>NW_027507746.1:575000-741797 GCF_037356315.1 Lithobates pipiens
TGGAGATGGGGATGTGGATAGTGATGGATATGAAGATAGAAATGGAGATGGAGGTGTGGATAGAGATGTAGATGGAGATCGCAATGACGATCGGAGATTGGAATGGAGATGGAGCTGTGGATAAAATGGAGATGGAAATGGAGATAGAGATGGAGATGGAAATAGAGGTAGAAATAGAGATAGCAATGGAGATAAAGATGGAGATGTGGCTAGAGATGGAAATGAAGATAGAGATAGAAATGGAGATGGAGATGTGGATAAAGATGGAGATGGAATAGGAGATAAAGATGGAGATGTGGCTAGAGATGGAAATGAAGATAGAGATAGAGATGTGGATAGAGATGGAGATGGAAATGAAGATAGAGATAGGAATGGAGATGGAGATGTGGATAAAGATGGAGATGGAAATGGAGATGGAGATGGAAACAGAGGTAGAAATAGAGATAGAAATGGAGATAAAGATGGAGATGTGGCTAGAGATGGAAATGAAGATAGAGATAGAAATGGAGATGGAGATGTGGATAAAGATGGAGATGGAAATGGAGATGGAGATGGAAACAGAGGTAGAAATAGAGATAGAAATGGAGATAAAGATGGAGATGTGGATAAAGATGGAGATGGAGATGGAAACAGAGGTAGAAATAGAGATAGAAATGGAGATAAAGATGGAGATGTGGATAGAGATGGAGATGGAAATGAAAATAGAGATAGAAATGGAGATGTGGATAGAGATGGAGATGGAAATGAAGATAGAGATAGGAATGGAGATGGAGATGTGGACAGAGATGGAGAAGGAAATGAAGATAGAGATAGAAATGGAGATGGAGGTGTGGATAGTGATGGAGATGAAAATGGAGACAGAAATGGAGACAGAGATGGAGATGTGGATAGAGATGGAGATCGAAATGAAGATAGAGATAGGAATGGAGATGGAAATGTGGATAAAGATGGAGATGGAAATTGAAATGGAGATGGAAATAGAGGTAGAAATGGAGATAGGAGTGGAGATAAAGATGGAGATGTGGTTACAGATGGAGATGGAAATGAAGATAGAGATAGAAATGGAGATGGAGAGTGGATAGTGATGGAGATGAAAATGGAGATAGAAATGGAGATGGAGATGCGGATGGAGATGGAGATCGAAATGAAGATAGAGATAGAAATGGAGATGGAGATGTGGATAAAGATGGAGATGGAAATGGAGATAGAGATGGAGATGGAGATGGAAATAGAGAAAGAAATAGTGATAGAAATTGAGATGGAGATAGGGATGGAGATGGAGACTGAGATGAGAGAGAGATGGAAATAGAGATAGAGATAAAGTTAGAGATAGAAATAGAGATAGAGATGGCAGGATGCCTGCTTCTGTTGTATAGGCAGCAATATTATAAATGCTGCCTATACAACACAAACCAGCATACTGCCATTCAGAAGCCTTGATCCTAACTTGATTCCCGTAAACTCATGGGAATATGTTCCCACCAAATAGTACACAGCAACAGCCCTGAAGAAGTGTGAGTCTGTTCCCCCAAAATGCATTGGCATTATGTACATGTTGTTAATTTTTTTAAAAAGACCCATAAACCAGATTTTAGAAATCACTTTTCTCCGGGACGCCAGGCACGCCTTCCTTTTTAATCAAAGTCTACATGCTGAAAAGACCTTGATGTCGCACAGAAAAGGCAGCAGCCCAACGAGCGGGCCCATCACCACCATCCATCACTGGACACTATCCACCGGAAGGCATTCTTTCCTTTTTGCCTGCATAAATGCCCACTCAGAGCCAGTGACCAATCCAGTCAGTCCAGCATCTCAAACACAAGCTAGATACTGTTAGACAATGGATATGTGATGTTTGTATCCCCCCCCCCCCCTCCCCCCCCGTTACTGACAACTAGTGTTGGGCGAACAGTTTTGGCCAAGCAAAAGTTCAGCCCTGAACTTCGCATGTTCGGGTGTTCTCTGAACACTCAAATTTTCTGGGCGTTCGGCAGGCAAACAGCCCACCGAACATATAGTCACTATTTTGTTAAGGAGCATAGCTGGCTTCATTAACAACGGATGAGTCATCAGCTGTCAGTGGGCTTCCCAGCTGACAGCTGAAAGAAAAAAAAATGTCCGTAAAAAAAAAAAATAAAAAGAAGAAAAACAATGGTGCAGGGTCCTCTCAGCCCTTTGGGTCTGGTATGGATTTTAAGGGGAACCCCAAACCAGAAAAAAAAAATCCGTAACAGACCCTTATCTGAGCATGCAGAGAGCGCCCCCCTCCTAAACCATACCAGGCCCCACATGCCCTCAACATATGGGGATGGGAGCTTTTGGGAAGGGGGGGGGCAAGCTGCATGCTCGGATAAGGGTCTGTTATGGATTTTGGGGTGGGGCACGTCATTCTTTTGAAAATTTTGGCATGAGCTTCCTTTAAAATCCAGACCCAAAGGGCCTGGTATGGATTGGAGGGGGACAGAGGGACACCCCCATGCTGTTTTTTTTTTCTTCAGATTTTGTTTATTGCCAGCAATTTTAATGTCTATTTTTTTCTTTAGTCAGTTTTGCTGCAGCATGTTCTATACGTGGTACCAATGCCTCACTTTACAGGCAGACTAAAGGGACCCCCCCCCAAGCACTATATTTAAAGGAATTTTTCATTTTTATTGTTTCACATTAAAATCACTGCTCAATTAAAAATGATCTTTTTTTTAAAGTTTTTTTTGCATTGATACTTGTCCCCAGGGCAGTACCCGGGCTGCCATACCCTTTTTATGGCCAATTACTTGCATATAAGCCTTCAAAATGGGGACTTTTCATGTTTGGGTCCCATAGACTTCAGTAGGCTTCAATGTTTGGGTTCAAACCTTTTCTATGTTTTGGGGGGCTCTGGTGCAAATTGAACCGAGGGGTGTTCGACCCATCTCTACCGACAAAGACTTCCCACTCACACCAGTTTCTCCACAATGATTGGATGCTGGTGTTTGTTTTTTTGTAACAGACTTCATTAGTATGAAAAGGACATAGTTACATAGTAGGTGAGGTTGAAAAAAGACACAATTCCAACCTATGTGTGTGATTAGATGTCAGTATTACATTGTATATCCCTGTATGTTGCGGTCATTTAGGCGCTTATCCAATATTTTTTTTTTTAACTATCTATGCTCCCCTCTGAGACCACCACAGGTGTAAGGGAATTCCACATCCTTGCTTCTCTTACAGTAAAGAACCCTCTACATAGTTTAAGGTTAAACCTTTTTTCTTTTAATTTTAACGAGTGGTCAGGTCTCTTGTTAAACTCCCTTCCGCGAAAAAGTTTTCTCCCTATTGTGGGGTCACCACTCCGGTATTTGTATATTAAAATCATATCCCCTCTCAAGTGTCTCTTCTCCATAGAGAATAAGTTCAGAGCTCACAACCTTTCCTCATAACTAATATTCTCCAGACCCTTTATTAGCTTCGTTGCCCTTCTTTGTAGTCGCTCCATTTCCAGTACATCCTTCCTGAGGACTGGTGCCCAGAACTGGACAGTATACTCCAGGTGCAGCCGGACCAGAGTCTTGTAGATCGGGAGAATTATCGTTTTATCTCTGGAGTTGATCCCCTTTTTAATGCCAATATTCTGTTTGCTTTGTTAGCAGCAGCCTGGCATTGCTGAGCCCATCATCTACTAGGACCCCCGGGTCCTTTTCCATCCTAGATTTCCCCAGAGGTTTTACCCCCAGTGTATAGATTGCATTCAGATTTTTGCCACCCAAATGCTTTCATTTACATTTTTCTACATTGAACCTCATTTGCCATGTAGTTGCCCCTCCCCCCATTCATTTGATCAGATCTTCTTGCGAGATTTACACATCCTGCGGAGAAGTTATTGCCCTGCTTAGCTTAGTATTGTCCGCAAATACAGAGATTGAGCTGTTTACCCCATCCCCATCCTCCAGGTCGTTTATGAACAAATTAAATAGGATTGGTCCCAGCACAGAACCCCGGGGGACCCCACTACCCACCCCCGACCATTCCAAGTACTCCCCATTTATCACCACCCTCTGAACTCACCCTTGTAGCCAATTTTCAATGTACTCACCCTATGGTCCATGCCAACGTACCTTATTTTGTACAGTAAACCTTTATGGGGAACTGTGTCAAATGCTTTTGCAAAATCCAGATACACCACATCAATGGGCCTTCCTTTATCTAGATACACCACGTCTACAGGCCTTTCTTTATCTAGATACACCACGTCTATGGGCCTTCCTTTATCTAGATGGCAACTCACCTCCTCATAGAAGGTTAGTGGATTGGTTTGGTAAGAACGATCCTTCATGAATCCATGCTGATTACTGCTAATGTTACCGTTCACATCACTAAAATCTTGTATATGGTCCCTTATCATCCCCTCCAAGAGTTTACATACTATTGATGTTAGGCTAACTGGTCTGTAATTCCCAGGGATGTATTTTGGGCCCGTTTAAAATATCGGTGCTACATTGACTTTTCTCCAATCAGCTGGTACCATTCCAGTCAGTAGACTGTCAGTAAAAATTAGGAACAATGGTCTGGCAATTACTTGACTGAGTTCCCTAAGTACCCTTGGGTGCAAGCTATCTGGTCCCGGTGATTTATTAATGTTAATTTTCCCAAATCTAATTCTAATTCTGTCCTCTGTTAAACATGGAGGTGCTTCCTGTGATGTGTCATGAGGATAAACACTGCAGTTTTGGTTACTGAAGCCCCTTGATTCCCTCGTGAAGACTGAGGAGAGGAATATATTCAATACCTTCACCATCTCCCCATCCTTTGTAACCAGATGTCCTTCCTCATTCTTTATGGGGCCAATATGGTCTGTCCACCATTTTTACTGTTTACATACTTAAAGAACTTCTTGGGATTTTTTTTTGCTCTCCTCCGCTGTGTGTCCTTCGTGTTCTATCTTAGCCGCCCTAATTGTACCCTTACATTTCTTGTTGCATTCTTTATAAAGTCTGAATGCTGATGATGATCCCTCAACCTTGTATTTTTTGAAGGTCTGCTCCTTTGCTTTTATATGCATTTTTACATTGGAGTTAAGCCATGCAGGACAAAATGGAGAGTCATTGTGTGCTTATTTTGCCTTCTCAGTGGTCCCGTGTGTACATTTTGGGCCATTTATAAAAAAAAAAAAAAACATTGATAACATTCAATGTTTTTTTCAATAGAACATCTTATAAGTGGCCTTTAATGCACAAAGACCATTATTTGAACACAGAGAAGAGACATTCCTTCTTTCACAAGAGCTACAGCTGTCATATGTCATTTAGATACTAGAATATTGCAGTAGCAAAGGACACTTTCTGTCCTCTAAAATAAGCTGTATAAACTGGAAAACTGGTTTTCTGCCCTACATGTGGGTGGGGTACCAGACCCAGAACACCAATGATTCTTTCACCTGAGGATCCCCAAGTGACTGGTTATCCAGAATGGGGTCAGTAGAGGGGCAGTGGTGCCAAGTGAGGTACTGAGGTCCTTCAAGCTGGTTGACCAAAAAGGTGAGTGGCTGTGATGTATGGGACTGACTGCATGTTGGTCGTTAATTTGTATCCAGGATTCCTGGGAATAAATTGCCTCCGTAGTGAGCCTTGGGTATTGGGTAATTACAATGTTGTTTATTATGCATATTCGTTGGGTTTAGGGGAAGCTGAAAAGGATGGATTACTTGCCTTAAACCTGCTCTGCTGACTCCTGTGCTGGCCTCTGCTCACCTCCTGTCGGAAAACCATAAAATCAGGCCGAGACATAAGTACAGTTAAATCACACTTGTTTAATAATAAAAGTAAAAAGAACAAACTTAGTCACAACATAGCCAAGGTTCAGAATGGCTAGTCAGTGAAGCCAGAAGTCAGGGATCAATGTAGTGAAACGGCAAGCAGGATCTGGAGCCAGAAGGAATGTCAGCAAGGCAAGACTTGAACAGGATCGCAGGAGATAGTTTCTGTAATGTGACCAAGGTGAAGCCAGAGCTCCTCTGGGCTGGACGGCTTAAGTAGGCAGGACTGACGAGCAGGATATCATCAACAGGTAAGTAACTGTGGAGAGAGATAGGAGCTGGCAATTAGCCAGCAGCTGAGCGGCCAGCTCAGAGATTGAAGGGCTGAGCCCAGCCCTGACATCTCCACACTAGGCTGTGTGTAAAGGGACTTGTGAGTGGCCTGTAATGGCACCAAGAGCACAAGTCCCTACCTCACTTCTTGCCTTCCAAAACAACATCTTGAGGCTTTAACCCTCCACCATGTTTTGCCCCTCTCTGTGCCAGAGGCCTCCTCATGACATTCCTGATCATTAACCTTTAGATCATTAACCTTTATATCCCCCAAGGAAGGAAAGGCCACACAAAAATAGAACTGCTGCACTTTACTGATGTTACTTTAAAGCTGGCATTCACAGTCACATCACATAGACATACTATCCGGGGTCACCTCACAGTATCGTGTCAATCGCATATAGAGGACGGTCCACAGTAGTCACTCATGAAAGTGCATGCAGAACATATTAGTTATAGCTATATTCCCTGACTCTCTCCATCGGAGGTCATTAGTACTCACTCAAAGGGTTCTGGTTTGACCTTAGTTGCCTATGTCCACTCACTGTTCCTTACAGGTATTCCCACAAAGTTAGGATCACTGTAGATACCTCTAGCTTGGGTACACCTCTCACGGGTCCTTCTGGCGAATAGCCTCACTCTAGGGAACACTTGGTCTGGCCTTAAAAGCCTTCTGCATTCTGCCCTAGCCTCCACCACCGTAAAAGTCAGGAAGTCTACAGCTGTCTCTTCTGGGTGCAGGTCTACCTCTCCCTGTCCAGGGCCTCCACTTGCTGACTACATCTGCCTGATGGTGGGGTCTCTGGCTCCCATACCCCAACTGCACTATGGCTCCTCCCAATCTGGCCTAAGGGGCCTAGCCCCCGAGGACACTACTCTCTGTAACCAGACACGGTTCTGGAACAGAGCCATCTAGTGGCAGACTAGCTAAGTGCACCTGTTTACATGTCGGTGCCATCACATGCAATACAGAGCTGTTAACTCTGCATTGTACATGGAAGAAACAGGCGTGCTATCGAGGCCAGAATCACATTGAGAGGTAGCTTTGTGGAGATTGGGGAGGCTACAGGAGCGGAGAGTAAGATACTGCTCTTCATCCCTATACATCTAGACTTTACAAGCAATTAATCCTTGCAGTCTGAGGGTGGGCACTAGAAGGATAATTGTTTTTTTGTGTCCCTGGAGTTGGACTTTAAATACTTTTTTTGTTACAAGTTACTCTGGGGAGCCCTGGACCGCGGACATTGACTTCCACAGGAACTCAGGGAACATCCATTCCTTAAACCCTCCTATGTCTAATGACCCCGGAAACAAGGTGCATTACATTACGCCTGGGGTCTCAGCAGTCATTCCTTGGCAAGCATGATCTGATTTAACAGCTCCATCAGAGGTTCAGGGGAGACATTGGGAATCTAATAGAATAGACCCCAAATGTCTCTATAAAGAGTACCCGTCACCTACCCATGGTACCACATACAGGGCCTTTAACTCCTTTGTGATAGTAATAAAGTAGAAAAAATATATATACAGTATCTCAAAAAAGTGAGTACACCCCTCACATTTTTGTAAATATTTTATTCTATCTTTTCATGTGACAACACTGAAGAAATGACACTTTGCTACAATGTAAAGTAGTGAGTGTACAGCTTGTATAACAGTGTAAATTTGCTGTCCCCTCAAAAATAACTCAACACACAGCATGTACAAACAGGGAAAAAACTTCCGATCTCGGCCGCGGCCGGAAGTGACGTCGCCACGCCCCTTTTTCCCTGACGCGTTGCGTCACTGTCCACGTCACTTTCTTGAAGGGTTTAGAGCCGGGTAAACGGAGGCGAGCGACCGGAAGTGACGTCAGCACAGCTCTTTTCCCTGACGCGTTGCCTCACTGTCCACGTGACTTTCTCAAAGGGTTTGGAGCCAGGTAAAGGGAAGTAACCAACATCGCGGTAAACATGAGCTAAATTACTCTCCAGATTACAACATAAATCCATAAACTACACCACCTATCTACTAATCCTAGCGATTTCCTGTAAAAAAATATTTAAAATATCATAGTTTAAAAAACAAATATAAGTATGATCGTGGTCCCTATTGATTTTATATATATGGTACTCCATCTAGTGGCCAAATGTATAATAACACTCCTCAGAGCTAAAAGAACAATGAGGTCATCTAGTGGATAAAGTTGGTAATTCTAACAGAATGCAGTCAACAATAATGTACGATGCTCCATACACATGGTAATCAGCAGGGGCGTAACTATAGGGGGTGCAGCAGTCGCAACCGCAACTGGGCCCTGTGATGCAGGGGCCCATGCAGCCCCCTCTACATATGGCCGGCAGCAGCATAGGCAGCTAGCACACACTATTGCATACCCCCTCCATATCCCCCTGAGGACAGGGACCCCTTCTCACGTGGGGACAGGGACCCCCACCTCCCCTGGGGACAGGGACCCCTTCTCCCCTGGGGGCAGTAACTTCATCTGCCCAGGAGAAAAGGACCTCATCTCTTCTGGGGACGGGGAACCAATCCTGCCTAGGGACAGTCCCTCAATGGGGCACCTAAAAATGTAAAAAAATAAAAATAAATAAAAACTACTGATGCCAGTGGTGGAAGTACAGGGCTCACAAAGGTCATACCTGTGACCACACCCTGGAGTTACACCGCCGGACTCGGAGGGAAGGGCCCTGGCTGGGGTTCAGGGGGGCCCTTCATGGTTTCTTGCATCGGGGCCCTGAAGGTTCTAGTTACGCCACTGGTGATCAGGGTCCCTAATAGCTTGACCTAACGGGCCTAATCTAATGGATAATTAAAAGATGCAATTCACAATAATGACCTACTCCATAAGGTAAGTGAATCACATATTGGATCCGTCCAGGTAGGACTGCAACACGGGCATCGAAATAAACATAATAAAATCAAATAAAAGATACAATTATTTAAAGGTAAAAATACCGACATCTAGTGGACATCAATTCCCAATAAAAAGTAATAATAATAAAATCGCAAGGGAAATTCAACAATCAATAATTAGATATAAAACAATTCAAGTCAAATTCTACATTGTGTCCTAACTTAATTATCCATTAGATCAGCCATTCTCAACCAGGTTCCGTGGAATCCTGGGGTTCCTCCAGAAGTTGCTAGGGGTTCCTTGAGCTGTGGCTGATTGACCACCTATTTGATGATACCTACAGGATTCGAAGTTCGTTACCACTTAGCAAAGCCAGCGGCACAACGCCAAATATCTTTTTAGTTGTCTTTAAGGGTGGCATTCTGAGCACCACTTTAAGGGGGACATTCTTCCTATTGACCACCAATATAAGGAGCATTGTTCTTATTGAGCCCTGCTGATTTGGTTTTAGTAAGGGTTCCTCGAGACATGAAAATTATTTTTGGCGTTCCTCTAGGGTTAAACGGTTGAGAAAGCCTGCTGTTATTATATTTTTACTTGGTAGTTATCTACTTTAACCACTAGATGACCTCATTGTTTATTCAGCTTTTAAGGGGAGTTATTATAGGGCTGGCCACTAGATGGAGTACCATATATATAAAATCAATAGGGACCACAATCATACTTATATTTGTATAAATATTTTTGCAGGAAATCGCTAGGATTAGTAGATAGGTGGTGTAGGTTATGGATTTTGTTGTAATCTGGAAAGGATTTTTTTTTTAAGTCTGGCTGTATGTACAGAAATGAAATGTTATATACAGAAGGATTGTTCATTTTTCTCCTGTTATAAAAAGAAAAAAAATATATAAAAAGTAATCTGGAGAGTAATTTAGCTCATGTTTACCGCGATGTTGGTTACCATGACAGCGACTCGCTTTATAAGTCACCTCCGCTTACCGGGCTCTAAACTCTTTGAGAAAGTCACGTGGACAGTGACGCAACGCGCCAGGGAAGAAGAGCCATGGTGGCGTCACTTCCGGTCGCTCACCTCCGCTTACCCGGGTCTAAACCCTTTGAGAAAGTCACGTGGACAGTGACACGACGCGTCAGGGAAAAAGAGCCATGGTGACGTCACTTCCGGTTGCTCACCTCTGCTTACCCGGCTCTAAACCCTTGAGAAAGTCACGTGGACAGTGCCGCGACGCGTCAGGGAAAAAGAGCCATGGTGACGTCACTTCCGGTTGCTCACCTCCACTTACCCGGCTCTAAAGGCTTTGAGAAAGTCACGTGGACAGTGATGCAACGTGTCAGCGAAAAAGAGCCGTGGTGACGTCACTTCCGGTTGCTCACCTCCGCTTACCCGGCTCTAAACGCTTTGAGAAAGTCACGTGGACAGTGACTTGACGTGTCAGCAAAAAAGAGCCGCGGTGACGTCACTTTAGGTTGCTCACCTCCGCTTACCTGGCTCTAAATGCTTTGAGAAAGTCACGTGGACAGTGACGCAACGCGTCAGAGAAAAAGAGCCGTGGTGGCGTCACTTCCGGTCGCTCACCTCCGCTTACCCGGCTCTAAATCCTTTGAGAAAGTCACGTGGACAGTGACGCAATGCGTCAGAGAAAAAGAGCCGTGGTGACGTCACTTCCGGTTGCTCACCTCCGCTTACCCAGCTCTAAACGTTTTGAGTCAGTGGACAGTGACGCAATAAAAGAGCCATGGCGACGTCACTTCCGGTCGCAGCCGAGATTGGATGTTGTTTTCCTGTTTGTACATGCTGTTTACCTGTTACATCAACTGTAAGTTTTTACTAATTATATTAAAAGTGTTATCAAAATACTGCACCATGGAGCCCTCCACTTACTTTTCCAGGTCACTGAGCATGGTCACCCTGAGAATTCGATTGTTCCTGAGTAACCGCGGAATAGATCTGCCAGGGACCCGGCCGGCCAGAGTGGATTGTCCAAGTTTGGCTTAGAGGCTGGGGCAAACGTTATCACCCACACTGGATGGAGGATGCTAGTTAGGTTGTGGCACATGCACTGTACATTGGATGAATTGGTCCGCATGTTTGGATTCAGCACCTTATTTGAATTTTGTTGCGGTTTTTACTGGACTATTTTTATTTTCACAGAGAACCTTTTTTTGCACTGTTGGAAGTCCCGGATTTTGCACTTGTTTTTGGCATTGTTTGCACAATTATTGCACAATTGTTATTTGCACATTTATTGTTTAACAGATTTTATCACTATTTTGCACTTTATTTGCCTAGTTGTTATTGCTGCACATTTTTTGTACATTCACCATCAGTGGATATTTGATATTTGCAGCTATTATTTATTATTATTTAATTTAGTTTTAGCTTAGTAAGCGCCACATTCCCGTCATTTCTTCAGTGTTGTCACATGAAAAAATATAATAAAATATTTACAAAAATGTGAGGAGTGTACTTTGTGAGATACTGTATGTATATATATATATATATATATATATAGTGGGCAGTAGGGATGGGCGAACGGTTTGGTCCGAGCATAAGTTTGTGCCGAACTTTTGTTTTATGGCTATTCGGTGAACAACTAACATTATACGGAACACCGTTAAAGTGTCAAAAGTAGTAAAAAAGACAGGAGACACTTAGGGACAAGTCCTTTATTAAAAGATAAAAAGATTTAAAAGATAACAAAATAAAAATGTCCCATGATGTCCATTCATCTTCTATCACGCCACCCGATGAGCCAAAAAAAAGAAAAAAAACGCTGCATCAGATCCGCCTCCGCTGAGTGACGCTTCTTCTTGGTGACAGCTGTTATATAGCTGAGGGCAGGGCCACTCGGTGACAGGTGGCCCCGCCCTCCTCTGAGGTCACATGGCGTGAGAGGGGGGCGAGGCCACCCATTTACGTCACCGAGTGGCCCTGCCCTCAGCTATATAACAACTGTCACCGAGAAGAAGCGTCACTCTGCGGGAGCCTCCCATGGAGGCGGTTCTCATGTGGCTTTTTTTTTTTTTGGCTCCTCGGGTGGTGTGATAGAAGATGAATGGACATAGTGGGATTTTTTTTTTTTTAATCTTTTAATAAAGGACTTGTCCCTAAGTGTATAAAGCTTACGCAATCAGAAAGGGTCAATCCTAGGACCAAACACATCGACGTCAAGTATCACCTACTGAGGGACAATCAAGAGCAAGGCGCTATTGACATTCAATACTTCCTGTCAGAGGAGATGACTGCTGATGCACTCACCAAGCCTCTGTTGAAGGAACATCATAGTTATATCCAGAAGAAGCTGAATATAATTTGACAAAGCACATGCTGTTGAGAAGGGGTGTTGGAAGAACAACAGCAATCTGCTTTTATATATATACATATATATATATATATATATATATATATATATAAAAAAAACAGATTGCTGTTGTTCTTCCAACACCCCTTCTCAACAGCATGTGCTTTGTCAAATTATATTCAGCTTCTTCTGGATATAACTATGACGTTCCTTCAACAGAGGCTTGGTGAGTGCATTGGCAGTCATCTCCTCTGACAGGAAGTATTGAATGTCAATAACGTAGTAGATTGCTGTTGTGTATATATACTGTATATATACTGCTAACTATGTACTGTGTGCATTATTCCGATCTATACAGTGACACTGTAGTGTGTATCTATGGTGATGTATTTAGAGGAAGTGTTGTCTATCTAAGTGCATGTAATTGTATCCTCCTGTTTCCTGTAAAGACATGTTCTGATATTTCTCCATGACAGTAAAGTATTCTGCTGTACACAAGAAGCTTCCAGTCGCTTATATCAATACTCTACACAACACTCCCAACAGGCCACAGAGAGGCACCGATCCACAGCCCAGGAGATGGGGACCCCTGACATAGACAGAACATTAAAAGGATATATAATCATACAGTAGTTCTTCTTTAGGTGCTTATATGCTAATGTTAGCTTTATTATATTCACTTAAAAGGTTCACTTATTACATTTTACAGAAAGATGCTATTAGAAAAAATAAATGATTGTTCTCCAGATTTTTGGAATGTCTTACTGTGGAAAGGGGAGACAATCTCTTTGCTCTCCAGTGAGGTTTTTGGGAGTCAAGAGGTGTTCCAAGATACCAGAAATGAATGTCTCTTGAAATGAATGATGAGCTGCTTGTAAAAATACTAAACTGTTTTATTGTAAAATGATTATGTTAGGGAGGGTCCCAAATGTCAACTGTCCAAAAATGGTGCTTAAAAGCCTCAAACCAGATCCTTGGAACAACCACTCTAGGGGAGACTCCAACTCACGTTTCCTGCATTGTTAGTATTTATGCCACATGCTTTTAACAGTAGTACCTTACATGTATATTGTACCTTGCCAATCAGGGGTATGATCTTACTGTGGATTATAAGGGTATAAATAACGTGACACACTCAGAGTATAAAAAAAATAAACTTGCACTTCATATGAATAACTGACACCTAAAGGTGATATATGTCTTCCAGGGCATTGCAGGAGCCCCAAGGTCCATAACACTCTATATTTCAAAACTATGAGGTTTCCTCACTAACCAACAGGTAATGGGAATTGGAAGATAATAAGCCCAAATGCTTCACCACAGCAGCTAGAGGCCTTCATAAAGGGCACGTTGGGCTCTCGCAACTTTCTGGAGGAGATCTAAGAGAGGTTCTGTTCATATCAGCTGCCACTTCACTACTGTTGGTGGGAGTTGAGGTATACGTTAAATACATTTTGAGGCCTACATGCTTTAGACATACTACATGACCTATGGCTGCATGGATAGCTGGGAAAGTGGATGACTTTAGTCTCTGCTGGGTCATCTGCTGATGAGGTTTTATTAAAATAATGGATATGGGAGTCACTGAAGAGCCATGGTTGGCAGTTGTAAGAATGTTTCCCATCCCTCACATTTTGTGTGAATAAACTAGCTAAAGGACAATTGGCAGGTGGACTTTAGTTGTTTAATAAATTGAATGCCGGAGATGGGGGTGTAGACATTTTGAGGAACCCTCATCACAAGGTACTCCAAGTTCCAGAATGCCTAGCAGGATACATTTTACTTTGTTATTAGATTCTCCATCACTGCAGTATGGTGAAGGAATAATGAGGAGATGGAGATATCAGAAGAAGTTTGTAGGTCACAATGTCTTCTTCTCACAGACATATTGGTAACTAGTGGAGCAGGAAGCAGAGCTCCAGCCCTCTCCATCTTCCAAAAAACCACACCATCCTCCAAAGTTATTCCGGTGATGTGAAAAGAAGTATTCAGAGCTATCCTGTTCAAAGTATTCAAAGTTATCCCAGATAAAAGGCTCCCCCTCTTTCCAGAACCTGCCGGGAAAAAAAAAGAGGATATTAGTAACTGGGTCACTGGGCCAGTGCTGATATTGACTATAACTGTTGGCAAAGTCTAAAAAGTCAAAGCAGGTGACTTTTAAAGCTGGATTAAAGCTTACAAGTACACTGTTTTAGGTAGAAGGTCCAACATCTGCACAGAAAAGGGGACAATTTTTTGTTTATTGAAGGTAATGTGAGAAGGAAGAAGATCAGTGTCTTACTTTGGAGATCTCTCATAAGATGTGCCGTCCACCCACTTCCAGATTTCCTTATCAGCTGAAAGACCGATCCACAAACTCTGGGACTGTGTAATGTTTCCTAGAAAATTCTATAAAAAAAAAAAAAGAAAAAGTCACTACATAATATTTTATATACTCCCCAGAAGAGCTTACACTTTAATGTCTACAACTAGAACAAAAACACTAGTAGAGTAGTGTGGGTGCAGTTAGCTCTGCTCTTCCAGGTGTTATTGTAGGAGTATTGATGATGAGTGGGAAGGATGTCTATCAGTCTTTCTGCTCCGACCTTGATGTTCCTTCTGTAGTTATCCTGTCTAGTCTTGTTGTGTATTGATTGCGCATGGGCAGAAGGTCTCTCTCAGGCTTTTTGACCCAGTCTTTGGGTTCTATCTGGGGCTACACTGTTTAATCTTGCCGTGTCCTGATGGGAAGTGGGCAGAATGTCTCTATTTGCCTTGATGCCCAAGTTTTAGTGTTTCTTCTACGGCTTTCCTAGTCTTGTGTATTGAAACAGAGCAGGCGGAATGTCTCTTTCAGTCTTTCTGCCCCAGTCTTGGAGTTCTATCTGTGGCTCCATTGTTTAATCTCATTGTGTATTGATGGGTTGGGAGGGGTGTTCATAATGTCTTTTGGTCTTTCATAATATTTCTTGGTCTTTCTTTCCCAGTCTTTGCGTTTTATTTGTGGCTATATTGTCTAATCTTGTTGTGTGTTGATAGAGAGTGGGCAGAATGTATCTCCCTGAAGCTTTCTGCCACAGCCTTGATGTTACTTCTGTGGCTACATTGTCTAGTCGTGTTGTGTATTGATGGAGAGTAGGCGGAAAGTCCATCAGTTCTTTTTCCCTAGGCTTGTGGTTCTTTCTGCGGCTATGTTGTCCAATCTTCTTATGCAGTGATGGGGAGTGGGCAGAATGTTTCTCTTAGCCTTTATGCCCAAGTTTTGGTGTTGGGTGTATTTAATCTTCTTGATAGAGAGTGGGTAGGGTGTTTCAATGTGTATCTCTTAAGTTTTCTTCCCCAGCCTTGGTGTTCCTTCTTCGGCTACGTTGTCAAGTTCTGTTGTGTATTGATGGATAGTGGGCATAAAAATCTCTCTCCAACTTTATGCCCCAGCCTTGGTGTTCCTTCTTTGGCTACGTTGTCAAGTTCTGTTGTGTATTGATGGATAGTGGGCATAAAAATCTCACTCAGACTTTATGCCCCAGCCTCGGTGTTCCTTCTTTGGCTATGTTGTCAAGTTCTGTTGTGTATTGATGGATAGTGGGCATAAAAATCTCTGTCCGACTTTATGCTCCCGCCTTGGTGTTCCTTCATTGGCTATGTTGTCAAGTTCTGTTGTGTGTTGATGGATAGTGGGCATAAAAATCTCTCTCAGACTTTATGCCCTAGCCTTGGTGTTCCTTCATTGGCTATGTTGTCAAGTTCTGTTGTGTGTTGATGGATAGTGGGCATAAAAATCTCTCTCCAACTTTATGCCCCAGCCTTGGTGTCAAGTTCTGTTGTGTATTGATGGATAGTGGACAGAAAAATCTCTCTCAGACTTTATGCCCCAGCCTTGGTGTTCCTTCTTTGGCTATGATGTCAAGTTCTGTTGTGTATTGATGGATAGTGGACAGAAAAATCTCTCTCCGACTTTATGCCCCAGCCTTGGTGCTCCTTCTTTGGCTATGTTGTCAAGTTCTGTTGTGTATTGATGGATAGTGGGCATAAAAATCTCTCTCCGACTTTAGGCCCCAGCCTCGATGTTCCTTCTTTGGCTATGTTGTCAAGTTCTGCTGGGTATTTATGGATAGTGGGCATAAAAATCTCTCCCAGACTTTATGCCCCAGCCTCGGTGTTCCTTCTTTGGCTATATTTTCAAGTTCTGTTGTGTATTGATGGATAGTGGACAGAAAAATCTCTCTCCGACTTTATGCCCCAGCCTTGGTGTCAAGTTCTGTTGTGTATTGATGGATAGTGGGCATAAAAATCTCTCTCCCACTTTATGCCCCAGCCTTGGTGTTCCTTCTTCGGCTATGTTGTCAAGTTCTGTTGTGTATTGATGGATAGTGGGCATAAAAATCTCTCTCAGACGTTATGCCCCAGCCTCGATGTTCCTTCTTTGGCTATGTTGTCAAGTTCTGTTGTGTGTTGATGGATAGTGGGCATAAAAATCTCTCTCAGACTTTATGCCCCAGCCTTGGTGTTCCTTCTTTGGCTTTGTTGTCAAGTTCTGTTGTGTGTTGATGGATAGCGGGCATAAAAATCTCTCCGATTTTATGCCCCAGCCTTGGTGTTCCTTCTTTGGCTATGTTGTCAAGTTCTGTTGTGTATTGATGGATAGTGGGCATAAAAATCTCTCTCAGACGTTATGCCCCAGCCTCGATGTTCCTTCTTTGGCTATGTTGTCAAGTTCTGTTGTGTGTTGATGGATAGTGGGCATAAAAATCTCTCTCAGACTTTATGCCCCAGCCTTGGTGTTCCTTCTTTGGCTATGTTGTCAAGTTCTGTTGTGTGTTGATGGATAGTGGGCATAAAAATCTCTCTCCGACTTTATGCCCCAGCCTTGGTGTTCCTTCTTTGGCTATGTTGTCAAGTTCTGTTGTGTATTGATGGATAGTGGGCATAAAAATCTCTCTCAGACTTTATGCCCCAGCCTTGGTGTTCCTTCTTTGGCTATGTTGTCAAGTTCTGTTGTGTGTTGATGGATAGTGGGCATAAAAATCTCTCTCCGACTTTATGCCCCAGCCTTGGT
Organism: Lithobates pipiens; assembly: GCF_037356315.1. Lineage (NCBI taxonomy): Eukaryota > Metazoa > Chordata > Amphibia > Anura > Ranidae > Lithobates > Lithobates pipiens. The sequence continues at coordinate 592,271 of NW_027507746.1, forward strand.
GTTCCTTCTTTGGCTATGTTGTCAAGTTCTGTTGTGTATTGATGGATAGTGGGCATAAAAATCTCTCTCAGACTTTATGCCCCAGCCTTGGTGTTCCTTCTTTGGCTATGTTGTCAAGTTCTGTTGTGTGTTGATGGATAGTGGGCATAAAAATCTCTCTCCGACTTTATGCCCCAGCCTTGGTGTTCCTTCTTTGGCTATGTTGTCAAGTTCTGTTGTGTATTGATGGATAGTGGGCATAAAAATCTCTCTCAGACTTTATGCCCCAGCCTCGGTGATCCTTCTGGGGCTACGATGTCTAGTCTTGTTATGTATAAATGGAGAGTAAGAGAAATGTCTCTTTCTGCCCCAACCTTGGTGTTCTCTGTTTGGATATGTTGTTAGGTCTTGCGTTATATTGATGATGGGTGGGTGGAATGACTTTCTTAGGATTTTTGTCCCAGCTTTGGTGTTCTTTCTGTGTCTATGTTGTCAAGTCTTATTGTGTATTGATGGATAGTGAGTGGATTGAGTGGTCACCGGTCATCTCTATGACCGTTGGAGGCCCGGGCGCGACGTTACGACGTCACATCCAGGCCTGCAGTTGTAAACAAGGCCACGATCGCAGCTGTCAGCATGGGATCGTGGATTTTTTTTTCCCGATCTCATGCTTTCCAGCCTGTAGGAGAGATGTGGGGTCTTATTGACCCCTGCATCTCTCCATAAAGAGGACCTGTCACAATACATTCCTATTACAAGGGATGCTTACATTCCTTGTCATAGGAATAAAAGTGATCAAAAAAAAAAAAATTGTAAAAGAAAGTAAAAATAAACAAATAAAGTAAAAAAAAAATATAATAATAATTTAAAATGCCCCTGTCCCCGGTAGCTGGCGCTCAGAAGCAAACGCACACGTTAGTCCCGCTCACATATGTAAACTCCCTTTAAAGCGCACATGTGAGGTATCGCCACGTGCGTCTGAGCACGAGCAACAATTCTAGCACTAGCCCTCCTCTGTAACTCTAAACAGGTAACCTGTAAAAAAAATTAAAGCGTCGCCTATGGGGATTTTTAAGTACTGAAGTTTGACGCCATTCCATGAGCGTGACATGTTGGGTATCTATTTACTCTGCGTAACATCATCTTTCCCGTTAAATATAAAAAAATTGGGCCAACTTCACTGTTTTGTTATTTTTTAATTCAGGAAATTTTTCTTTTTCCCCAAAAAAAAGTTTGAAAAATTGTTGCGCAAATACCGTGCGAGATAAATGCAATAACCGCCATTTTATTCCCTAGGGTGTCTGTTAAAAAAAAAAAAATATATATATATATATATATATATATATATATATATATATATATATATAATGTTTGGGGTTCTGAATAATTTTCTAGCAAAAAAAAATTATGATTTTTACACGTAGGAGAGGAGTGCCAGAATAGGCCTGGGGTGGAAGTGGTTAATGTATAGAATGCAAACCTTGAGGGTTTACAACCCCTTTAAAGATTAAACCTTTTTTTGACATTTGTTGCTTACTTTAAGTTAAAATCAGTATTTTTATTTGCTAGAAAATTACATAGAACTCCCAAACATTTTATATAAATATAAAATATAAAATAAATAAAAAATAAATATATCTATATCTATATGTCTAAAAAAAAAATAATATATATATATATATATATATATATATATACACACACATACACACACACACACACACACACACACACATATATATATATATATATATATATATATATATATATATATATATATACACACATACATACACATATATATATATATATATATATATATATATATATATATGTATATATATGTATATATATATATATATATATATATATATATATATATATATATATATATATGTATATATATATTTTTTTTTTTTAAAGCAGAGACCCTAGAGAATAAAATGGTGATTGTTGCAATATTTTATGTCACACTGTATTTGCGCAGCGGTCTTTCAAATGCAATTATTTTTTTTTAAAAATACACTTTAATAAATAAAAAAATAAAAAAATAAACTACACGGTAAAGTTAGCCCATTGTTTCTGTATAATGTGAAACATGATGTTACGCTGCGAAAAATCGTGATCTATATTCTAAGCAAAAAAGATTGCGGTTCTCATTTTTCGCCAGAATCGTGCAGCACCAGGACAGACTAAATCCCCGTTTTTAACGCATACTGTTAGGATAATGTAGTTGGTTGCGGGCTGGTCGGTAGGGTTGCCACCTTTTTTTCAAGTCCAACCCCGAACACTTTAGCGGCGCACAGCAATTTTTTTGTATAAACTATACATAGATTTTTCTATTAAATAACATTAATCACTTGCCGACCGCCGCACGCTGATATACGTCGGCGCAATGGCAGCTGGTGGGCAAATGGGCGCACCTGTACGTTAATTGGCGGGGGCTAGCACGTGCACGCGCGCCTGCCGCGTGCAGCGCGACCGTGCCCGTGGGACCCATGGACTCGATGTCCGCCGGGTGCCCACGATCGTGGCACGGAGCCTCAGAACATGGGGGTGCCTACGTAAACAAGGCATTTCCCCGTTTTGCCTTGTGACAAGACAGAGATCTACTGCTCCCTGTGATCGGTGATCGCTGTCATGTGAGTGATAGCCCACCCCCCCACAGTTAGAATCACTACCTAGGACACACTTAACCCCTTGATCGCCCTCCTAGTGTTTAACCCCTTCCCTGCCAGTGTTATTTACACAGTAATCAGTGCATTTTTTTAGCACTGATCGCTGTATTAATGCCAATGGTCCCAAAATAGCGTCAAAATTGTTCAAATGTGTCAGCCATAATGTCGCAGTCACGATAAAAATCGCAGATCGGCGCCATTACTAATTTAAAAAAAAAAAAATATATATATATATATATATATATATATATATACTAAACTAAAAACTAAAAACGATCCCCTATTTTTTAGACGCTATAACTTTTGCGCAAACCAATCAATAATCAATTGCGATTTTTTTTTTTTACCAAGAATATGCGTTTTAAGAGGGGGAGAGGGAAACGTTTTGGGACTTTAAATGAAATTACGGCCTGGTAAGGTCGTGTATTTCCATCCCTGTCAATATAACTATATATTTTTCAGCACGCGGGCAAATTGCTAGCGATTTGAAGGAAAGGAAGTTGGGACTTTAAATGAAGCACATGGTTTGCAAGACAACACAAAATGGTGGATAAATAGACGATTTAATAGTTCATATACAAAACAATGGTATAAAACAATATCCTATTAATATTTGACAAGATATCTAGAATGGGTAGTGACACTGATAGCCAGTGAAAACATACAGACCATGATATCAATTGGCAAGATAGGTAGAACAAGTAATAACAATGGTAAAAATGTCTTTGCTTGGTACAATCAAGGGACCACCAGTGTTGAATCAGGTAAACAATTATTGCTCGATTGCCCACGTCGGGCTTTACTCAGCGCGCGCGCGCGCGACGTGGGCGGGCTACCCTGCGGCGGCGTCTATATATGGACGCCCATCATGTTATGAGGAGACGCGGCACCCGAGACGCACTATTGGGGTGGCTTTTACCCTTCACCACACCATGCTCTTCTTAAGCCATATCAGGTAAACAGTCCCACTTTCTGCACCTCTCCACAACTAATTTGGTCCCCCCTTCTCTGTCTCTTGACAATTATCAATTCACTACCAATATATAGTTTACATTTTCCCCATTTGTGGGTTTTTTTCTGTTTTTTCTGTTTTTTGTTTTTTGTTTTTGTTTTTGTTTTTGTTTTGTGTTGCTTTTCCCCCATTCTTGGTTCTTACACCTTAGATTACAACCCTCATCATTATTCTCCCAACACACACTCTGTTTCACATACTTGCACACTTCACATTCTCATTTGCCATCCTCCCCCTAGGGTGCCTCGTGGTCCTGTGTTTCCTTGATGGGTGCCTCTGTCTTTTCGCCGCGGCGGGGGGCATCCGCCCCAACTCCTGGTTGCGGTTTTCTTGGATGACTTACCATTCCTGCCCTTCCACCACCAACAAACTTACTTCAGTGAGTATTTTAGCCTTTAACCATGGTGATTTATTATATCATTCTAATCTTAGAAACATGACGTGTCCGCTCCTGATGAGTGGTCTTGAACCACGAAACGCGTCGAGCTACCGGCCATCTTTTATTTGCCAATTTTATTGGACAACATACGAATTACCCTTTTAACAGGATTCTTGAGGTCTGAGATCGGGCAGGCATGATCGAGCAATAATTGTTTACCTGATTCAACACTGGTGGTCCCTTGATTGTACCAAGCAAAGACATTTTTACCATTGTTATTACTTGTTCTACCTATCTTGCCAATTGATATCATGGTCTGTATGTTTTCACTGGCTATCAGTGTCACTACCCATTCTAGATATCTTGTCAAATATTAATAGGATATTGTTTTATACCATTGTTTTGTATATGAACTATTAAATCGTCTATTTATCCACCATTTTGTGTTGTCTTGCAAACCATGTGCTTCATTTAAAGTCCCAACTTCCTTTCCTTCAAATCGCTAGCAATTTGCCCGCGTGCTGAAAAATATATATTTACCAAGAATATGTAGAAGAATACGTATCGGCCTAAACTGTGGAAAAAAAATGTTTTTTTATATATTTTTGGGGGATATTTATTATAGCAAAATGTAAAAAATATTGCTTTTTTTTTTCAAAATTGCCGCTCTTTTTTTGTTTATAGCGCAAAAAAATAAAAACCCGCAGAGGTGATCAAATACCACCAAAAGAAAGCTCTATTTGTGGGAAAAAAAGGACGTCAGTTTTGTTTGGGTGCAACGTCGCACGGCCGCGCAAATTGTCAGTTAAAACGACGCAGTGCCAAATCGCAAAAAGTGCTCTGGTCAGGAAGGGGGGTAAAATCTTCCGGGGCTGAAGCGGTTAAATAAAGTTAAGAACAAGAGTCCCCCTTTACATCAGAGTCCACAGAGTTTCCCTTTTACATCTGAAGTCGCAGAGTTCCCTTTCACTGTAAGGGGGGATTCTGCAGACTCTGATGTAAGGGGGGAACACTGTGGCCTCCGGTGTAAAGGGGAACTCTGATGTAAGGGGTGCTCTGAGGACTCTGATTCCCCTTAGTGTACTCACTCAGAGGCAGGAGAGAGAAGGAGGGAGACTTCAGTCACAGACAGGGATGGATGGTGAGCTCACTCACCCCTTGGCAGTCAGCACCTCTCATCCAGATGTATCTGCGACTGCTGGACTTCAAATTTTTTGGCCCCAACTTTCCTTTTCTGAGGCACAGCGCCGGGGATTGGAATGTGGGCAGACACAGAGGGGGAGGGGTTGGAGGAAGAGATGAAGATCGATCCCTCTCCTCTCCCGTCAGTGTGTGGGGGAGGGGGGATAGTTAGTGCCGGCTTTGGGCAGTGTGAAAGAGAATGTAACAGACACTCTCAGCTTAGACAACTGCAGCCGGCAACCCTGCTGGGAAGCCATAGCCCAGTCTGAATCATGTGTCCGGGTGTCAGGCAGCCTGAAACCCGGACGAATGATTCCAAACCCGAACTGTCCGGGTGAATCCCAGACAGGTGGCAACCCCACTGGTCAGTAAGTTGAGCGGGGAATTTTCTTTGGTTTTGTTTTGCATGCATTGTCCTTCCATCTGCTCCTTGCTGTAAAGGCCAGTTATAGGTGGGGGGCTCTGGAATACCAGTAAGGGGGCTCACTGGGAACCTTTGTTGTCATAGTGCTATGTGCTGGGTGTCCAGTGTGCCCCTGTGCCTTTAAGGAGGGGTGCACTCCCTCCGGGCTCACCTGCCATCTGCCTATACATTATAATGTATGTGCTTCCACTGTGGAGGAGGCTCTCAAAATTTAGAGTTAGGGCTACAGAAAATACCGGGGTGCCTTGATGGGGCCCTGTAGATTACGCACTTATTTGCAAATGTGTACAAACTAAACAACTGTTTTTGACGCTTCCTGTTAGACAGGATAATTTGGTTGTTTTTTTCCAGGTTAGTCGTTATTTTTCTGATGAAGGCCTAAGGCCGAAATGCGTCAGATTTTTGGATGATATTACTGCTGTAATGCTTCAATAAATATTTTTATGGAGAAGCTGCCGAGTTGGCGGCCTGTAGTTTCTATGGTCGGTAAGTTAAGCTGGGAATTTCTCTGGTTTTGTTGAGCACAAAATACTAGGCCTAGAGGGTAATAAAGTATAAATCCAGCCTTGAGCACAGGTCATTGTGTCAGGGAGATATTATATGCAGAGCCCCTCCGTGATTCTAGAAGCATGATGAAGTATGTGCATTTTCTACCACACCTGCTAAGGGGGGCTGTTCTGTCCACCAATGAGAATATGGTGGTAGGTGGAGAAGCCGTTGAATGTCCACCAATGAGCACACAGTGGCTGGAATAGAGGAAGGGGAATGTCCACCAATGAGCACACAGTGGTTGGACGAGAAGATGGGGAATGTCCACCAATGAGCACACAGTGGTTGGAGGAGAAGGCGGGAATGTCCACCAATGTGCACACAGTGGTTGGCGGAGAAGGGGCGGAATGTCCACCAATGAGCACACAGTGGTTGGAGGAGAAGGCGGAGAATGTCCACCAATGAGCACACAGTGGTTGGAGGAGAAGGTGGGAATGTCCACCAATGAGCACACAGTGGTTGGAGGAGAAGACGGGGAATGCCCACCAATGAGCACACAGTGGTTGGAATAGAGGGAGGGGATTGTCCACCAATGAGCACACAGTGGTTGGTGGAGAAGGCGGGAATGTCCACCAATGAGCACACAGTGGTTGGAGGAGAAGGTGGGGAATGTCCACCAATGAGCACACAGTGGTTGGAGAAGATGGGAATGTCCACCAATGAGCACACAGTGGTTGGAGGAGAAGATGTGAATGTTCACCAATGAGCACACAGTGGTTGGAGGAGAATGCTGGGAATGTTCACTAATGAGCAACAGTGGTTGGAGGAGAAGGCGGGGAATGTCCACCAATGAGCACACAGTGGTTGGAGGAGAATGCTGGGAATGTTCACCAATGAGCACACAGTGGTTGGAATAGAGAGAGGGGATTGTCCACCAATGAGCACACAGTGGTTGGTGGAGAAGGCGGGAATGTCCACCAATGAGCACACAGTGGTTGGAGGAGAAGGTGGGGAATGTCCACCAATGAGCACACAGTGGTTGGAGAAGATGGGAATGTCCACCAATGAGCACACAGTGGTTGGAGGAGAAGATGTGAATGTTCACCAATGAGCACACAGTGGTTGGAGGAGAATGCTGGGAATGTTCACTAATGAGCAACAGTGGTTGGAGGAGAAGGCGGGGAATGTCCACCAATGAGCACACAGTGGTTGGAGGAGAATGCTGGGAATGTTCACCAATGAGCACACAGTGGTTGGTGGAGAAGGCGGGGAATGTCCACCAATGAGCACACAGTGGTTGGAAGAGAAGACGGAAATGTCCACCAATGAGCACAGTGATTGGAGGAGAAGGCAGGAATGTCAACCATTGAGCACACAGTGGTTGGAATAGAGGTAGGGGAATGTCCACCAATGAGCACACAGTGGTTGGATGAGAAAATGGGGAATGTTCACCAATGAGCACACAGTGGTTGGTGGAGAAGGCGGGGAATGTCCACCAATGAGCACAAAGTGGTTGGAGGAGAAGGCAGGGAATGTCCACCAATGAGCACACAGTGGTTGGAGGAGAAGATGGGAATGTCCACCAATGAGCACACAGTGGTTGGTGGAGAAGGTGGGGAATGTTCACCAATGAGCACACAGTGGTTGGTGGAGAAGGTGGGAATGTCCACCAATGAGCACATAGTGGTTGGAGGAGAAGGCGGGGAATGTCCACCAATGAGCACACAGTGGTTGGAGAAGATGGGAATGTCCACCAATGAGCCCACAGTGGTTGGAGGAGAAGATGGGAATGTTCACCAATGAGCACACAGTGGTTGGAGGAGAATGCTGGGAATGTTCACTAATGAGCAACAGTGGTTGGAGGAGAAGGTGGGGAATGTCCACCATTGAGCACACAGTGGTTGGAGTAGAAGGCGGGGAATGTCCACCAATGAGCACACAGTGGTTGGAGGAGAATGCTGGGAATGTTCACCAATGAGCGCACAGTGGTTGGTGGAGAAGGCGGGAATGTCCACCAATGAGCACACAGTGGTTGGAGGAGAATGCTGGGAATGTTCACCAATGAGCACACAGTGGTTGGTGGAGAAGGTGGGAATGTCCACCAATGAGCACACAGTGGTTGGAAGAGAAGACGGAAAAGTCCACCAATGAGCACAGTGATTGGAGGAGAAGGCAGGAATGTCCACCATTGAGCACACAGTGGTTGGAATAGAGGTAGGGGAATGTCCACCAATGAGCACACAGTGGTTGGACGAGAAAATGGGGAATGTTCACCAATGAGCACACAGTGGTTGGTGGAGAAGGCGGGGAATGTCCACCAATGAGCACAAAGTGGTTGGAGGAGAAGGCGGAGAATTTCCACCAATGAGCACAAAGTGGTTGGAGGAGAAGATGGGAATGTCCACCAATGAGCATATAGTGGTTGGAGGAGAAGGCGGGGAATGTCCACCAATGAGCACACAGTGGTTGGAGGAGAAGATGGGACTGTCCACCAATGAGCACACAGTGGTTGGAGGAGAAGATGGGAATGCCCACCAATGAGCACACAGTGGTTGGAGGAGAATGCTGGGAATGTTAACCAATGAGCACACAGTGGTTGGAGGAGAAGGCGTTGAATGTCCACCAATGAGTACACAGTGGTTGGAGTAGAAGGTGGGGAATATCTATTAATGAGCACACAGTGGTTGGAGGAGAAGGCGGTGAATGTCCACCAATGAGCACACAGTGGTTGGAGGAGAAGACAGGGAATGTCCACCAATGAGCACACAGTGGTTGGAGGAGAAGGCGGGGCATGTCCACCAATAAAGTACACAGTGGTTGGAGGAGAAGGTGGGGAATTGAAAATCTATGGAATGATTGAAGATTGCAGTCCACAATCGGTCACCATCAAATGTAACTGAACTTGAACAGTTCTGCAAAGAAGAGCAAACAAATATTGCAAAGTCTAGATGTGCAAAGTTAGTAGAGAGAAATCCCAACAGACTAAAGGCTGAAAATACAGCAAAAAGGGGTCCAACAAAATACTGACAAAAGGGGGGGGGGTGATCCTTTTTCCAACTCCGTGATTTTGTTTTTGACATGTTTGTATTATATATTTCACTTGGATGTTATAAGTTGCACTGAGTAAATACAGTAGATGGATAAAACAAAAACTGTGTCTGTCTTCATTTGAGGCTGCAAAGCAACAAGATGTGATTATTTTAGGCGGGGGGGGAGGGGTTATTTTTCTATATCCACTGTACATATCTATAAGGCCTACGCTGCAATATATGACATTTTGCTGAGTTTAGATGGGACTTAATTCAGTAAATTACTGGCCTTCATTTACTGAAGGTAACCAGGCTGTTCATTTTGCAAGTTAAGTTGCATTTTGCAAGGACATTTTCCCCAGATCTTAGAAGTGAATGTGGTGAAGTTTCACTTTGCATAGAATACCCAATCACATGCAAGGAAGAAAAAACTGAATGGATGATGGAAATAAACAGAGCTTTGCCACATACTCTAATTATGAAGATCGGGACATCTGAGTCTCTCAGTTTCATCATCTGTGTACTTGTACTTCAGGTCAACGACAATGTTGCCAAACTATTGTACCCGGAGGTGGCATTTACAGAGGGAGGTCAGCAATGGCAGCCACCATGTGACAGGTCTATTTAAAGGGGCACCACCTACACATTGTTATGCTCACCATCTCATCCAGGCTTTTGATGACCACCAGGTGACCCTTCTTAGCTTCACAGTGTTTCTTGGCGTAATTCCACGGCCTCGCGCTCCGGGAGAGGTAGTAGCAGTTTAGGCCAAAGTGTGTCCATTCTGAACCGCACAATGGATCAGTGGTGCCTGGGAGAGGGAAAGAGAAAGAGTTGAGGGAAAAAAAAGAAGGAGAAGAAATTGAGGAGAAGAGGAGAAAAAGAAGGGAGAAGAAGAGAGAAGGGGGGGATAAGAATCATAGCTATTTGTCTCTGTAGACTATTGTAGTTGACAGAAAAACTAGAAGGGTCTCGTTATGTTGGAGACCAGCAGGTGGATTTTTCTCCTGCATCTCTGTTTCTATTAAAGCGAACCTTTCATCGAAGGTTTGTAAATGATGTATGCATAGACAATAGAATTAATCCCTGTACCTGGAATAGCTTACTCCTGGTAGAGAGTTCATTCTGTAAGGGTGGAACCCCAAATATATTCCTATCACACTTTTTTCTGCTTACGCCCTGGATTATAAGGGGGGCTGCAGCAACAGCCAGCTAGTTACCTGGTGCCAGCATAGAAGAAAGTATGTCACCAGTAGAGTTTGGGCTAAACATTGGCCGTTTTCCCCGTTTAGGGAACACCCAAATTTGCAGGGTATTTGGTGGGTGTTCGACCCGCGAACACTCTGCAATGCACTGCATGCTGCACAGTGCATTCTGCGCCCTTAGGGTCTGGTAGGGATTTTAAGGGGAACACCAAAAATTAAAAAAAAAGGCATGGGTCCCCTCCAAAATACATAACAGACCCTTATCAGAGCACGCAGCCTGGCAGGTCAGGAAAGGGAGGGTGGAGCGAGCAGCTCCCATCATGAACCATACCAGACCACATTCCCTTAACATGGTGGAATGTGGTCCCCCACCCCCAAATCACTTTGTCCCCATGTGGATGGGGTCAAGGGCCTCTTCCCCACAACCCAGGGTTGTGGGGTTCTGAGAGCAGGGGGCTTATCAAAATCTGTAAGCCTCCTTTAAGAAGGGGGCCCCCAGATTCCGGCCCTTCCCATGTGAATGAGTATGGGGGTCCATAGTACCTCTACCTATTCACCAAAAAAGTGTAAAATAGTAAGAGAAACACACACATTTTTCTGACAATTCCTTTATTAAAAAATAAAAAAAACAAAGTCCCCCAATGTAAATCCATCGTCAATCATGATACCCGCCGCGGCTGCCGGACCCGAAAAAAAAAAAAGGCTCTGCACTCATTGACGAATGCCTCCTCCACTGTTTAACAGTTCTTATTTAGGTAACCTAGCGATGTCTCCCGGTGGCACCACCTCCTTGTGATGTCAACGATGCAGCATGCACCGGCCCTTGATGTCACAAGGGGAGCGATGTCACCAGATGACGTCACCAGGGGGCCGGACCCTTACCTATATAAGAACTGTTAAACAACAGAGGAGGCATTCGGCAGTCGGGCATCAATGACTGAGGAGCGTTTTTTTTTCTCTTTGGGATCCAGTGGCCGTGGCGGGCGTCATGATTGATGATGGATTTACATCGGGGGACATTGTTTTTTTTTGTTGTTTTTGTTTTTTATGAAGGGATTGTCAAAACTGTCTGTGTTTTTATTTCTTTTTGACACTTTTTTGGTGAATGGGTAGGGGTAACTATGTACCCATACTTATTCACATGGGGGGCGGGATCTGATGTCCCTCTTCTTAAAGGGGGCTTCCAGATTCCGATAAGTCCCCTGCCCACAGTCCAGGGTTGTGGGGAAGAGACCCTTGTCCCAATCAACATGGGGACAAGGTCCTTTGGGTTGGGGGGACAGAGCCTCTCCTACCACAAAGCACCCACTTCCTCATGTTGAGGGCATTTAGCCTGGTATGGTTCGGGGGGGCAATCTATGTATCTATTTTTAATGCACTTATTTCATCATGGGGGGGGGGGTGTTGGGAGGGATTGTGGATATAAAAGCCAAAGGGTGTCACTAATGAATTTGTTTTGAGAAAGGTAGGATGTGCCCCAATGAAACATTGACTTTAATAAAAACACATTAGAAATGTCTCCTTCAAGGATTGCACCTGGACCTCTAGGTCATCCATATGCTGTTGCTCACTTCTACATTGCATATACCATACCCACATTTTTCAGACTCACACAAGCAAATCCAGTTTTCCCAGGCCATTGTTTGAGATTCGCAACCCAAACAAAGCAATTGGGGGCTAGTCCATGCATGATTATTATTTTTGCACAGTTACCTGACCTAAAGCACATAAAAATGGTTCTTTATTATCCTGAGAAAAAAAAGAAAGAAAGAAAACCTTTATATAAATATTACTGCACTAAAACTTGAGAACAAGACTGGGAGCGCATGCGCGCGAGCTCCGTAATGGCCGCTTAAGCCCGGAGCTCCACTCCACCCCGGACCGCCGAACAGCGCTGTGCTACCCACAGCCACCAGACAGTGCCCCAGCCGCTCCATCGGACCTCAGAAGGGTCGGAGGACGCACTCGGATGCCGGGGCCCCCCGCCAGACGGGATCTGGGCCCACACTTTAACAGATCTGTGGGAGGAGGGTGTACCAAGATGGCCGTCGCCACCTCCGCCATCCAGACACACACGGCCTATGCAGAAAAACCACCGGACACGAGGCAAGTTTTAACCCAAGCCACTCTGACATACTCCCAGGTGGCTCAGGGCGGCCCCCACCGTCTCCAGAGGTCCTCTTGCAAACCCCGCTCGCCACAGTTCCCATCCCCGGCCTCCACTGTGTCCCTGCTCGGCCATCACATGGAGGACTTTCCTTTATCTCCTGAGGGACCCCCCACCCCACTTCCCCAGGGGCCTGCCTCTCCCTCCTTCTCCCTGACAGACATATCAGCGCTCTATGCTGACCTCTTCTCTAAATTCTCTGAATTACTTGACAGAGGGCTGGCAAATACTGTGACCCAAATAACATCAAATCTGACTTTGCCAATCTGGGGTCCAGGATTGAAGCCATAGAAAATAAAATGGACAGTACGGTTGCCAGAACCAACCATATTAAAACTCTTCAGGACCAGCTGGATGTGGCAATTGCACGGATTGGTGACCTCGAGAACAGGTCAAGAAGGTACAACTTTCGTATCCACGGCCTCCCGGAGTCCATTGCTGACATCCCCCCCACTGTACGTGACATTATCTCACAGCTGGTCCCACAGGTCCCGCCGCATCGTCTGGAACTAGACAGGGCACATCGGGCCCTTGGACCCCCCAGAAAGAATGTCTCTCCCAGAGACGTAATTGCCAAACCCCACTTCTACGCAATTAAAGAAGAGGTCATGCGGCAGTCGAGAGCTCAGCCAGACTTGCAATACCAGGGTCACCTCCCTGAATAAATGGATTGGTGAAGCCTGCTTCTTTTTGTCCCACTTCCCCCATGTGGGAAACTTCCAATGGGCGGATGCCCTTTTCGGTTGACGGAGCTGATGGCTCCTCACATATGACTTTTTATTGTTGCACCCTCAGTTTTCAGCCCCTCTGCGGTTCCACAAAGTTTTTGGTCAGCTAAAACCAGCTGAGGTCATTCCGGTCTCCGGTGACAGCATGGCCGTGGGGGCCGGGAGGCCTAGAGTGGTCCGGGGACCGATCCTGTCGCCAGCTGCGTCTTCTGCGGCTCTCCCTGCCCGCCCAGGGCCCTTCTGGAGAGACTTGGTTCCCAGCCTGCAACGATACTCATCGACTAAGAAGGACTACTGGGACTACTGTCCCTCATGGGGTGGGGGGGCGGGGGCCCACTGACCGGAGGGAATGGGGAGGGGGGACCGTATATTTTTTTTTTTGGTTTCCCCACCCCAAGGGGGATTTTCCCCCTCCCTTGATCCCCTCTCTAGATCCTTCTCTCTTCTCTTTGGGGGTTCGAACATGGGGTCGGGCCTCTGTAGCATACGGTCGCACTTGTTTCTGTTTTAGATGTCTGGGGGTGGAGAGATATGGGGTTCAACTTTGTTTAAGCTGTTTCTTTCCAGATTCTTTTTGGTACATATGTTTTGTTTTATGACTAGTTAATTGTTAGGGTCCGGGGTGGTCCCTATGCACTCTCACCCATCTCCTAGAGGCAGTTTCGGTCTCTACGACATGGGTATTTGGGTGACCCCTAGGGGCGCTCAATATGTTAAGGATGGTGTGCGGTGGGCTCCTCCACGCCTGCACTCCGCTGGTCTTCTCAGAAGACGTGTCTTTCTGATGTATGTTCCCCTTCCCTTCCTTCCCTCACTTCTTTTCCATTTCTTTTTTCAAGCATGTCTCTAGGCGAGTAGCCTCTCCAAATCTGAGGTCTCCTCCTCCCAACATGAGCGGCACGGTCCTAACGGTCCAGACAGAAGTCATCGAGAGGTAAGTGGCTGTGTACAGATGAGCGCCCCCCCCCCCTGCTCCAATGGTTAACACACCCCCCACTGGTAGGGATCTCAGGCTGGCCTCACACAATGTTCAAGGCCTAAATTCCCCAAGGAAACCGAGAGTGGCCTTTGAGCGCTACCGAGCCCTGAAAATAGATGTGGTTCTTTTGCAAGAAACGCACTTCCCAACTCGATACAAACCCAAGTTCATCCACTCTTCCTATCCTATGTTCTTTATGGCGAACGCACCCAACAAAACGAAGGGAGTAGCCGTTCTCTTCTCCAAAAACTGCAACTTCACTCACACATTGGACTATAGGGACACAGAGGGCAGATTTATACTTGTAAAGGGGACGTTTGAAGGAATACTTTACTCCATAGTCTCATACTATGCCCACAACAAGAGCCAAGCCAAATTCTTTCAAACCCTCCTTTCGACATTAGGGCCACTCCTGGAAGGCAAAATTATTTTGGGAGGCGACTCCAATGTCGCATTTGACCAGGGCTTGGATAAGACAAAATCTCCCAGGGACCAGTTAACGAGACCCACCAAAATTAGTAATAAAATAGCCAAATTTATCCACGCCAAAGGACTAGTTGGCATCTGGAGGGAGCTAAATCCTAAGTGCAGAGATTATACCCACTACGCCCCCCCCCCCACACCAATCTTATGCGAGGATTGATCATATCCTTGTTCCGCCATCTTTGGTTCCCCTAACTCTTAAGGCCACCATAGTAGATTCAGCCTGGTCGGACCATTCCATGGTCCTTCTTTCCCTTCGCAATGTCCTCACTAACATGGGAGGTACCCATTGGCGCCTAAATGAATCGATCCTCAGTAACCCAGTGCACGCCAAGTGTATAGCTGACACCCTCAAGGACTATTTCTCCATCAACATGACAGATGACATCTCACCGGAAACACTTTGGGCGGCACACAAGTCACAGTCAGAGGCAAATTGATCAATTGACTTTCTTCCCAACTTAAAAGGGAACGTTTATCAGACATCCGCAATTTGGAGTCTAAATTTGCAGAACTGAAAACTGCTCACAAAAAACAACCCTCAAAGGCCCTAGCTGACCAACTCAATGCGACCAGACTAGAACTTAACCTAATGTTGACTGCGACAGCAGAGAAACACCTTAGATGGAGCGGGGCTAAATACTGCCTCCACAAAGACAAAATAGGGTCTATGTTAGCCTCCAAACTCACACCTAAATCCCGTACACACTCCTTCCCCAAAATAAGGATTGACGGACAACCCCCCACCGCCAACCCTACCAAAATCCTGCAAGCCTTTCACAAATTCTTCACTAAACTATATAGTCAAACCTCAACGACAAAGGGCACAGCGCTGTCCTCCTTCTTTCAGGACCTCCACTTACGGTCCATATCCCAAGATCACAAAGATCTTATTGGAGGACCCTTTCTCAGCAGAAGAGATACTGGGGATTATCAAGGGACTGAAGTCAGGTTATGCCCCTGGGCCGGATGGCCTCTCGACCCCATATTATAAGACCTTTGGGGAAATACTAGCCCCCCATATGGCTAATTTTTTCAACTTCAAAACAGAGGGATCCCCCTTAGATCCACACCTCAACACATCCTTTATTACCGTAATACCCAAACCTAACAAGAATCATGAGGAAGTGGAAAACTTCAGACCCATCTCACTTATCAACAATGACCTTAAAATTCTGACCAAAATCTTAGCCAACCGTCTCGCCACCTTCATCAAAAGCTACATTCACAAAGATCAAGTGGGTTTCATCCCGGGCAGACAATGTCCTGACCAAATCAGGAGAGGGGTAGACATAGTTTCCCTTCTTCAGTCTGGCTGGGCGGGTACCCACAAACAAGAAGGGATGCTCTTGTCTTTGGACCTCCACAAGGCATTTGATGCTATTGATTGGACATACATCTTCACCCTACTTGACACTTGGGGCTTCGGACCTCGCTTTAAGGGGATCCTTGGGTCCTTATACTCCAACCCGAAGGCAATGATCTGAATTCAAGGCCAGCACTCTAACCCACTGTGCATAGCCAGGGGTACTAGACAGGGATGCCGCCTCTCCCCCTTAATCTTTGCAATGGCAATTGAAACCTTGGCTATCGCCATTCGCTCGAACCCCAACATCCAATGAGTGACAGACGGGACACAAACCCATAAATGTGGTTTATTCGCTGGCGATTTGCTTCTCTTTCTGACCTCCCCAACCACTTCCCTCCCGAATTTATGCAAACTCCTCAAAGAGTTTTCAATCAGGGCTAGAGGTAAATTATTCCAAATTCCATGCCCTCGACATATCCCTAAGACCAGAAACTAAATCGGCTCTGCAGAATGCTTTCCAGTTTAAATGGAGTGATTCCTCCATAGAGTATCTAGGAATTAGACTCACAGCGAAGATAGAACACCTACCTATGTATTGCATAGCTGGAGGCAGATCTGGGACACTGGTCGAAAGAGGAAATCTCTTGGTTGGGCAGAATCCACTCTATAAAAATGACTCCGCTCCCAAGACTACTCTACCTTTTTAGAGCCCTCCCCATTAACATTAAACTAGACCACTTAAGGTCCTTTCAGAGTAAAGTAAACAAATTCATTTGAGGAGGGAAGGGACACAGGATCCCCCAAAGGACCCTATACATAACCAGATCTCAGGGGGCTTGGGACTCCCTCGTCTTCTCTGGTACTATCATGCAGCAAGAATTGCACAGCTTTCCACAGTTTACAGCAGAAGTGAATAACCCGACTGGGTCCAACTAGAGAGGCAGGCTGTCCCGGCCTTCACACTCGATTTCTTGCTCTGGTCCTCTCCCAGGGACCGGCCCCCAATTCTCTCCCCAGTCCTGTCGCAATCATTGCAGTTATGGGATAAGCTGAAAGCCTGTCCGAATCTGACATCAACCATAAAGCCGCTGGCACACATGTTTAACAATCCAGACTTCCCCCCAGGCCAGGACATCAGTGCCTTTAAATGGTGGCTTGACAAGGGTTTGTATCGAATTGGGCACTTCTTCAATGCGAAAGGCCCAATCACTCAAAGGTACTGTGTGAGCCAGCTTGAGATGCCACCTTCAGAATGCTTTAGATTCTACCAGATCCGCCATTTCTTACTTAAAATCTGGATGGGAAAACCGTCACCACACTGCTTCACACAGTACGAGATGTGGTGCGGGCAGGCAGCGGAGCAGAGGGGGGGCGGTCTCGATTATATATCAGTCACTTGCCCACCATCCGACCAAAACTACAAACCTGGTAGCTTGGGAGAACAATTAGCAATAAGCTTGCCGGTAGAGCGATGGCAGGCCTCCTTCACCAGAGCCTTTAAAGGCATCAGAAATATATCATTGATAGAGTCTAGTCTCAAGATTCTTACCAGATGCGAGACTCTCCATAATTTACCCAGCTGCTGAGCCCAGATGCTTCTGAAGCTGACAATTGGTAGGCTCCATGGCTCACATCTGGTGGGAATGCCCCAGAATAAGGCCTTTTTGGAAAAAAACATTTTCCCTAATCCGGAAAATCACAAGCCTCCCCCTTCCAAGAAGCCCTGCCATCGCCCTCCTTAATGCTAACCTCCCCAGGGCCCCGAAACACACTCGCAATCTGATACATTTTATCTTCCTGGGAGCTAAGATGACAATTGCCAAGGCATGGAAACTCCCCAGGGTCTCCCTAACAGCGGCTACAAGGAAAATATCATGGATTATGTTACAAGAGAAACTTACTGGTATTCTACTAGACTCCACAGCCCAATTTGAAGCCATCTGGGAGCCCTGGGCCCATCACCTGGGCATATCCCTCATACCGGGAGGGCGTCCTTAGCCCCCCTGGTGCAACCCTGGTTGGGGTGCTGCTCGTCAGTTGACATGCTTCCCCCCTTCACCCCCCTCCCCTTCCCCCCCTCTCCCTCTTCTCCCACTTCCCCCTCTTGTCTGGGCCCTGTCCCCTTATCCCCAGGGGACACTCCCCGAATTCTTCTTTGTCTACAGCCTTCCTGGGAGGGCTGAGGAGTTGGAGAGTCTGTCCTGAACCCCGTAGACTCCGGCTCCTCCAGTGAAATCGAGGGACTCCTACCCGATAGGGAAGGCCGGGTCACCGAAAGGCGTTCACCCTGCACAGTATGATCCCAAATGGGGTGCAGGTGATGCCCGGTAGGTGCTTGATAAAAAAGCATCCTTTGGAGGAGGCGAGAGGACGGGACGATTAGCTTCCAAGCAGCCTTATAGTTTTCAGCCATTATGTTGTCATTTAAGAGGAAATTTATATACTCTTAGGCTATGTACTATACCTCCAATGCCTGTTACATTGTAATTGTTTTACGTTTCGTGTATAATCAATAAAATCTTTGAAAGCAAACTTGAGAACAAGCATGTTTGGCAACCGGCCCAGGTTGGCCGGAACAGTTGCACATCTCAGTCCTGTGTCCCAGGATCCTTATTGGAGTCTCTGAGCATGTGCAGTAACTCATAAAAAGGGTATTAACTGAAAGGTTTACAGTCATGCTGGGCACTTCTAACTTATTTATAGGTTGGACCACATGGACACAGCGGTTGGGATCTGGGTTGGGCTGCCAAAAAAAGGCAAAGTGCAGGTTGGGGGTGGGAGTGACAGTGTCATTGGAGTAATATTCTGGTAAGTAAGGATCAATTAATAACTGTCAAAAAGTATGTGGTTCAGGGAAAAATTAAGGTTTAGAGGGTAGGTTCCCGAAATAGGAAAAAAGCATACCGTTTGGGTTGCGGAGTCCATCTATTAGTCTCCCCACCGCGCCCAAAATCCTCTGATTGTCGCTGATAAAGGAACCTGTAATATGAACAATGAAAAGATCAATATGTCTGTGTCTTCATTAGTAGGGAGGGGGCATGAGGGATAAAGAAGAGAGGAACACAGGGAGTATTCCCCAATCTATTGGCTCCTTGTGAGGGACCTTTAACTTCATTGTGAAAGGCCAACTCTAGTTGGGGAAAGTTTAGATTCTGATCCTGGGATAATGGATACAGGAGAACAGTTTCCCCTCCCCTCAACATCTGCTCTAGATGAGTCTGAGCTGTAAATAACAGACATGTGCAATTCGTTTTGTTCCAAGTTCGTTTTTTTTATTAATTTCAACAAATTTGTTAATTCGGAAACATCCGAATTAACAAAAACTCGTTTTTGTAAATTCATAAATTCAAAATTTGAAATAATAACTAGCTATTAAATTAATAGGTACTGGAATTTAATTTCAAAGTTGTCTGTTAGTGAACATAACAAATACAAATTTATCAGAAGTTACGAATTAGCCGAAATAACAAATGTCGCAATGGAACGTAACAAATTTTTCCGAATATTCGTAAACTCAAATATTCCTGAATTTATAAACTCATAAATTCAAAATTTGAAATAATAACTAACTATTAAATTAATAGGTACTGGAATTTAATTTCAAAGTTGTCTGTTAGGCCGCGTACACACGCGGGGACTGTTCGCCCAACTTTGTCCGTCAAAGGCCGCGTACACACGCGGGGACTGTTCGCTGAAACTGTCCGCTGAAACCAAGTTTCAGCGGACAGTCCGCTCGTGTGTGGGCTTTCAGCGGACAGTTTCACCGAACAGTCCGCTGAACAAGGTTTTTCGGAAATTCCGAAAAACTGTCCGCTGAAACCTTGTTTCAGCGGACAGTCCCCGCGTGTGTAGGCTTGTTCGTCAAATAAAGTTGCGCGCATGCTCAGAAAGGATTTTCACGCCGAAAGTTATAATGCAGTGTATAGGACGTCGTATTTTTTCGTCCCGTCGTACGTGCCGTTCACGTCATCGCGCACGGTTTCAGCAAACTGTTCGTCCGTCGTGTGTGGCCATGTCCGTCCATGCTAATTTTGAGCGGACTGTTTGCCAAAACTGTTTGACGGACAAAGTTGGGCGAACAGTCCCCGCGTGTGTACGCGGCCAAACAGTTTCGGCAAACAGTCCGCTCAAAATTAGCATGGACGGACATGGCCACACACGACGTACGAACAGTTTGCTGAAACCGTGCGCGATGACGTGAACGGCACGTACGACGGGACGAAAAATACGACGTCCTATACACTGCATTATAACTTTCGGCGTGTAAAGCCTTTCTGAGCATGCGCGGAACTTAGTTTGTCGAACAAGCCTACACACGAGGGAACTGTTCGCTGAAACAAGGTTTCAGCGGACAGTTTTTCGGAAATTCCGAAAAACCTTGTTCAGCGGACTGTTCGCTGAAACTGTCCGCTGAAAGCCCACACACGAGCGGACTGTTTGCCGAAACACTGTTCAGCGGACAATGTTGGGCGAACAGTCCCCGCGTGTGTACGCGGCCTTAGTGAACATAACGAATACAAATTTATCCAAAGTTACGAATTAGCCGAAATTATGAATGTCGCAATGAAACGTAATGAATTAATAATAATAAATAACAATAATAATAAAAAACTTTTTATTATTATTATTAATTATTAATTTGTTACGTTCCATTTGTTTAGATGCGGCATTTGTTATCTTGGATAATCCGTAACTTCAGATAAATTTGTATTCGTTACGTTCACTAACAGCCAAATTTGAAAGGAAATCCCAATACCCGAAAATTCGAAAATCTGAAATAATAACTAACTATTACATTTATAGGTACTGGAATTTAATTTCAAAGTTGGCTGTTAGTGAATGTAACGAATACAAATTTATCCGAAGTTCGGAATTATCCGAAATAACGAATGCGGCATCTAAACGATTGGAACGTAACAAATTAATAATAATAAATAATAATAATTATAAAGACTTTTTATTATTATTATTTATTATTAATTTGTTCCGTTCCACTTGTTTAAATGCGGCATTCGTTATCTCAGATAATTCGGAACTTTGGATAAATTTGTATTCGTTAAGTTCACTAACAGCCAAATTTGAAATTTTATTCCAATACCTTTTAAATGTAATAGTTATTATTAGTTAGTTAGTTATTATTTAGAATTTTCAGATTTTCCTTCTTTCGTATTTTTTTGTATTCATTTTCTTATTTTCGGATTAACTAATTTACTTACGAATTTACAGATTTACGAATTTACAAATTTATGAATTTACGAATTTACAAATTTACGAATTTACAAATTTCCGAATTTACATATTTACAAATTTACGAATTTATGAATTTACGAATTTACAAAGTTACAAATTTAAGAATTTACAAACTTTTTAATTTATGAATTACAATCATAACGAGTGACCTGAAAAATGAAAAAAACAAAACAAAAACAAATGAAACAAACCAATTTTTTCGGCAGTGCACTTGTCTAGTAAATAGTAATTTATGAATTGCATAACTTTCTACAGGCTGAACAAAATCATCTCATATTCAGGGAAAATAAAACATTTTTTAATTCATCTGATTTTATGACTAATTTGCTTGTCATCATTGGTGACATAACATTGTTACCAGAAGACAAAGTGGAGAAAGATGTCTTCCGAAAAGGACACAGACAGAAATGAATCCCCTAGTAGAGGTCCTGCTCCTTCTTGGATCTATGAGAAAGGTTGTTTTATTTTTGTTTGCTTCCCTGTTAAAGAAAATGCAACTTGTCTCCTGGAAAAAAAAAACCTCTCCATATTGAGGGCTCTAGAAAAAAAAAAAGCTTACAGAAGATCAAATCCTGGTTCATTCCAGCCATAAAGTGGAACGTTTCGGCTTCCAAAGGAGCATGCATTGTGTTGAAGAACACTCAACTGCCCAGTTTTCATAAAACACTCAAACATCTTGTAGGGACGGTGGCAACTCCATGGTTTTGGACAACCAGATGTCTAAAACAGATAGGCCATATATCCATATCTTCCTACTTTTGTACTCTGTTTGCCTTTTTTGCATACACATCGGTTCTATAACTGAACATTGACCTCTATTCCTTTTGGAGTTGCACATTTGGCTTTCCAATTGGGCATGGCCATTGAAATGACAGAAAGTATTCGTTGGTTGGATTATTTGATGTGTTTTACGACTTGCTCTTCCTCAGGGGAAAATCCATTCGACCTACACGATGACAATAAAAAAAATGTGGTTTATTGGTTGTTTGTTTATTATGAAAATCCAGCGGATTTTTCCCTGAGGAAGGGCAAGTCTTGAAAAACATCGGTCATGTGGGCATGATACAGTCTTCATAAGGGGAATTGGCGCTATATCTGTAGTGTTTTCAGATTTATATATTGTGCTTTTTGCCATATTTTTGGATATACAACATTATATATACTACTCAAATAGGAGGTGCAACAATCCATGTTTTATGTTAATATACACACACCGGTGACTTTATCAGGTCCACCTTGCTATTAGCGGGTTTGGACCCCCTTTAGTAGGTCCCCCTTGCTGGTAGCTGGTTGGATATATATATATATATATATATATATATATATATATATACTACTCAAAGAGGAGGTGCAACAATCCATGTTCTATGTTAATATACACTCACCGGTGACTTTATTAGGTCCACCTTGCTAGTAGCAGGTTGGACCCCCTTTTGCTTCATTCTTGGCATCAGTATCATACCGTAGATACAACAAGATGTTTTGAAACGTTCCTCAGAGATTTTGCTCCATAGTGACATGATAGCATTACGCAGTTGCTGCTGGTTTGTCGACTGCACACCCATGATGCCGATCTCCCGGTTCCACCGCATCTCAAAGGTGCTCTATTGGATGGAGATGTGGTGGGTGTGGAGGCCATTGGAGGACAGGGACCTCATTGTCCAGTGATGAGATGGAGGAGCTTTGTGACATGGTGCATTATCTATGCTGGAAGCAGCCATCAGAAGATGGGGACACTGGAGTCATAAAGGGATGGACATGGCCAGCAATAATACTCAGGTAGGCCGTGGCATTTAAACCATGCTCAATTGCTACTAAGGGGCCCAAAGTGTGCCAAGAAAATATCCCCCACACCATTACACCACCACCACCAGCCTGTACCGTTGATATGAGGCAGGATGGATCCATGCGCCAAATTCTGACCCCACCATCTGAATGTCGCACCTGAAATTGAGGCTCATCAGACCAGGCAACACTTTTCCAATCTTCCATTGTCCAGTTTTGGTGATCCTGTGCCAATTGTAGCCTCAGTTTCCTGTTCTTAGCTGACAGGAGTGGCACCTGGTGTGGTCTTCTGCTGCTGTAGATCATCTGCTTCAACGTTGGATGTGTTGTGTGTTCAGAGATGGTATTCTGCATACCTTGGGTGTAACGAGAGGTTATTTGAGTTGCTGTTGCCTTTCTATCATCTGGAACCAGTCTGTCCTTTCTCCTCTGACCTCTGACATCAGGAAGGCATTTTCCTCCCCACAACTGCCCCTCACTGGATATTTTCTCTTTTCCCCAACATTCTCTGTAATCCCGAGAGACGGTTGTGTGTGCAAATCCCATAAATACTCAGACCAGCCCGTCTGGCACCAACAACCATGCCACATTTAAAATCACTTAAATCGCCCTTTCTTCCCCATTCTAAAGCTCGGTTTAAACTTCAGCAAGTCATCCTCACCACGTCTAGATGCCTAAATGCATTTGTGATTGGCCGATTAGCAATTTGTGTTACCAAGCAAATGAACAGATGTATCCAATAAAGTGGCCGGTGAGTGAATACTGTATTTGTGCTTAACTGTGGGCAATAAAGTTTTGTTGAACTTTTTATGTGCTGTTTTTGGGATGGTGCCCTAAAAAGTCCATGCCACCTTATATGTCTATCAGGTGTACATAGTAGACCTGGACACCAAACAACAAAGCATAGCCTGGAATACTGGTGTCTGGGAAGTTTGCATTGTTCAGATCTAATACAACCCATTATTCTTACCTGTGATTTCATCCGACAGAAAAAGGTTCACCAGCGACTTGATATTCGCCACTTTGCTTGCCACGCCGTGTTCTGAGGAGACAGGAAATCAGTCTTTATTCCTTTAAACTGTCCACATCTTCTCAGATGTTTCTGCTGCCCATAAAAACCATTACCCAGGAGGGCTGAGCCATATACAGATTCTTCCCCTCTCCGCATCCCCATAACATTGGGGTTAGGGGGTTCTGTACTCCAGCAGGGGAATACTGGGCGTGGATGTTATATTGTGTACACTTTGGAAATAATCCAGGCCTTTCTTAAAACAATCTACTGAGCTGGCCAGAACCACCTCTGGAGGGAGTCTATTCCACATTTTCACAGCTCTTACTGTGAAGAAACCTTTCCGTATTTGGAGGTGAAATCTCTTTTACTCTAGATGTAAAGAGTGCCCCCTTGTCCTCTTTGTTGACTGTAAAGTGAATAACTCGACACAAAGTTCACTATAGGGATCACTTATGTATTTATACATGGTGATCATATCCCCCCTTATGTATTTATACATGTTGATCATATCCCCCCTTATGTATTTATACATGTTGATCATATCCCCCCCTTATGTATTTATACATGTTGATCATATCCCCCTTAATCTCCTCTTATCAAGAGGGAATAAATTCAGTTCCTCTAATCTTTCCTCATAGCTGAGCTCCTCCATGCCTCTTATCAGTTTGGTTGTCCTTCTCTGCACTTTCTCCAGTTCCTCGATATCCTTTCTGAGAACTGGTGCCCAAAACTGAACTGCATATTCCAGATGAGGTCTTACTAATGATTTGAAAGGGGGGCAAAATGATATCTCTCTCTCTGGAGTCCATACCTCTCCTAATACAAGAAAGGACTTTGTTCACTTTGAAAACCGCAGCTTGACATTGCATGCTATTATTGAGCTTATGATCTACCAAAACCCCCAGATTCTTCTCCACTATGGATTCCCCCAGTTGTACTCCCCCTAGCATGTATGATGCATATTCTTAGCCCCCCAAGTGCAGAACTTTACATTTATCAACATTAAACCTCATCTGCCACATAGTCGCCCAATTAGACAGAGCATTGAGGTCGGCTTGTAAATTGGAGACATCCTGTAAGGACATTATTCCACTGCATAGCTTGGTGTTACTTTTGATCCCAGATCCAATATCATTTATAAAGATATTAAAAAGTAAGGGTCCTAGCACTGAACCTTGGGGTACACCACTAATAACCATAGACCATTCAGAGTAAGAGTTATTAACCACTACCAGTGGCATTGGGAGGGGGACTAGAGCCCCCCGAGTGGGTCTTCAAAAAGCCCTGGGTCTCGGGCATGCACAATTCTATTATTAGCCCCCCGAGCACCGCCACCGAGTGGGGACCAATCTGATCCCTAGCGTGGCTGTGTGGGGCCAAGTGACATAACAGGTACCGCCTTCTGGAGCCTGTAGCTCCTATGAAGGACGCCCCACTGGTCCAGAGCGGGGACCGCGAGACGTGTGACATCCATGCGGGAATGTCAATGCAGCCACTGTGCCACGTCACTATGAGATACCCGCTCGATGCTCAGGCAGGCGGCTCTCCTCCTCTGGCTCTGTCTCTGGCTGCCTGCTGTGATGATGATGACACATGAAGTCTGTCTCCTGGTCAGGTAGGTCAGTGTATGTCTGTCAGGTAGGTCAGTGTATGTGTGTCAGGTAGGTCTGTGTATGTATGCCAGGTAGGTCAGTATAAGTCAGGTAGTTCAGTGTATATCAGGTAGGTCAGTGTATGTATGTCAGGTAGGACAGTGTATGTATGTAAGGTAGGCCAGTGTATGTCAGGTAGGACAGTGTACGTATGTAAGGTAGGTCAGTGTATGTCAGGTAGGACAGTGTATGTATGTAAGGTAGGTCAGTGTATGTCAGGTAGGACAGTGTATGTATGTAAGGTAGGTCAGTGTATGTCAGGTAGGACAGTGTACGTATGTAAGGTAGGTCAGTGTATGTCAGGTAGGTCCATGTAGGTCAGTGTATGTATGTCAGGCAGGTCAGTGTATGTATGACGGGTAGGTCAGTGTAATGGTCAGTGTGGGTCAGGTAGGTCAGTGTAATGGTCAGTGTGGGTCAGGTAGGTCAGTGTGTTAGGTAGGTGAGTCTAGTCAGCAATGATGGGCACTGGTAAGCCAGGCAGCAACCAGCAAGTGAGCTTACCCCCGCCACACAACCACACCACCCAGCCAAAAAACCCCATGGCAACCACCCTCCCTCCCCGGTGCCGGGCTCGGACTTCGGGCTGAAGCACCTGGTCTTTTTGCCGCCTAGCAACACCCCTGATCATTACTCTCTGAATTCTGATAGATAGCTGCCATAACCTTGGTATCTTTTTAAACAGCATACGTTCCGTTTTCAGATAAAAGTGGTCTCTGCAGCAGATTCGCCGCAAGATCACTTTTATTCGGCGGTGGAAGAGGTGCCCCCCCGCTGCTCCCCAGTGGTCTCCGCTGCTTACCGGACCCACTGGTAGCAACGGAGAGAGGCATGGAGTCGAGTGAGGGAAAGATGGCCCGCACTCAGCTCCATACCATTGGATGACAGAAGCGACGTGTATAACCACTTGCAGTCAATCATATACATGATTTGGTGGCACGTGGTTAAAATGGTCAGAAAATAAATGAATACAGACCTACAGACCCAAGGGCAGGGCCGCGGATAGAAATCATGGGGCCCCATACAGCCTAACTAGTGGGGCCCCCTTCAGCTCCACCCCCTGGTCCCACCCCTGGTCCCTCCTTCAGCCCTACCCATGGCCCCTCCCCTGGCCCCTCCTCAGACCCCGCCTTAAAACACAGTGCAGGTTTGTCTATAAGTGATATTTATTTTTCTCACAGCAACCAAGGAAGGCCACTTGCCCTCTGGAAGATTTACCCCCCTTGACCAGGCAAATTTTTGCGATACAGCACTGCGTTATTTTAACTGACAATTGCTTGGTCATGCGACTCTGTACTTAAATAAAATGTATGTAATTTTTTCCCTCACAAATAGAGATTTCTTTTGGTGGTATTTGGTCACCTCTGCGTTTTTTACTTTTTGCTTTTCTAAAAAAAAAAAAAAACAATTTTGAAAAAAAATATATATTTTTTTACTTTCTGCAATAAAACTTCTCCAATAAAAAAAATTAACAAATCAAATTTCTTCAATAGTTTAGGCCAATATGTATTCTGCAACATATTTTTTTGTAAAAAAATAATCCCAAAAAGCGTTTATTGATTGGTTTGCGCAAAAGTTATAGCATCTACAATCTATTTGATGTATTTATGTATTTTTTTATTTATTTTTACTAGTAATGGTAGCAATCAGCGACTTGACAGCGGGACATGCCAATGCCATAATTTACTGCAGAGACAATGCTACCCATGCCATGCCACCAATACGATATTGTGCTGCAGACAGTGCCACCGATGCAGCTAATGCCATATTGTGCTGCAGACACTGCCACCTATGCTGCCAATGGCATAATGCCATTGGCAGCATGGGTGGCACTGTCTCTGCAGGCAGCACATGCATTATGGCATTAGCATCATGGGTGGCACTGTCTGCTGCACATTACGGCATTGGCGGCATGGGTAGCACTGTCTCTGCAGGCAGGACATGCGTTATGGGCCATAACGCATGTGATACCTGCAGATAGTGTCACCCATGCTGCCAATGCCGTAATGTGCAGCAGACAGTGCCACCCATGATAGATGCTGCTGCAGTAGTAGTAGTTCTTGAAGCCCCTACCCCCCCCCCCCCCAACCTAGCACATACCTTAGTAATTGTTAGCTGGGCCCCAGGAGTCATTTCCTCCGTGATCCTGCTGCTGCCTGGACTTGAGGGTCCACAAACTAGTTAGATGGGATGTCTCTGCCAATGAGCTCTTCCGACTGCCGCCGCTGCTCGCCTGCTGCCTCCCTGCCAGTGCCACTTCTGCTAATTCTCATGCGGAGAGAGATATCACTCCCAAAGTGGGGCGGTGTTGTGTTCTGTATGGCGGTATGGTGATTGTCGGAGGTTGACTCTGATCGCAGATTTTTTTTTACATTAAATTGCTTATCTGTTAAGGTTGCACGGGCCCCCCTGCTGGTCAGGCCCGGTACAACAGGGCCAGTTGTACTGGCCTATCAGCGGCCCTGCCCGAGGGTACTTAGGAAACTCAGTCAAGTAATTGCCAGACCATTGTTCCTAATTTTTACTGACAGTCTACTGATTGGAATGGTACCAGCTGATTGGAGAAAAGCCAATGTAGCACCAATATTTAAAAAGGGCCCAAAATACATCCCTGGGAATTACAGACCAGTTAGCCTAACATCAATAGTATGTAAACTCTTGGAGGGGATGATAAGGGACTATATACAGGATTTTAGTAATGAGAACGGTATCATTAGCAGTAATCAGCATGGATTCATGAAGAATCGTTCTTGCCAAACCAATCTATTAACCTTCTATGAGGAGGTGAGTTTCCATCTAGATAAAGGAAGGCCCGTAGATGTGGTGTATCTGGATTTTGCAAAAGAATTTGACACAGTTCCCCATAAACCTTTACTGTACAAAATAAGGTCCATTGGCATGGACCATAGGGTGAGTAGATGGATTGAAAACTGGCTACAAGGGCGAGTTTAGAGGGTGGTGATAAATGGGGAGTACTCGGAATGGTCGGGCTGGGTAGTGGGGTCCCCCAGGGTTCTGTGCTGGGACCAATCCTGTTTAATTTGTTCATAAACGACCTGGAGGATGGGGATGGGGTAAACAGTTCAATCTCTGAATTTGCCGAAAATACTAAGCTAAGCAAGGCAATAACTTCTCCACAAGATGTGGAAACCTCGCAAAAATATCTGAACAAATGAATGGGGGGAGGGGCAACTACATGGCAAATGAGGTTCAATGTAGAAAAATATAAAATAATGCATTTGGGTGGCAAAAATCTGAATGCAATCTATAGACTGGGGGGGAGAACCTCTGGGGGGATCTAGGATGGAAAAGGACCTGGGGGTCCTAGTAGATGATAGGCTCAGCAATGCCAAGCTGCTGCTAACAAAGCAAACAGAATATTGGCATTAAAAAGGGGATCAACTCCAGAGATAAAATGATAATTCTCCCCTCTACAAGACTCTTGTCCGGCCGCACCTGGAGTATACTGTCCAGTTCTGGGCACCAGTCCTCAGGAAGGATGTACTGGAAATGGAGCGACTACAAAGAAGGGCAACAAAGCTAATAAAGGGTCTGGAGGATATTAGTTATGAGGAAAGGTTGTGAGCTCTGAACTTATTCTCTCTGGAGAAGAGATGCTTGAGAGGGGATATGATTTCAATACATAAATACCGGACTGGTGACCCCACAATATATAAATACCGGACTGGTGACCCCACAATAGGAAGAAAACTTTTTCACAGAAGGGAGTTTATCAAGACTCGTGGCCCCTCATTAAAACGAAAAGAAAAGAGGTTTAACCTTAAACTACGTAGAGGGTTCTTTGCTGTAAGAGCAGCAAGGATGTGGAATTCCCTTCCACAGGCGGTGGTCTCAGCAGGGGGGCATTGATAGTTTCAAGAAACGATTAGATAAGCACCTGAACGACCTCAACATACAGAGATATACAATGTAATACTGACATATTATCACACACATAGGTTGGACTTGATGGATTTGTGTCTTTTTTCAACCTCACCTACTATGTAACTATGTAACTACTGTTATCATTGCTGCCATGCAGTTGGTTCTGCGGGGTGACATTGGCCGAGGAACTGTGCAGGCACCAATATCTGAGAGGTCAATCCACCACAGCTCAAGGAATACCCAACAACCCCTGAAGGAAACCTAGGGCTCTACAGAACCCTGGATGAGATTGGCTCACTCAGCCTTCAGAATTTGTCTATGGGACACAAACATGAAAAACCAAAAGTGCTAATTTTAAAGGATTATATGCAAGGTATCGTCATAAAAAGGGTTTGGGGACCCGGGTCCTGTAATGTAATGTCGGGTCCCGGCACTATAGATAAAATTCAATGAAAAAAACAGTCTGGGTTCCCTCCGCCCCCCCCCCACTCCATTACCAGGCCCTTTGGGTCTGGTATGGTTATTAAGAGGAACCCCGCACAAACATTTAAAAAAAGAAATGCATAGGGGTCCCCCCAAAATCCACACCAAGCCCTTCAGGTCTGGTATGGATATTAAGCGGAACCCTGCACCAACATTTAAAAAAAAAATGGCGTAGCGGTCCCCCCAAAATCCATACCAGGCCCTTCAGGTCTGGTATAGATTTTAAGGGGAACTCTGGGTCAAAATGTAAAAAAAAATGGCGTAGGGCCCCCAAAATCCATACCAGGCACTTATGGGCGAACACACATGGGGGGCGGGATCTGGGGGTTCCCTTGTTAAAGCGGACTTCCAGATTCCCATAACCCCCTGTCCGCAGACCCCCACAACCACTGGGCAAGGGTTGTGGTGATGAGGCCCTTGTCTTGGTGGTTTGGGGGAGACCCCAAAGCATCCTCCCCATGTTAAGGGCATGTGGCCTGGTATGGTTCAGGAGGGAGGGCACTCTCCTCCCCCCTTTTCCTGCGACCTGCCAGGTTCCATGCTTGGATAAGCGTCTGGTATGGATTTTGGGGGGATCCCTACCCCATTTTTTTATTTTGGCTCGGGTTCCCTTAAAATCCATACCAGATCTGAAGGGCCTGGTATGGATTTTGGGGGGTTCCCCACGCTATTTTAATTTTTTTTTATTTTGCTGTGGGGTTTCCCTTAATAGCCATACCAGACCCAAAGGACCATTTTTTCAATGGCTTTTATCTATATTGCCCGGATCTGGCATTACATTTCAGCTGCGAGCAGTTTTAAATGACATTTTTTTCCTTTACAATTGTCATTTTGCTGCTCTCATTCCTAAAACTATGTATGGCTGCCGTGTAAGCAGCCTTATATAGTGTGGGGCGTGGACTCAGCCCCCTGAGCCATGATTGGCTCAAGGCACTCTGCTTTTGGCCAATCATGGCTCTCATGGGAGAGCGCATTTTGATTGGCCAAAGCATGCAGGTCAGGTGCACGCTTTGGCCAATCAGCAGCCGTCAATGCACTTTGATCTCGCGGTGCATTAACGGTCTCGGTGTTCATTATGGCACGTTCCGCGGGCGCTCAAATTTTCCGCGAACGTCTCATAATGTTCAGTATTCGGCGAAGGGGCGAACACCCGATTTTTAACTCAAACTTACGTTCGACTTGAGCCGCAGGCTCATCCCTAGTCCTGAGCATCTCATCAACCCCATACAAACCTCCAAACCCCCATACCTACTATTGAAATCATTTATAAAGCTTTCAATGGCTGTCAGTTTCTCCATCATCTGTGAATCTGGAAAAGAAGAACATTCACGGGGTGAGAAGACAAGAACCTCCACATCACCCAGTGTCACCCTTCCCCTCCATACAACCCAAAGTCCCCACTTACTCTCTTCATATAGTTGGTCTACTCTGGAGTGCACCTCAATGCTCATATTTCTCAGCTTCACCTCCAGGCTGTGTTCCGTCTCACCCACCCCTTGACCTGCCGGAAGAAAATGCACCTCATTACATTCAAGTTGATGAGAGCAGTAACAGACTGTTTTGGGCTTCTACTCATGGATGGTAGGTGAACAGTCCATCCCCTGCCTTCCGGAAATGAGTGCACCAGCTGAAGGAAGCAGAGGAGACAAAAGTATTTTGGGTCCCACAATAAATGTTTAAATGACCCACTCAGGCTGTCAGGGTCCGATGAGTTAAAAGCTGCTAACTAGTGAGGGTGCGGGCTGAGGAAAGGTTCCTCCCAAGGCATACTGTAGAAATAAGAAGAGACAACCCGGCCACGCACACCTCACCCGACCCGAGAGGTTAGCAGGTAAAAGCAACCTCAGCTGCGTCTATTCAGACCATGACTCCAACGTGTTTTGCCCCACTCCCCATGATTGAGCCCCAGGGGAGGGGGAAAAACATGTTGGAAGTCATCATCTGGATGAACGGAGCTGAGGCTGCTTTTACCTGCTAACCACTTGGCGGCTGGGTTATCTCTTCTTATTTCCTCCAAAAAAAAAAAATGGGTTCGGAATAAAGTTTGGTGGCCTTGTTGAAATCTATTTAAAGGATGAGATCACCACAAACCTTGAATGAGTCCAGTAAAAGTTGTATTTTACATGGGAAGAGGTCTAATCGAAAGTGCTTGGATGCATGGGGTGGGGACCATAAACGTGGTCCCTGTATTTTGATCATCTGGATGAATGGAGCAAGTCATCATCTGGATGAACATCATCTGGATAAATGGAGCAAGTCATCATCTGGATGAACATCATCATCTGGATGAATGGAGCAAGTCATCATGTGGATGAAAGTCATCATTTGGATGAATGGAGCAAGTCATCATCTGGATGAATGGAGCAAGTCATCATCTGGATGAATGGAGCAAGTCATCATCTGGATGAACGTCATCATCTGGATTAATGGAGCAAGTCATCATCTGGATGAATGGAGCAAGTCATCATGTGGATAAAAGTCATCATCTGGATGAATGGAGCTGAGGCTGCTTTTACCTGCTAACCACTTGGCGGCTGGGTTATCTCTTCTTATTTCCTCCAACAAAAAAAAAAAAAATTGGGTTCAGAACAAAGTTTGGTGGTCTTGTTGAAATCTATTTAAAGGATGCGATCACCACAAACCTTGAATGAGTCCAGTAAAAGATGTATTTTACATGGGAAGAGGTCTAAACGAAAGTGTTTGGATGCATGGGGTGGGGACCATAAACGTGGTCCCTCTATTTTCATCATCTGGATGAATGGAGCAAGTCATCATCTGGATGAATGGAGCAGGTCATCATCTGGATGAATGGAGCAAGTCATCATCTGGATGAATGGAGCTGAGGCTGCATTTACCTGCTAACCACTTGGCGGCTGGGTTATCTCTTCTTATTTCCTCCAAAAAAAAATTGGTTTCAGAGTAAAGTTTGGTGGCCTTGTTTAAATCTATTGAAAGGATGAGATCACCACAAACCTTGAATGAGTCCAGTAAAAGTTGTATTTTACATGGGAAGAGGTCTAAACGAAAGTGTTTGGATGCATGGGGTAGGGACCATAAATGTGGTCCCTCTATTTTCATCATCTGGGTGAATGGAGCAAGTCATCATCTGGATGAACGTCACCATCTGGATGAATGGAGCAAGTCATCATCTGGATGAATGGAGCAAGTAATCATCTGGATGAAATCATCATCTGGATGAATGGAGCAATTCATCATCTGGATGAACGTCATCATATGGATGAACGGAGCTGAGGCTGCTTTTACCTGCTAACCACTTGGTGGCTGGGTTATCTCTTCTTATTTCCTCCAAAAAAATAAAAAATGGGTTCAGAGTAAAGTTTGGTGGCCTTGTTGAAATCTATTTAAAGGATGAGATCACCACAAACCTTGAATGAGTCCAGTAAAAGTTGTATTTTACATGGGAAGAGGTCTAATCGAAAGTGCTTGGATGCATGGGGTGGGGACCATAAACGTGGTCCCTGTATTTTGATCATCTGGATGAATGGAGCAAGTCATCATCTGGATGAACATCATCTGGATGAATGGAGCAAGTCATCATCTGGATGAACATCATCATCTGGATGAATGGAGCAAGTCATCATGTGGATGAAAGTCATCATTTGGATGAATGGAGCAAGTCATCATCTGGATGAATGGAGCAAGTCATCATCTGGATGAATGGAGCAAGTCATCATCTGGATGAACGTCATCATCTGGATTAATGGAGCAAGTCATCATCTGGATGAATGGAGCAAGTCATCATGTGGATAAAAGTCATCATCTGGATGAATGGAGCTGAGGCTGCTTTTACCTGCTAACCACTTGGCGGCTGGGTTATCTCTTCTTATTTCCTCCAACAAAAAAAAAAAAAATTGGGTTCAGAACAAAGTTTGGTGGTCTTGTTGAAATCTATTTAAAGGATGCGATCACCACAAACCTTGAATGAGTCCAGTAAAAGATGTATTTTACATGGGAAGAGGTCTAAACGAAAGTGTTTGGATGCATGGGGTGGGGACCATAAACGTGGTCCCTCTATTTTCATCATCTGGATGAATGGAGCAAGTCATCATCTGGATGAATGGAGCAGGTCATCATCTGGATGAATGGAGCAAGTCATCATCTGGATGAATGGAGCTGAGGCTGCATTTACCTGCTAACCACTTGGCGGCTGGGTTATCTCTTCTTATTTCCTCCAAAAAAAAATTGGTTTCAGAGTAAAGTTTGGTGGCCTTGTTTAAATCTATTGAAAGGATGAGATCACCACAAACCTTGAATGAGTCCAGTAAAAGTTGTATTTTACATGGGAAGAGGTCTAAACGAAAGTGTTTGGATGCATGGGGTAGGGACCATAAATGTGGTCCCTCTATTTTCATCATCTGGGTGAATGGAGCAAGTCATCATCTGGATGAACGTCACCATCTGGATGAATGGAGCAAGTCATCATCTGGATGAATGGAGCAAGTAATCATCTGGATGAAATCATCATCTGGATGAATGGAGCAATTTATCATCTGGATGAACGTCATCATATGGATGAACGGAGCTGAGGCTGCTTTTACCTGCTAACCACTTGGCGGCTGGGTTATCTCTTCTTATTTCCTCCAAAAAAATAAAAAATGGGTTCAGAGTAAAGTTTGGTGGCCTTGTTGAAATCTATTTAAAGGATGAGATCACCACAAACCTTGAATGAGTCCAGTAAAAGTTGTATTTTACATGGGAAGAGGTCTAATCGAAAGTGCTTGGATGCATGGGGTGGGGACCATAAACGTGGTCCCTGTATTTTGATCATCTGGATGAATGGAGCAAGTCATCATCTGGATGAACATCATCTGGATGAATGGAGCAAGTCATCATCTGGATGAACATCATCATCTGGATGAATGGAGCAAGTCATCATGTGGATGAAAGTCATCATTTGGATGAATGGAGCAAGTCATCATCTGGATGAATGGAGCAAGTCATCATCTGGATAAAAGTCATCATCTGGATGAATGGAGCTGAGGCTGCTTTTACCTGCTAACCACTTGGCGGCTGGGTTATCTCTTCTTATTTCCTCCAACAAAAAAAAAAAATTGGGTTCAGAACAAAGTTTGGTGGTCTTGTTGAAATCTATTTAAAGGATGAGATCACCACAAACCTTGAATGAGTCCAGTAAAAGTTGTATTTTACATGGGAAGAGGTCTAATCGAAAGTGTTTGGATGCATGGGGTGGGGACCATAAACGTGGTCCCTCTATTTTGATCATCTGGATGAATGGAGCAAGTCATCATCTGGATGAACATCATCTGGATGAATGGAGCAAGTCATCATCTGGATGAACATCATCATCTGGATGAATGGAGCAAGTCATCATGTGGATGAAAGTCATCATTTGGATGAATGGAGCAAGTCATCATTTGGATGAATGGAGCAAGTCATCATCTGGATGAATGGAGCAAGTCATCATCTGGATGAATGGAGCAAGTCATCATCTGGATGAATGGAGCAAGTCATCATCTGGATGAACGTCATCATCTGGATGAATGGAGCAAGTCATCATCTGGATGAATGGAGCAAGTCATCATCTGGATGAATGGAGCAAGTCATCATCTGGATGAATGGAGCAAGTCATCATCTGGATAAAAGTCATCATCTGGATGAATGGAGCTGAGGCTGCTTTTACCTGCTAACCACTTGGCGGCTGGGTTATCTCTTCTTATTTCCTCCAACAAAAAAAAAAAATTGGGTTCAGAACAAAGTTTGGTGGTCTTGTTGAAATCTATTTAAAGGATGAGATCACCACAAACCTTGAATGAGTCCAGTAAAAGATGTATTTTACATGGGAAGAGGTCTAAACGAAAGTGTTTGGATGCATGGGGTGGGGACCATAAACGTGGTCCCTCTATTTTCATCATCTGGATGAATGGAGCAAGTCATCATCTGGATGAATGGAGCAGGTCATCATCTGGATGAATGGAGCAAGTCATCATGTGGATGAATGGAGCTGAGGCTGCATTTACCTGCTAACCACTTGGCGGCTGGGTTATCTCTTCTTATTTACTCCAAAAAAAAATTGGTTTCAGAGTAAAGTTTGGTGGCCTTGTTTAAATCTATTGAAAGGATGAGATCACCACAAACCTTGAATGAGTCCAGTAAAAGTTGTATTTTACATGGGAAGAGGTCTAAACGAAAGTGTTTGGATGCATGGGGTGGGGACCATAAATGTGGTCCCTCTATTTTCATCATCTGGATGAATGGAGCAAGTAATCATCTGGATGAACGTCACCATCTGGATGAATGGAGCAAGTCATCATCTGGATGAATGGAGCAAGTAATCATCTGGATGAAATCATCATCTGGATGAATGGAGCAATTCATCATCTGGATGAACGTCATCATATGGATGAAGGGAGCTGAGGCTGCTTTTACCTGCTAACCACTTGGCGGCTGGGTTATCTCTTCTTATTTCCTCCAAAAAAATAAAAAATGGGTTCAGAGTAAAGTTTGGTGGACTTGTTGAAACCTCTTTAAAGGATGAGATCACCACAAACCTTGAATGAGTCCAGTAAAAGTTGTATTTTACACGGGAAGAGGTCTAATCTAAAGTGTTTGGCTGCATGGGGTAGGGACCATAAATGTGGTCCCTCTATTTTCATCATCTGGATGAATGGAGCAAGTCATCATCTGGATGAACGTCATCATCTGGATGAATGGAGCAAGTCATCATCTGGATGAATGGAGCACATCATCATCTGGATGAATGGAGCAAGTCATCATCTGGAAGAAAGTCATCATCTGGATGAATGGAGCAAGTCATCATCTGGATGAATGGAGCAAGTCATCATCTGGATGAATGGAGCAAGTCATCATCTGGATGAATGGAGCAAGTCATCATCTGGATGAATGGAGCAAGTCATCATCTGGATGAATGGAGCAAGTCATCATCTGGATGAATGGAGCAAGTCATCATCTGGATGAATGGAGCAATTCATCATCTGGATGAATGGAGCAATTCATCATCTGGATGAATGGAGCAATTCATCATCTGGATGAATGGAGCAAGTCATCATCTGGATGAACGTCATCATCTGGATGAATGGAACAAGTCATCATCTGGATGAATGGAGCAAGTCATCATCTGGATGAAAGGAGCAAGTCATCATCTGGATGAATGGAGCAAGTCATCATCTGGATGAATGGAGCAAGTCATCATCTGGATGAACGTCATCATCTGGATGAATGGAGCAATTCATCATCTGGATGAATGGAGCAATTCATCATCTGGATGAATGGAGCAAGTCATCATCTGGATGAACGTCATCATCTGGATGAATGGAACAAGTCATCATCTGGATGAATGGAGCAAGTCATCATCTGGATGAAAGGAGCAAGTCATCATCTGGATGAATGGAGCAAGTCATCATCTGGATGAATGGAGCAAGTCATCATCTGGATGAACGTCATCATCTGGATGAATGGAGCAATTCATCATCTGGATGAATGGAGCAATTCATCATCTGGATGAATGGAGCAATTCATCATCTGGATGAATGGAGCAATTCATCATCTGGATGAATGGAGCAAGTCATCATCTGGATGAACGTCATCATCTGGATGAATGGAACAAGTCATCATCTGGATGAATGGAGCAAGTCATCATCTGGATGAAAGGAGCAAGTCATCATCTGGATGAATGGAGCAAGTCATCATCTGGATGAATGGAGCAAGTCATCATCTGGATGAAAGTCATCATCTGAATGAAGGGAGCTGAGGCTGCTTTTACCTGCTAACCACTTGGCGGCTGGGTTATCTCTTCTTATTTCCTCCAAAAAAAAAAAAAAATGGGTTCAGAGTAAAGTTTGGTGGCCTGGTTGAAACCTATTTAAAGGATGAGATCACCACAAACCTTGAATGAGTCCAGTAAAAGTTGTATTTTACATGGGAAGAGGTCTAATCTAAAGTGTTTGGCTGCATGGGGTGGGGACCATAAACGTGGTCCCTCTATTTTCATCATCTGGATGAATGGAGCAAGTCATCATCTGGATGAATGGAGCAAGTCATCATCTGGATGAATGGAGCAAGTCATCATCTGGATGAATGGAGCAAGTCATCATCTGGATGAATGGAGCAAGTCATCATCTGGATGAATGGAGCAAGTCATCATCTGGATGAATGGCGCAAGTCATCATCTGGATGAAAGTCATCATCTGAATGAAGGGAGCTGAGGCTGCTTTTACCTGCTAACCACTTGGCGGCTGGGTTATCTCTTCTTATTTCCTCAAAAAAAAAAAAAAATTGGGTTCAGAGTAAAGTTTGGTGGCCTTGTTGAAATCTATTTAAAGGATGAGATCACCACGAACCTTGAATGAGTCCAGTAAAAGTTGTATTTTACATGGGAAGAGGTCTGATCGAAAGCATTTGGATGCATGGGGTGGGGACTATAAACGTGGTCCCTCTATTTTCATCATCTGGATGAATGGAGCAAGTCATCATTTGGATGAAAGTCATCATCTGGATGAATGGAGCAAGTCATCATCTGGATGAACGTCATCATCTGGATGAATGGAGCAACTCATCATCTAGATGAATGGAGCAAGTCATCATCTGGATGAATGGAGCAAGTCATCATCTGGATGAACGTCATCATCTGGATGAATGGAGCAAGTCTTCATCTGGATGAAAGTCATCATCTGGATGAATGGAGCAAGTCATCATCTGGATGAACGTCATCATCTGGATGAATGGAGCAACTCATCATCTAGATGAATGGAGCAAGTCATCATCTGGATGAATGGAGCAAGTCATCATCTGGATGAAAGTCATCATCTGGATGAATGGAGCAGGTCATCATCTGGATGAATGGAGCAGGTCATCATCTGAATGAATGGAGCAGGTCATCATCTGGATGAATGGAGCAGGTCATCATCTGGATGAATGGAGCAAGTCATCATCTGGATGAATGGAGCAAGTCATCATCTGGATGAATGGAGCAAGTCATCATCTGGATGAATGGAGCAAGTCATCATCTGGATGAATGGAGCAAGTCATCATCTGGATGAATGGCGCAAGTCATCATCTGGATGAAAGTCATCATCTGAATGAAGGGAGCTGAGGCTGCTTTTACCTGCTAACCACTTGGCGGCTGGGTTATCTCTTCTTATTTCCTCAAAAAAAAAAAAAAAATTGGGTTCAGAGTAAAGTTTGGTGGCCTTGTTGAAATCTATTTAAAGGATGAGATCACCACGAACCTTGAATGAGTCCAGTAAAAGTTGTATTTTACATGGGAAGAGGTCTGATCGAAAGCATTTGGATGCATGGGGTGGGGACTATAAACGTGGTCCCTCTATTTTCATCATCTGGATGAATGGAGCAAGTCATCATTTGGATGAAAGTCATCATCTGGATGAATGGAGCAAGTCATCATCTGGATGAACGTCATCATCTGGATGAATGGAGCAACTCATCATCTAGATGAATGGAGCAAGTCATCATCTGGATGAATGGAGCAAGTCATCATCTGGATGAAAGTCATCATCTGGATGAATGGAGCAAGTCATCATCTGGATGAACGTCATCATCTGGATGAATGGAGCAAGTCTTCATCTGGATGAAAGTCATCATCTGGATGAATGGAGCAAGTCATCATCTGGATGAACGTCATCATCTGGATGAATGGAGCAACTCATCATCTAGATGAATGGAGCAAGTCATCATCTGGATGAATGGAGCAAGTCATCATCTGGATGAAAGTCATCATCTGGATGAATGGAGCAAGTCATCATCTGGATGAAAGTCATCATCTGAATGAATGGAGCAGGTCATCATCTGGATGAATGGAGCAGGTCATCATCTGGATGAATGGAGCAAGTCATCATCTGGATGAATGGAGCAAGTCATCATCTGGATGAATGGAGCAAGTCATCATCTGGATGAATGGAGCAAGTCATCATCTGGATGAATGGAGCAAGTCATCATCTGGATGAATGGCGCAAGTCATCATCTGGATGAAAGTCATCATCTGAATGAAGGGAGCTGAGGCTGCTTTTACCTGCTAACCACTTGGCGGCTGGGTTATCTCTTCTTATTTCCTCAAAAAAAAAAAAAAAATTGGGTTCAGAGTAAAGTTTGGTGGCCTTGTTGAAATCTATTTAAAGGATGAGATCACCACGAACCTTGAATGAGTCCAGTAAAAGTTGTATTTTACATGGGAAGAGGTCTGATCGAAAGCATTTGGATGCATGGGGTGGGGACTATAAACGTGGTCCCTCTATTTTCATCATCTGGATGAATGGAGCAAGTCATCATTTGGATGAAAGTCATCATCTGGATGAATGGAGCAAGTCATCATCTGGATGAACGTCATCATCTGGATGAATGGAGCAACTCATCATCTAGATGAATGGAGCATGTCATCATCTGGATGAATGGAGCAAGTCATCATCTGGATGAAAGTCATCATCTGGATGAATGGAGCAAGTCATCATCTGGATGAACGTCATCATCTGGATGAATGGAGCAAGTCTTCATCTGGATGAAAGTCATCATCTGGATGAATGGAGCAAGTCATCATCTGGATGAACGTCATCATCTGGATGAATGGAGCAACTCATCATCTAGATGAATGGAGCAAGTCATCATCTGGATGAATGGAGCAAGTCATCATCTGGATGAAAGTCATCATCTGGATGAATGGAGCAAGTCATCATCTGGATGAAAGTCATCATCTGAATGAATGGAGCAGGTCATCATCTGGATGAATGGAGCAGGTCATCATCTGGATGAATGGAGCAAGTCATCATCTGGATGAATGGAGCAAGTCATCATCTGGATGAATGGAGCTGAAGCTGCTTTTACCTGCTATCCACTTGGTGGCTGGGTTATCTCTTCTTATTTCCTCCAAAAAAGAAAAAAAAATTGGGTTCAGAGTAAAGTTTGGTGGTCTTGTTGAAATCTATTTAACTGGTTGCTGACCGCTGGCCGTCAAATGACGGCCGGGCGGCGCAGCTCTTGTGGCGGGAGGACGTCATATGACATCCTCCCGTTTAAATAGGGAATGCGCGCGATCGCGTGCGCGCATCCCCGTTCCCCGTTCCCCGTGTCACGGAGACACCGCTCACCACCGAGGGTGGTAAACAGCCATTGGTCATGGCTGTTTATCACGTGATTGGCCGTGATGAAGTCACGGCCGATCACTGCTAGTGCTCGTATGGTGAAAACGGCGCATGCGCGGGATCGGGAGCGCGCTGCTCGTTTACATCGGTGGCGGCGTGTTCCCCGGGAACACTGCTCGTCACCGATGCCGGTAAACAGCCATTGGCTGGCTGTTTACCCATGTGATCGGCTGTGAACCTTTCACAGCCAATCACTAAATGTAAACACAGAGCGGTAACTGCCTGTTACCAGCTCTTCTCTCCTCACACACCGTTTCCAGTGTGAGGAGAGAAGAGCCTGGAGCAGTGAGTTATCGATCTGTGTTCTGTAGTGTCTGCACAAACACCACACTGATCAGATCGCCCGCCCCCCCCCCCCCCACTGTCATCTGTCACCCAACAGTCACCACGGTCACCCAATAAAGTGAACCTGTCACATAGGAGACTGCCATCAGTGACCACCAGCTGTCACCCACCAGTGACCGCCAGCTGTCACCCGTCACCCATCAGTGACCGTCAACTGTCATCCGTCACCCATCAGTGACCGTCAACTGTCACCCGTCACCCATCAGCCACCGCCAGCCGTCACCCATCAGTGGCCGCCAGACATCACCCGTCACCCATCAGTGACCACCAGACATCACCCGTCACCCATCAGTGACCACCAGACGTCACCCGTCACCCATCAGCCACCACCAGGCGTCACCCATCAGTGACCGCCAGACATCAACCGTCACTCATCAGTGACCACCAGACTTCACCCGCCATCCATCAGCCACCGCCAGCCGTCACACATCAGCCATCACCTGTCACCCATCAGTGATCGCCATCCATCGCCTGTCACCCATCAGTGACCGCCAGCCATTGCCTGTCACCCATCAGTGACCGCCAACCATCGCCTGTCACCCATCAGTGACCACCAGCCATTGCCCGTCACCCATCAGTGACCGCCAACCATCACCCGTCACCCATCAGTGACCGCCAATCATCACCCGTCACCCATCAGTCACTGCCAGCCTTCAGTGACCGCTAGCCGTCACCCATCACCTGTCACCCATCAGTGACCGCCAGCCATCAACTGCCACCCATCGTGACTGCCAGCCATCAGTGACCATCACCCATCCGTGACCGCCAGCCATCAACCGCCACCCATCAGTGACCGCCAGCCATCAGTGACCATCACTCGTCACAGTCCGTGGCCTGTCACACCGTCATCACCTGCCACCCATCGCACAGCCCATCAGTGAACGTCACCTGTCACACAGCCATCAGCGTCATGGCCAAAAGATTATACACCAGTGAGGAGGAGTTCCAGATCCTCTCCATGACTGATGAGAGCAACGGGGAATTCTCATCAGATTCCAATTCCGATTCTGATTCTGAATCAAATTCGGCATTTAACCCGAATAGTGAATTGGAAAATGATTCGGAGGAAGAATGGGTCCCTCCTAAAAGGGCAAGGCCCTCTGAAAACCAGGATTATATTCCCAGGCCCAGTACCAGAGCTCCTATATGCCAGATGGTCTTGCCAACCCAACATGGCTGCCTTCCGACTCGGCATCACCAATTATTCCCCCTTTCACAGCACAGCCAGGTGTGCAGACCAACACCCAACATTTTTCAGAGATCGATTTTGTTCATCTATTTTTGCCCGACACATTTCTGCAATTAATTGTGGACCAGACAAAATTATATGCCCAGCAGTATATTGCCAATAACCCCCACTCATCATATGCCCGTCCCTTTGAGTGGCGAGATCTCAATTTGGAGGAGTTCAAAATTTTTATGGGCCTCACCCTGAACATGGGTATTACAAAAAAAATGAAGGACATGCCTATTGGTCCACCCAACCCATCCACCACATGGCTATTTATTCTGCCGAAATGTCCAGGTCCAGATACAAGAAGATAATGCGCTTTCTTCACTTTAGCGACAACACCGAGTGCCTTCCCCACAATCTTCCAAATTATGACAAGTTATGTAAACTTCGCCCACTGATAAATTTATTTTCCCAACAATTTGCAGAACTCTATGTCCCCGATCAAAATATATGTGTCGATGAGTCCCTGGTACCCTTTGCAGGCCGGCTAGGAATAAAGCAATATATACCTAGCAAAAGGGCCAGATATGGAATAAAATTATACAAGCTGTGTGAGAGAGCCACGGGATATTTGTATGCGTTCCGCATATATGAAGGAAGAGATTCCCAGCTCCAGCCCCCTGAGTGCCCGGCCTACATGAGCACAACTGGAAAGATTGTATGGGACCTGGCATACCCACTTCTGAACAAAGGATATCACATATACCTTGATAACTTTTACACCAGCCTGCCCCTTTTCAGACACTTAATCCTTGCAAAAACCCTTGCCTGCGGAACCTGCTGAAAAAATAGAAAGGGCTTCCCACAATCACTGGCAAACAAAAAGCTGCGAAGGGGGGAAAGAGCATCACTGAGATGCAAAGAAGTGCTGGCCTTGAGGTGGAAGGATAAAAGGGACGTGTACATGATGTCCACCATCCATGAGGACACTACAATTGAGGTTCAAAGACGACAAGGTCCCATTGAAAAGCCTACATGTGTCCAAGATTATAATCTCTACATGGGGGAGTGGATTTCAACGATCAAATGATTCAGCCCTATTTGTCAATAAGGAGGTCCCGATTCTGGTACAAGAAAGTAGCAATCTATCTAATCCATTTTGCCATTTATAATTCCTACATAGTCTACACCAAATCCATGGAAAGCCCCGCCCCCTTCCTAAAATTCATCGAAGAAGTTGTCATGTCCCTCATCTATCACCAAAGACCCCCCCCAGAAGACCTTCGCTCTGAGGCTGTTTGCCGACTTCGTGAGCGCCACTTCCCCTTCATTATTCCACCATCTGAAACAGGCCGAAGACGGCAAAAAAAATGGCACGTGTGCACCAAAAAAGGGTTTCGAAAAGATACCAGCTACCATTGTCCCGATTGTCCCTCCCAACCTGGCCTTTGCATTGGTGAATGCTTCAAACTTTAT
The DNA here is from genome assembly GCF_037356315.1 of Lithobates pipiens. Lineage (NCBI taxonomy): Eukaryota > Metazoa > Chordata > Amphibia > Anura > Ranidae > Lithobates > Lithobates pipiens. The sequence continues at coordinate 636,526 of NW_027507746.1, forward strand.
CATACATCCCTAAAATATTAGCCCATATTTTTAACCATTTCCCCATTTTCATTATCTGTGCTGACCATTTTTCATGCTTCCCCAAATAACCATGCCACTGCCTTCCACGTGAACTGACCCTGGCCTGTTTTTTGACTATGCCTCTGCCTATTGTTTGGACGGCTTCTACGTGAACTGACCCTGGCCTGTTTTGTGACTATGCCTTTGCCTACCGTTTAGATTGCTTCCACATGAACTGACCCTGGCCTGTTTTACCAACTACGTTTATGCCTACCGCTTGGACTGCTTTCACGTCATCTGACCCAGGCCTGTTTTATGGACTATGCTTTTGCCTACCGCTTGGACTGATCTATTGCCCTGCTACTCTAGGACACAGGGGTCTCACATGTGAGGGGCTCCAGAAATGTTTTTCCGGATGGAGGAAACAATTTTTATTGTTTTTTCCGGTTTTCGGAATAGGGTCTGGAGTCCGGAGGCTTCATAGAGAATTGGGTGGGTCGAAGCCTCTACCCCTGTGCCCATGTGCACAGGTCTTACGTGATTGCGGCCCTCAGCCTGCCACTGACTTACTGCCACCATGCCTCTGCCTGCCGCATGAACGGACCACACCGCTACCTGGACTATGCAAATAATTAGCTGTAGCAAGAGGCAGTATGTTTATGAAGGGCTGGAGAGCGGTACGATAATGAGTGTCTGCAGGTAACAGTGTACCAGGACCAATATTATGGCTGTGCTGGCTCTCTCTGCCTGGACAATTTCTATGGACTGCCGTGCGGACAATATCCTTGTGCTGACTATAGACAATATTCCTGCCGGCTGCCTTGATAATTACCATTGCCGCCGCTAAGCACATCCCTGCCTGCTGCCTGGACCAGCGCTCTGGTGGATACTACACAGGTAATGCTTTTTTTTAACCCTTTCCACAATAGAATTTATTTTGGATTGTAATTCTTGGTATGTACATGCTATGTGTTAGAAATATGAAGGGCCTTCAAAAATGATAGGTTGCCAGGAAACTATATGTCATTTATGCTCCTAGAACGTCTGATGGTGCTACTTGGATGTTGGGCCTTTGTATGTGGCCAGGCTGTGTAAAAGTCTCACACATGTGGTATCGCCATACTCAGGAGGAGTAGCAGAATATATTTTGGGGTGTCATTTTTGCTATGTACATGCTATGTGTTGGAAATATCTAATAAATGGACAACTTTGTGTAAAACAAAAGCGTTTTCATTTTTTTCCACATTTTTCAAAAACTTCTGGAAAAAAATGAACCGTTCTAAAGACTCATTATGCCTCATAGATTATATGTTGGGGTGTCTGCTTTTCAAAATGGGGTCATTTTGGGGGCAATTCCATTGTCCTGGTGCTCTAGGGCCTTCAAAAGTGTAATAGGTGGTTGAGAAATGAGAGGTGTCATTTATGCTCGTAGAATGCCTGAAGATGCTATTTCAGTGTTGGGCCTTTGTATGTGGCCAGGCTGTGTAAAAGTCTCACACATGTGGTATCACCGTACTCAGGAGGAGTAGCAGAATGTATTTTGGGGTGTCATCTTTGCTATGTACATGCTATGTGTTGGAAATATCTAATAAATGGACAACTTTGTGTAAAAAAAAAAAGCGTTTTCATTTTTTTCCACATTTTTCAAAAACTTCTGGAAAAAAATGAACCGTTCTAAAGACTCATTATGCCTCATAGATTATATGTTGGGGTGTCTGCTTTTCAAAATGGGGTCATTTTGGGGGCAATTCCATTGTCCTGGTGCTCTAGGGCCTTCAAAAGTGTAATAGGTGGTTGAGAAATGAGAGGTGTCATTTATGCTCGTAGAATGCCTGAAGATGCTATTTCAGTGTTGGGCCTTTGTATGTGGCCAGGCTGTGTAAAAGTCTCACACATGTGGTATCACCGTACTCAGGAGGAGTAGCAGAATGTATTTTGGGCTGTCATCTTTGCTATGAACATGCTATGTGTTGGAAATATCTGATAAATGGACAACTTTGTGTAAAAAAAAAAATGCGTTTTCATTTTTTTCCACGTTTTCCAAAAACTTCTGGAAAAAAATGAACCATTCTAAAGACTCATTATTCCTCATAGATTATACGTTGGGGTGTCTGATTTTCAAAATGGGGTCATTTTGGAGGCAATTCCATTGTCCTGGTGCTCCAGGGCCTTCAAAAGTGTAATAGGTGGTTGAGAAATGAGAGGTGTCATTTATGCTCGTAAAACGCCTGAAGATACTACATCAATGTTGGACCTTTGTATGTGGCCAGGCTGTGTAAAAGTCTTACACATGTGGTATCGCCATACTCGGGAAGAGTAGCAGAATGTATTTTGGGATGTAATTTGTTGTATGCATATGCTCTGTGAGAGAAATAACCTGATAATATGACAATTTTGTAAAAAAAAAAAAAAAAAACTTCATTTTTGCAAAGAATTGTGGGAAAAAATGACAACAAAAAAAAATAATCATGCTACTTACTTAATACTTTGGAATGTCTACTTTGTAAAAAGGGGTCATTTGGGGGGTATTTGTACTTTCCTGACTTGTTAGTGTCTCAAGAAATGAGATACACCTGATGTACTGAAGGCCTGATCAGATGTGATGAATTTTCAGTGATTGGCACCATAGATTGTAGACTCTATAACTTTCACAAAGACCAAATAATTTACACTAATTTAGGTTAGAGCCCTAAAAGCTGAAAATTGGTCTGGTCAGGAAGGGGGTGTAACTGCACTGTATTGAGGTGGTTAAAGGATGAGATCACCACAAACCTTGAATGAGTCCAGTAAAAGTTGTATTGGGTCTAATGGAAAGCGGTTGGATGCATGGGGTGGGGACCATAAACGTGGTCCCTCTATTTTCCAGCTGTGGTCAAATGTTATTTTGAATCCCTGTTAGAAATATATTCTGAGGTGAAGAGGGAGCTTTGAGCCCCCCCCCCCAAAAGGCATTGGCTTTGGCCTCTTGACATGAAAAAAACATTTTTTTTTTTTACTGAACTCAAGTTTTGTGGTGCTCCCACCCTTGAAACGGAGTCCAGGGCCCCTTAAGGCTACAATCATCTGATTACTGCCTACACCGGGGTCCAGAAGTCCACCAATATGTGTTCTGCCACTCTCATTGGTTAGGAGGGGGTGCAGAGATGAGTATGGCGGTCGGAAGTGACGCAAGGAGGATGTGACGTGCTCTTTGGAGGAGATAAGTTATGGGTGACAACGCAGCACAGTGACCGCTTTGGTTTTACCGCTGAATATTGGTGAAGATTTGCCGGGAATCGATTTGGTGGAGGACACAGAGAAGATAAGGATCCCAGTTGTGTCTCCGAACTCGATTCCCCTTTTATCCGAAATTCAGGAAGAAAACCCTGAAATGCAGTTGGGCCGCCCTGTTCGTAGGATGTCTTATGACGTCCTGGATTTGTCGTGGTTATTCCGGGGTGATGGATGCAGATAAAGGCATCATCCACATATCTTTCTATAACGGTCATTTTTCGAACTGTCGTGAATGGGTTACATTGATAACATCTGTGATTTACTATTGTGTGCTGTGATTGGCCCACAGCTATCAGATGGTACAGGGTGCTGTGACTGGCCCAGGTACCATGTGACAGCTGTGGGCCAATCACAGCATCACTATAGGAATCACAGCTGCTATGAATGAACCTCATTCATAACAACTTGTTGACATTGTGATCATGTGATTGTGTAGTGGGAGCCGCAATCCGCTCTGTCCGGCACACTGCATGCCCCTAACCCGGAGAAGGCTGGTATGTGATCCTGCCTGCCCGTGCCTTCCTGCTGCAGTAAATGAGAGATACAAGTGAACAATGTTTCTAAACATTGATCAGACAGGAGATAGAGAGATACAAAGTAGCATTGTTTATAAACATTATTTGTACAGGAGACAGAGATACAAAGTAACATTGTTTATAAACATTGATCAGACAGGAGATAGAGACATACAAAGTAACATTGTTTATAAACATTGATCAGACAGGAGACAGAGAGATGCAAAGTAACATTGTTTATAAACATTGATCAGACAGGAGATAGAGAGATATAAAGTAACTTTGTTTATAAACATTATTTGTACAGGAGACAGAGATACAAAGTAACATTGTTTATAAACATTGATCAGACAGGAGATAGAGACATACAAAGTAACATTGTTTATAAACATTGATCAGACAGGAGATAGAGAGATATAAAGTAACTTTGTTTATAAACATTATTTGTACAGGAGATAGAGACATACAAAGTAACATTGTTTATAAACATTGATCAGATGGAAGATAGAGAGATACAAAATAACATTGTTTATAAACATTGATCAGACAGGATATAGAGAGATACAAAGTAACATTGTTTATAAACATTGATCAGGCGGGAGATAGAGAGATACAAGGTAACATTGTTTATAAACATTGATCAGACAGGATATAGAGAGATACAAAGTAACATTGTTTATAAACATTGATCAGACAGGATATAGAGAGATACAAAGTAACATTGTTTATAAACATTGATCAGGCGGGAGATAGAGAGATACAAAGTAACATTGTTTATAAACATTGATCAGACAGGATATAGAGAGATACAAAGTAACATTGTTTATAAACATTGATCAGACAGGATATAGAGAGATACAAAGTAACATTGTTTATAAACATTGATCAGGCGGGAGATAGAGAGATGCAAAGTAACATTGTTTATAAACATTGATCAGACAGGAGACAGAGAGATACAAAGTAACATTGTTTATAAACATTGATCAGGCGGGAGATAGAGAGATACAAAGTAACATTGTTTATAAACATTGATCAGGCGGGAGATAGAGAGATACAAAATAACATTGTTTATTAATGATGTTCTAGAAATGATACTTTTTATCTACAGTAATAATAATAATATTTTTTGAACTCTCGCTAATGTTCCTGAACTGTGAGAATGTGGTGGGAAGATGGAGGGCACTCACGTGTGATGGTGACGATGAGGATGATGATGATGAAGATGAGTCCAGTGCAGACTGCAGACAGGGAGCAGATTAGGGTGGAGGAAGGTTCCGGGACCCGTCTGTTCATCATGATTGCTGATAACGGAACAAAACAATGACCGATCAATGCCAATACATTACCAAATACACAATCACCTACCTACTACAGGACAACCCCAAACTACCGACCAGTCACATAGGATCCAAATCTGCACACAGTGCACAGTACTACTTCCCTTGTCCTGTATGCAGGGCCGCTGATAGGCCAGTACAACTGGCCCTGCTGTACCGGGCCTGACCAGCAGGGGGGCCCGGGCAACCTGAACTGCAAAATTTTATGTATAAAAAAAAAGTTCCTTCTCCACCGATCAGCGCCCTACAACCCTCCCCCCAGCGCCCCCCTCCGCAACTGAAGAGGAGACAGCGCCGTGCCTCGGATTCACAGCCCATACAGAGAGAGCCAGAGGCACTGGCAGTGGGCGGCATTGCAGGGGGGAGGTGCGAGCAGCACCCGAGTGGAGTGACATCTGCCGGCTCAGTGATCCAGGACCCGGCGCAATAATCCCCTTCTCTCTGTGGTCGCGTCGCGCGGCCGTTCTGATCAGTCTCGGGCAGCGGCTGTCACTCACAGCCGAGCAGAGTGAAGCCGCCTCCCCCTCCTGCATGCACAGCAACGTGAGTCACGCGACCACAGAGAGAAGGGGATTATTGCGCCGGGTCCCGGATCACTGAGCCAGCAGATGTCACTCCACTCGGGTGCTGCTCGCACCTCCCCCCTGCAATGCCGCTGCCTTGGGATCGAGGTACATTATGGGTCCTTAGGGGAGTCTGTGCACTGTGGGGGGGTCTGTGCACTGTGGGGGGTCCTGCACTGTAGGGGGGTCTGCACTGTAGGGGGGTCCTTCACTGTAGGGGGGTCTTGCACTGTAGAAGGGGTCCTGCACTGTAGGGGGATCTACACTGTAGGGGGAGGGGTCTGTACTGTAGGGGAAGATTCGGCACTGTAGGGGGGTCTGTACTGTAGGTGAGGATTCTGCACTGTAGGGGAGTCTGTACTGTAGGGGGGTCTGCGCTGTAGGGTGGAGGGTCCTGTACTGTAGGATGGTCTGCACTGTAGGGGAGGATTCTGTACTGTAGGGGGGTCTACACTGTAGATGGGGGTCTGCATGGTAGGGAGGGGGGTCTGCACTGTAGGGGGTCTGTGTAACATGCAGGAGGTCCAGAGCTGTGAGGGGCTGTGTAATGTAAAGGGGTGCAGAGGTGCAGGGTGCTGTGTAATTTAAAGGGGTCCAGAGGTACAAGGGCTGTGTAATGTAAAGGGGTCCAGAGGTACAAGAGCTGTGTAATGTAAAGGGGTCCAGAGGAACAAGAGCTGTGTAATGTAAAGGGGTCCAGAGGTGCAGGGTGCTGTGTAATTTAAAGGGGTCCAGAGGTGCAGTTGTGGAGAGGGGGGTACACAGTAGTGACAAAAAGATATTGAAGGATGCAGAGGTATATACCAATACCCTGCCAATACTCTGCAATACATACCCCGCCAATACTCTGCAATACATACCCCGCCAATTGTTTCAAGGCGGGGTCTGGGAGGGGCAATGGGTGGGGCCAGGGGTGGGGCTGAAGGAGGGACCAGGGGCGGGGCCAGGGTGGAGCTGAAGGGGGCCCCATCAGGTAGGCTGTACGGGGCCCCATGATTTCTATCAGCGGCCCTGCCTGTATGTCGGGTGTAATTCTCAGTATCAGATGTTCATACCTTGCCGTATCTGGTTGGTTACTCCGGATCCATTCGGTTGTTTGGTGTCCTCCTGAAGAGTTTGGAAATCCTCGTATTTCACAGACATGATCTGAATGTGGAGGATAAAATATTAAGACAGACAGATAGACAGACAGACAGACAGACAGACAGACAGACAGACAGACAGACAGATAGATAGATAGATAGATAGATAGATAGATAGATAGATAGATAGATAGATAGATAGATAGATAGATAGATAGATAGATAGATAGATAGATAGACAGTAAGACAGACAGACAGCTAGATAGACAGGCAGAAAGATAGACAGACAGCCAGGCAGACAGATAGACAGACAGACAGTTAGATAGACAGACAGACAGATAGATAGACAGACAGACAGACAGATAGACAGACAGACAGACAGGCAGACAGATAGACAAATAGATAGACAGACAGACAGACAGGCAGATAGACAGACAGACAGACAGGCAGATAGACAGACAGACAGACAGATAGATAGACAGATAGACAGGCAGATAGACAGATAGATAGACAGACAGATAGATAGACAGACAGATAGACAGGCAGACAGACAGACAGACAGACAGATAGACAGACAGACAGACAGACAGACAGACAGATAGATAGACAGATAGACAGGCAGATAGACAGATAGATAGACAGACAGATAGATAGACAGACAGATAGACAGGCAGACAGACAGACAGACAGAAAGAAAGACAGACAGACAGACAGACAGACAGACAGACAGACAGACAGACAGACAGACAGACAGATAGACAGACAGACAGACAGACAGACAGATAGACAGATAGATAGACAGACAGACAGACAGACAGACAGATAGATAGATAGATAGATAGATAGATAGATAGATAGATAGATAGATAGATAGATAGATAGATAGATAGATAGATAGATAGATAGATAGATAGATAGATAGATAGTTAGATAGATAGATAGATAGATAGATAGATAGATAGATAGATAGATAGATAGATAGATAGATAGATAGATAGATAGATAGATAGATAGACAGATAGACAGGCAGACAGACAGACAGATAGATAGACAGACAGATAGACAGGCAGACAGACAGACAGACAGACAGACAGACAGACAGACAGACAGACAGACAGACAGACAGACAGACAGACAGACAGACAGACAGATAGATAGATACTGTAGATGATAGGTTCTTCTCTCGCCTCGTAGTGTCAGGTTATGATGATAATAGAAGAAGTTCCTCTTCTGTAGATATTTCCTCCGTATTTTTTCTCCTCCCTCGGTCATTTCCAGTTAAACATTTCATCATCCAGGAGGTCACGTGACTGATATTCTTTCTATGGTCATTCTTTATCTCGCACAGCAGAAGTCTCCTGTTATTACAGAATAATAATAGTGATGATCACACAAGCCTGGCCACTGTGAGCCATGTTGGCTAATTTCCAAGTGGTAGGTGTCCACCATAGTACTGATGTGCCCCAAGGCACTTTGACATATGAGTTCTCAAACCAACATGGGGCCAAAAGCAAGGATCCAAAAGAGTCAGCGTCAACATTATAGGTTTGTTGGGGGGAAAAAAATCCAAAACAATTTAATGAGGAAAAAAAAAATGGACCTTGCTTTGTGCACTGGTCCAAATCATTTGGTGGAGGGGGATTATGGTGTTCGGTTGTTCTTCAGGGTTTGGGTTTGGCCCCTTAGTTCCAGTGAAGGGAAGTCTTAAGGCGTCAGCATACCAAGACATTTCTGACAATTTCATGCTCCCAACTTTGTGGGAACAGTTTGGGGACGGCCCCTTCCTGTTCCAACAAGACTGCCCACCAGTGCGCAAAGCAAGGTCCATGAAGACATGGATGAGCGGGTTTGGCGTGGAGGAACTTGACTGGCCTGCACATAGTCCTGACCTCAACCCTAGGGATTAGTACTAATATATTTTGGAGGAGGATATATGGGGCTGTTTGGCTCTTGCGAGACCACTGGGGGATTCTTAGAGAGTGGCCTTTGTGGGCTGGTCTAAGTTATGTATCTGACTGGTTCCCCCCCCCCCACATTCTCGGTGAAGGGGGAGTTGCCGGAAATGTGCCAGCATTTAAAGTGGTTCTCAACCAGGGTTCCGTGGAACCCTAGGGTTCCTCCAGAGGTTTCTAGGGGTTCCTTCAGCATTGGGCAATTTCTGCCTCTTAGATAAGTTCCCACTGACACCATTGATCTTTTTAGCTATTTGCAAGGAGGTAATTCTTCCCAATGACCACAAGTGTAAGGACCATTCTTCCCAATGGCCACAAGTGTGAGGACCATTCTTCCCAATGCCCACAAGTGTAAGGACCATTCTTCCCAATGGCCACAAGTGTGAGGACCATTCTTCCCAATGCCCACAAGTGTAAGGACCACTCTTCCCAATGACCACAAGTGTAAGGACCATTCTTCCCAATGGCCACAAGTGTGAGGAGCATTCTTCCCACTGACCACAAGTGTAAGGACCATTCTTCCCAATGACCACAAGTGTAAGGACCATTCTTCCCAATGGCCACAAGTGTAAGGACCATTCTTCCCAATGACCACAAGTGTAAGGACCATTCTTCCCAATGACCACAAGTGTAAGGACCATTCTTCCCACTGACCACAAGTGTAAGGACCATTCTTCCCAATGGCCACAAGTGTGAGGAGCATTCTTCCCACTGACCACAAGTGTAAGGACCATTCTTCCCAATGGCCACAAGTGTAAGGACCATTCTTCCCAATGACCACAAGTGTAAGGACCATTCTTCCCAATGACCACAAGTGTAAGGACCATTCTTCCCAATGGCCACAAGTGTAAGGACCATTCTTCCCAATGACCACAAGTGTAAGGACCATTCTTCCCAATGACCACAAGTGTAAGGACCATTCTTCCCAATGGCCACAAGTGTAAGGACCATTCTTCCCACTGACCACAAGTGTAAGGACCATTCTTCCCAATGGCCACAAGTGTAAGGACCATTCTTCCCAATGACCACAAGTGTAAGGGCCATTCTTCCCAATGGCCACAAGTGTAAAGACCATTCTTCCCAATGACCACAAGTGTAAGGACCATTCTTCCCACTGACCACAAGTGTAAGGACCATTCTTCCCAATGGCCACAAGTGTAAGGGCCATTCTTCCCAATGGCCACAAGTGTAAGGACCATTCTTCCCAATGACCACAAGTGTAAGGACCATTCTTCCCAATGGCCACAAGTGTAAGGACCATTCTTCCCAATGACCACAAGTGTAAGGACCATTCTTCCCAATGGCCACAAGTGTGAGGAGCATTCTTCTCACTGACCATCACACTAATGTATCATGAGTTGTAGATTTCTAATTTTTGGCAGGGGTTCCCCCGAGACCGGAGAACTATTTCAAGGGTTCCTCTGTGTTGAAAAGGTTGAGAAAGGCTTATTTCAAAGGTTGGGTTTCATCGGGTTGGATTAGCTCTGAAGAAGAGGGCATGACCCCCACTGAAAATAATGAGTCTATCAATCGTGCCATGTTTGTATAGACACCTTTGCCTCGAGGCTGGAGTTGTGCTTTGACGCGCTTCGTTCTTACAATCCCTGTGAGTACACTAAAGCCCCGTACACATGAGAGGACTTATGTCCGACAGACTTCCGAAGGAGTTCTGCTGGAGTTCTGCCGGAGTTCCGACAGAGTTCTGACAGAGTTCTGACGGACTTTTCGACTGAGCGGACTTGGCCACACACAATCACACCAAACTTCGACGGATTCGAACGTGATGACGTACGACCGGACTCGAATAAGGAAGTTCATAGCCAGTAGCCAATAGCTGCCCTAGCGTCGGTTTTAGTCCGTCAGAATAGCATACACACGAGCGAATTTTTCGGTAGGAACTGGGTCCGGCAGAGTTCCGTCGGAAAAATTTGAAGCATGTTCCATTTTCTAAAGTCCGTCAGACTTTTGCGAATCAAAAGTCCGTTGCAGCCCACACACGATCGAATAGTCTGACGGAATCATTCCGTCGGACTTTGGATGTTGAAAAGTCCGCTCGTGTGTACGGGGCTTAACAGATTTTTATTCAATACGTTTTAATGGTGGTAATGCACAAGGCATTTGCGCCTCCCTGTGTGGTTTTACAGATTGTTGAAGATTCCCCCATCTGAGGAGGCCTGCGTCGGGGCAAAGTGTTGCGATGACACCATTGGATGCGTTGCTGCTTGAGCACTATTTTTCTCTATAGAAGAAAAGAGTACTTGTGGTCTTCCGGAGTATAAGATATGTACTGCAACCCAGCTGGAGAGTTTTCCCCACAATAAAGTCCAGAGGCTGGTCATGGACAGGGCAGGGCAGGCAGCAGACAATAAGCATAATCTAGAGTCAGTCAAAGGTTGGGGCAGGCAGCAGGCAAAACATAATCCAAAAACAGTCTGAGATTAGTGCAAGTAGCAGAAAGAGAGTAATCCAGAGACAGTCAGACGTAAGGACAGGCAGCAGGTAAAGCATAACCCAGAGACAGTTTGAGGCCAGGGTGGGCACCTGACAAATGCGTGGTCCAAAGACAGTCAGAGGTCAGGGCAGGTTGCAATAAAACCTTAGTCCAGAGACAGTCAGGGGTCAAGGCAGGCAGCAGGCAAAGCATAATTCAGAGACAGTCTGAGGTCAGGGCAGGTGTCAGATGAAGCATGATACAGAGACAGTCCAAGGTCAGGGCAGGTAGCAAGAGAAGCATAGTCCAGAGACAGTCAGAGGTCAAGGCAGGCAGCAGGCAGAGCATAATTCAGACACAGTCTGAGGTCAGGGCAGGTGGCAGATGAAGCATGATAAAGACACAGTCCGAGGTCGGGGCAGGCAGCAGGTAAAGCATAACCCAGGGACAGTTTGAGGCCAGGGTGGGCAGCTGACAAATGCGTGGTCCAAAAGCAGTTCAAGGTCAGGGAAGGTAGCAATAGATGCATAGTCCAGAGACAGTCAGAGGTCAGGGCAGGCAGCAGGTAAAGTATAATTCAGAGACAGTTTGAGGTCAGGGCAGGCAAAGCATAATTCAGAGACAGTCTGAGGTCAGGGCAGGTGGCAGATGAACCCTGACAGCGTCTGAGGTGGGGGGAAGGCAGCAGGTGAAGCATAACCCAGAGACAGTTTGAGGCCAGGGCGGGCAGCTGACAAATGCTTGGTCCAAAGACAGTCCAGGGTCAGGACAGGTAGCAATAGAAGCATAGTCCAGAGACAGTCAGAGGTCAGGGCAAGCAGCAGGCAAAGCATAATTCGGAGACAATCTGAGGTCAGGGCAGGTGGCAGCTGATGCATTATACAGACACAGTCCAAGGTAGGGGCAAGCTGCAGGTAAAGCATTATCTGAAATCAGAAAAGCTGAAGTCAGAGCAGACAGGAGACAAAACATGAACCAGACACTGTCTGAGGTTGGGACAGGCAGCTGACTAAGAGTAATCTAGAGACAGTCTGAGTTCAGGCAGAAGGCAAAGTGTAATTTAGAGACAGTTTGAGGTTGGAGCAGGCAGCAGATGATATAGTAATCCAGGAAAAGGCTAGGATCAAAGCAAGCTACTATGGTCAGAATCAAGATTCAGGGCATATAGTACGGGGCGAGTGTAGACAAAGCTATCAAAATCCTTGAGCCTTGGGCTAGCGACACTGTGCAAGGAGAAAGTCACTTCTGGCCAATGAGAGCAGAGGGGGGCATTGTTACAGGAGGATCGTGCCCCAACCACAAACTTCTAAACAACCCCAACAGTGTTCACAGTACACCAGGAACCCCCTCCATGGCCTCCCCAACCACCAGATCTAAACATCATAGAAGTTCTTTGAGCCAGGAAAGAACTGTATTGTAAAAAATGTATAGAGTGCTTTGATTTCATTTTTTCTTATAAAGCCTATTTCTTTCAACTAAATTTCTTTCTTTCTTAAAGGGCGTGTAAAGGTTCATTTTTTATTTTCTACATAGGTTCCTTTAAGCTAGTGCATTGCTGGTTCACTTACCTTTTCCTTCGATTTCCCTTCTAAATGTTTTTTTTTCTTTGTCTGAATATCTCACTTCCTGTTTCTCCTCAGTGAACTTCACACCATCATCCGAGTGGTGGTTAGTCAGCCAGAACAGCTTACTGAGGAGGAACAGGAAGTGAGAAATTCAGACAAGGAAAACAAAGAAAAAAAAACATTTAGAAGGGAAATCGAAGGAAAAGATAAGTGAACCAACAATGCACTAGCTTAAAGGAACCTATTTAGAAAATAAAAATGGAAAAAAAAATAAAAATAAAATAAAAAAACGGAACCTTTACAACCCCCTTAATTATTCTGTCTTCTATATTTCTGAAGGTTTAGCTTGTCCTGCCAGAACTATAGCCCCTTCAAGAATGGTACAAAAGAAATTTGATTCGTTAAGGCCTGGATATATATTAGCTTGCAATCTAAATATCCATTTTTGTTCTATTTGCAATAAATGCTTGTTCCAATCACTGCCCCGGCTGGGGATATGTATCCGATTCAGGACGGTGAAGGAAACCTTAGGCATCTTATAATGGCGTTTTTGTCACAACATGTCTTCCTAAAGGGAGATAAATGTTCCCAATCTCCATGTTTATAAATGTGTTTTGACGTTCTACACCAGAATCGTTGCTTGGTTTTACCTACATGAAATGAGCCGCATTCGCAGCTCATAAGGTAAACCACACCCGCACGTTTGGCAGTTTGCGAAGTGTTTCGGGAATAAAACTTTCGCCGTTGGGAAGAATTAAAGTTTTCTCTTTTCTAATGAGTGAGCAATGTGAGCAATGCCCCGCAGGGAAAAGTACCGAACATAGAACAATGTTTTTTGGTGCATTTTTTTTCTTTTATTGTATGCTGATAAATGATTCTTCAATCTGGTGTATAGCCGGGAGTATGCCTTGTGGCCACTAAATGGGGCCAACTGTGTCTCCAGGATATCAATTTCCGAATCAAATTTACCTATTTTATTTTATTTTTTATTTTTTATTTTACCTAAATTTATTTATTTGTTGTGTATATTCCTCCATTAAAATCATCATCGTTGTTTCCGAGCAATTCTGTAAATTGGTTTCCCATGTTGCCTTATATTTATCACTGATTTGTTCTACGTTAGGAAAGATTTGAATTCTTAGCCCATGAGGGTTCATTTATTTTATATTTATTTTTATTTTTATTTTATTTTAATTTTATTAATCTTATTTATTCATTTTATTCTATTTTATTTTATATCTTTCATTTCAGTTCATCATCATTATTCACCAATTATCTTCTGCATAGCTGCAGCTCGTACACACTTAAAAATTTGGATCACTCACACACTTTAATCATTTATTTCTTTATTTATTAAGGAATTACAAAAAATACCGATTTATTTATAATTTTTTCCTAAACAATGTATTGTAATTAAATTAACAGGATACATATAATACACATAAAAACATAGAGATATACATTTTCTATGCTATTATTCCCTTTTTTTTTATATTCTCCTCCCTTACTCCCCCTATATACTAGATAGTTAAAGCGGGAGTCCGCCGTTTTTTTTTTTTTTTTTTTTTTAAAGCCAGCAGCTACAAATACTGCAGCTGCTGACTTTTAAAATAATGACACTTACCCGCCCAGCGCGCCCGCGATGTCGGCACCCGAAGCCTATCTCTCGATCATCTCTCAAGTGCTGCCGCCGCCATCTTGGGTATGGGAATCAGGAAGTGGAGCCTTTCGGTGAAGCGCTGCGCAATAAGGATGGTCCCTGCTGTCTCTGGAAACCGTGTGTTTCCCAGCAGGCAGCGGGGGACCTTTGGAAAGGGGCGTAGATTCTGCGGGGAAAGGGGCGTGACTTCTGCAGAATCTACGCCGGAAGTGGGTGCAGATACCTGTACTGTACAGGTACCTGCACTCCCTCTCCCCTTAAAGGTGCCAATTGTGGCGCCGGAGGGGGGGAGGGTTCCAATGAGCGGAAGGTCCACTTTAGGGTGGACCTCCGCTTTAATATATTACTTATATTTACAAATACATAAAGAATTCTTTTATAAACGCAATTATTCTCAGGTGCAACTCTCCGTTCCTCTTTTTTGGATGGTGGAAGCCTCAAAAGTTTTGTGACCGCTTGTAGGTCCCAAAGAGCCCCCCGGTTCATGTATTGAACTATCTTTCTCCCCTTCCCTCCCCAGGGGGATTATGTGGACATGAATAGCGGGGGTTTGGACAGTTCGGGTTCGCCTCCAGCGGAATTGGATGTTTGCTACGAGAGCTTCCGGCCTGTACATATTGTCAGGTCACCTTGAGGCGAGATGACAGATGCACACCGTAGGGATCAGGAGTGCACCGCAAGGTTGTGGACCCTAAGGCTGACTACTGCGGACGGGAGACAGATCCCACTGAGGTTAGAGCGTAAGATTCCCTGGGGCGCGGAGTCTAAGAGCCAGCAGGTGTTCACCAGAGCCTCTAGTGGTGAGGATGGACTTGGCTGCAACTGGCTCCAGGTCGCGACCCCCAGGGTCCCCCAGCTCGCACCCACAGTAGGTAACAGGAGGATAGGGATAGTGAGGGATAAAGCCAAGGTCGGGGCCACAAGCAGACAGGAATAGTCAGGGACACGCCAATAGGTCAGGATCACAGGCAAACAGGGATAGTCAAGGACACGCTAAAGTCGGTACCGAAACAACAGAAGAGCACACGGCAGGTAACAGGAAGCTAAACACACAAAGGAATACACAATGGTTGATCAGCAGGGTTGGCCTGCAGTGCACAGGTTATATAGAGTTCTCTGATAGGAGCTAGGGTGGAGTCATGCCAGATGATGGATTACAAAAGCAGTCAGCTGAGGGTCGGCTGGTCTCTAGAGATGAACACATGGAGACAGGTAAGCAGACCAACTATTGCATAACCATGACACATACATCACTATGGAAAGGGTAAATATATGGAGATGCCTGTATACGTGCCTGTTTAATGATACTGTATTTTATATTAATTATTTACTTGTTATATTGGTAGAAATAAAGAACCCCCTGAAGAAGACTGTGACCAGTTCCAAGTCGAAATGCGTTGGCGTATTTCCCTACACTAAGTGGTTTTGTTATAACATGTAAAGAAAAAAAAATGTGGTAACCCATAAGGAGAGATCTTTTGATGAAACGGAGATACATTTTACCTAGGATTGTAAATCTAGCAATATTGTAAAAAAAAGCTTACGGATCTTTATTGTCACACCAAAGCTCATATTTTAACCACTTGCTTACTGGGCACTTAAACCCCCCTCCTGCCCAGACCAATTTTCAGCTTTCAGCGCTGATGCACTTTGAATGACAATTACGCGGTCATACAACACTGTACCCAAATGAAATTTTTATCATTTTTTTTCCCGCAAATAGAATTTTCTTTTGGTGGTATTTAATTACAGCTGGGAGTTTTATTTTTTGCTAAACAAACAAAAAAAAAATTTGCAAACAGGTCATTTTTCTCCTTCACTGAAATGCGCTGATGAGGCAGCACTGGTGGGCACTGATGCGCTGCACTGGTGGGCACTGATAGGCTGCACTGGTGGGCACTGATAGGCACAGTTAAGGCGGCACTAATAGGCACAGATAAGGTGGCACCGATAGGCACAGATAAGGCAGTATTGATGGGCACAGATAAGGCGGCACTGATGGGTGGCATTGATGGGTGGCACTGATGGGTGTCACGGATGGGTGGCATGGATGGGTGGCACGGATGGGTGGCACTAAGGGGCACTGATGGGTACCACTGATAGATGGGACTGATGGGCACTGAGAGGTGGCACTGATAAGTGGCTCTGATAGGTGGCACTGCTGGGCACTGATGGGCGGCACTGATGGGCACTGGTAGATGACACTGATGGAAACGGATATGTGGCACTGGGGTGCAGCACTGTTGTTGAGGCAGATTTTGGGCACTGATGGGTGGCACTGTGGGCACTGATGGGTGGCACTGTAGGCACTGATGGGTGACACTGTGGGCACTGATGGGGGGCACTTTTTTATTAGTTAGGTGGCACTGGCAGGGGGCAGGTGGGACTGAACTCCCTCTCACGGCCGCTGGTGATTGGCTTTATTTTTTTCTCCTCGCGCTGTCAGCGCAAGGAGGAAAAATAGCTGTTTACCGGCTCTGTTTTGTCACATGATCAGCTGTCATTGGCTGACAGCTGATCACGTCTTAAGGGGTCGGGATCGACCCCTTGCTCCGATCCGTGATCAGGCGAGTTTCACAGATCACAGAGCACGCCGCGCACGCCCCTCAGGGAGCGCGCAGGCCACTCGTGCACGGGACGACGTCAATAGACATAGTCTCGGCAAAGCAGGTCCGCGCTGTAGCCCTCATTCAGCTAAAGCGTGGATCTCTAGTGGTTAATCTTATCATGCTTATCCACTGTGACAGGAGTCACTTCGTGTTTTATAAGCAATAAAATATTTTGGAAAAAATTAATTTGATGTCTCTCAATTTGCTACCTTAAAATCCCACGGGGAAACATTTTTCACATTTTCTTTCGTATAGTTTTATGTTGTTGGGTGATTTTGTTATTTTGTAGAAGCCTTTATTTGACCTATACTTCATTTTTTTTTTTTTTCTAAATAAGAAGAAAAACGGGAAGTGATCTGACTAATTCCTCATCGGTGCATCCAACAGTACGTCAGTAGGTCCTCACACTTCCTGAGAGCACGTCCCCCCGCTGACACATGGCTGGCTTGTGTAACTCCCTGTGTATTTGTGGCTCAATTACTCATTTTATTGACTATGATAATGAAAATATTATAGTTTGAATCCAATGTAGAAGCGATCTTACCACTTGGTACCTGACAATGAATGTTTGAATATATTGGTGAACATCAGACCCCCCAGACCAGAATGCACAGAGAACCCCAACTCTGGTAACAACAGCGGTGTCACAGCATGTCCCTATATTGGAGGACAGGGGAGACAAAGGACGATACTATAATAGAGGTCAGATGAGACACATCACTATGATAGTGATCAGGAGTCAAAGGATTACACTATAAGAGAGGATGGAGGTGTCACATATTATCACTCTGACAGAGGATGGAGGTGTCACATCATGTCACCATATCAGAGGACAAAGGAGTCAAAGCATGACACTATGGTGGAGGACAGGGGTGTCACAGGTTGTCACTATATTAGACAACAGACAAGCCAAAAGACAACATTATTGTAGAGGACAGAGGAGTCATGTCATGTCACAATGGTAGAGGATAGAGATGGTACATCATTATAATAGAGGTTAGAGGAATCGCATCGCTAAGATAGAGGATGGCGGTATCACATCATGTCACTGTGATAGAGTATAGAGGTGTCACATCATGTCACTATGGTAGAAGATAGAGATGCCACATGATTTCACCATGGTAGAGGATGGAGGTGTCATATCATGTCACTTACCATGGTAGAAGATGGAGGTGTCATATCATGTCACTATGATAGAGGGTAGAGCAATCACATCACTAAGATAGAGGATGGAGGTGTTACATGATGTGACCATGGTAGAAGACAGAGGTGTCATATCATGTCATCATGGCAGAAGATGGAGGTGTCATATCATGTCATCATGGTAGAGGATGGAGGTGTCATATCATGCCATCATGGTAGAGGATGGAGGTGTCATATCATGTCATCATGACAGAGGATGGAGGTGTTACATGATGTAACAAACACAAAAAGATTTCCCCGATGGGGCTTTTTAGCAGCGGAATAGCAAAGTCAAATATCTTTGTCATGATTGTATAAAAAGAAATTGATTTATTCAAAAAATGTCCAGTGTCATAATGTAATTCAATACAATACAATGTATCATCTGGTTCAGAGATATATATATTACATATTCCACAATCCAATAAAAACAAACATGTATAGTTACACATTGTTATAATATTATAGAGTAGTAGAGCCCCGACGCGTTTCGACCAACATACGGTCTCTTCAGGGGGACAGGTGGATCTGGAAGAATATACATGAATTCAGAGTTAAAACATGTCAGTGTAGATAACATTGGGTGAACCAATGATGGTATATTTACCGCTCAGAAGTGGAATAGGTATTCCTATCACCCAGGATTCTAAGAGCCATTTAGGGAACCCGAAAGATCTCCGATGCTCTCCCCGTCTACCCAGGGAGGAAGAAAGCACACCCCGAGGAACTTACAAGGAGCCACACTATTCACGCCCCCGGAGGGACGGAGGGACCTGCGCCTGCAATCAATACCCAATAGTAATCAATTAAGTAATTGTATAAAATTAGTGAACTCATAGCGGTTTCACCAGAGTATCATAATATTATAAATGATTCTAAGCGTATATAAGTACATAAATAGATAAAAGGACTGACAATACAAAACGGGGGTTATTAATTAATAATTTGGCACTGTATTATGTATGTCCCATAAACATAATAATTTGATCAATATTAGAAAAAATTATGTAAAAGATATAAATGTAAAAAAATATATGCAAATAATAATCATGGCAGTGAAAGTGCATGGTGAGGTATGAGTGGCAAAAGTGTATGTGTGTGAGTGAATGAGCACCATCAACGAGTGCTATGATTAGAATGAAACAAAACAAAACAAAAAACAAAACAACAAAACTTGCATGCTGTGAGTAAAAACTAAGAATCAATAAAAAGGCAATGAATGCTAAAAAGCCATTGTAAGAGTGTGTGTGTGGTGATGTGAGGTGCCATCATAATAGCAATAAAATTTACCTTATGCAGAGTGAAAGTTCATAAGAGCTTTAAAAATATTAGAATGTAACGATTGTTTGTTGTTAAAACCAACCTGCTATTACGCAGGAAGGATAGGGACTCAGATGCCAGAGAGTAATAAGTGCAATACCCTCCATCCAGGCAAACATGTATTTCTGGATTGCTGGAAGACGTCCAGTCTTTTATACATAATTGGCAAATAGGGTCATGCTGCGCAGGCGCCTGTACCCCCTCCTCCCCCCGAGAAATATGGCATGAGGGCCGCTGGGTGAGCCGCCCATGTGTGGCTCCCTCGGCGTTCCGGAAGGCTGCAAAGCCCCGACCTCTGTCGTCATCTCCTCCGCAAAACGCGTGACGTCATGGCTCAGCACGCACGCCACACACGCATGCGCACTTCGCCAAAGCCAGTCAGGAGACAAAACCGGGACGCCGCCGGCAAGGATAGGCCCAACCCGGCGGCCGGATTGACTCCCAACCGCCGGTTATAGCACAAAATGGCGGACATGTGGACAAGCCCACAGGCCGCCCTACCTTGCCGGGAAGTCCTCGGGGGGGCCGGACCCCACCCCTAAGAATCCGGGGGCGAACCATCAGAGGTCAATCATGACTCCCAGTGGCCCCAAACCAGATAGCATAAAAACCTAAATCGTAATAATTGGACATCTAACCATTGCATTTGTAAGATGGTAAAAGCATAAAATATCCAATAAGGACTATTTATATTTGACTGTTGCACAAGAGCTGTCTACTGCCATACCACCCTGGTTATCCGCATGAAAAATTCCAATTACAATATATCCACAGAAATCATTCACTCACACACATACACTTTTGCCACTCATACCTCACCATGCACTTTCACTGCCATGATTATTATTTGCATATATTTTTTTACATTTATATCTTTTACATAATTTTTTCTAATATTGATCAAATTATTATGTTTATGGGACATACATAATACAGTGCCAAATTATTAATTAATAACCCCCGTTTTGTATTGTCAGTCCTTTTATCTATTTATGTACTTATATACGCTTAGAATCATTTATAATATAATGATACTCTGGTGAAACCGCTATGAGTTCACTAATTTTATACAATTACTTAATTGATTACTATTGGGTATTGATTGCAGGCGCAGGTCCCTCCGTCCCTCCGGGGGCGTGAATAGTGTGGCTCCTTGTAAGTTCCTCGGGGTGTGCTTTCTTCCTCCCTGGGTAGACGGGGCGAGCATCGGAGATCTTTCGGGTTCCCTAAATGGCTCTTAGAATCCTGGGTGATAGGAATACCTATTCCACTTCTGAGCGGTAAATATACCATCATTGGTTCACCCAATGTTATCTACACTGACATGTTTTAACTCTGAATTCATGTATATTCTTCCAGATCCACCTGTCCCCCTGAAGAGACCGTATGTTGGTCGAAACGCGTCGGGGCTCTACTACTCTATAATATTATAACAATGTGTAACTATACATGTTTGTTTTTATTGGATTGTGGAATATGTAATATATAATCTCTGAACCAGATGATACATTGTATTGTATTGAATTACATTATGACACTGGACATTTTTTGAATAAATCAATTTCTTTTTATACAATCATGACAAAGATATTTGACTTTGCTATTCCGCTGCTAAAAAGCCCCATCGGGGAAATCTTTTTGTGTTTGTTATAACTTTTAGGGGTGTGCAGCGCTTCCCATTTTCCCTCTAGGTGTCTTCCCTTTCTGTTTTTGGTGTTACATGATGTGACCATGGTAGAAGACGGAGGTGTGATATCATGTCATCATGGTAGAAGACGGAGGTGTGATATCATGTCATCATGGTAGAAGACGGAGGTGTCATATCATGTCATCATGGTAGAAGACGGAGGTGTGATATCATGTCATCATGGCAGAAGACAGAGGTGTCATATCATGTCATCATGGTAGAAGATGGAGGTGTCATATCATGTCATCATGGTAGAAGACGGAGGTGTGATATCATGTCATCATGGGAGAAGATGGAGGTGTCATATCATGTCATCATGGGAGAAGATGGAGGTGTCATATCATGTCATCATGGCAGAAGATGGAGGTGTCATATCATGTCATCATGGGAGAAGATGGAGGTGTCATATCATGTCATCATGGGAGAAGATGGAGGTGTCATATCATGTCATCATGGTAGAAGATGGAGGTGTCATATCATGTCATCATGGCAGAAGATGGAGGTGTCATATCATGTCATCATGGTAGAAGATGGAGGTGTCATATCATGTCATCATGGCAGAAGATGGAGGTGTCATATCATGTCATCATGGGAGAAGACGGAGGTGTCATATCATGTCATCATGGTAGAGGATGGAGGTGTCATATCATGTCATCATGGTAGAAGATGGAGGTGTCATATCATGTCATCATGGGAGAAGATGGAGGTGTCATATCATGTCATCATGGCAGAAGATGGAGGTGTCATATCATGTCATCATGGGAGAAGATGGAGGTGTCATATCATGTCATCATGGGAGAAGATGGAGGTGTCATATCATGTCATCATGGTAGAAGATGGAGGTGTCATATCATGTCATCATGGCAGAAGATGGAGGTGTCATATCATGTCATCATGGTAGAAGATGGAGGTGTCATATCATGTCATCATGGCAGAAGATGGAGGTGTCATATCATGTCATCATGGTAGAAGATGGAGGTGTCATATCATGTCATCATGGCAGAAGATGGAGGTGTCATATCATGTCATCATGGGAGAAGACGGAGGTGTCATATCATGTCATCATGGTAGAGGATGGAGGTGTCATATCATGCCATCATGGTAGAGGATGGAGGTGTCATATCATGTCATCATGACAGAGGATGGAGGTGTTACATGATGTGACCATGGTAGAAGACGGAGGTGTGATATCATGTCATCATGGTAGAGGATGGAGGTGTCATATCATGCCATCATGGTAGAGGATGGAGGTGTCATATCATGTCATCATGACAGAGGATGGAGGTGTTACATGATGTGACCATGGTAGAAGACGGAGGTGTGATATCATGTCATCATGGTAGAAGACGGAGGTGTGATATCATGTCATCATGGTAGAAGACGGAGGTGTCATATCATGTCATCATGGTAGAAGACGGAGGTGTGATATCATGTCATCATGGCAGAAGACAGAGGTGTCATATCATGTCATCATGGTAGAAGATGGAGGTGTCATATCATGTCATCATGGTAGAAGACGGAGGTGTGATATCATGTCATCATGGCAGAAGACAGAGGTGTCATATCATGTCATCATGGTAGAAGATTGAGGTGTCATATCATGTCATCATCGTAGAAGATGGAGGTGTCATATCATGTCATCATGGTAGAAGATTGAGGTGTCATATCATGTCATCATGGTAGAAGATGGAGGTGTCATATCATGTCATCATGGGAGAAGATGGAGGTGTCATATCATGTCATCATGGGAGAAGATGGAGGTGTCATATCATGTCATCATGGGAGAAGATGGAGGTGTCATATCATGTCATCATGGCAGAAGATGGAGGTGTCATATCATGTCATCATGGTAGAAGATGGAGGTGTCATATCATGTCATCATGGCAGAAGATGGAGGTGTCATATCATGTCATCATGGTAGAAGATGGAGGTGTCATATCATGTCATCATGGTAGAAGATGGAGGTGTCATATCATGTCATCATGGTAGAAGATTGAGGTGTCATATCATGTCATCATGGTAGAAGATGGAGGTGTCATATCATGTCATCATGGGAGAAGATGGAGGTGTCATATCATGTCATCATGGGAGAAGATGGAGGTGTCATATCATGTCATCATGGGAGAAGATGGAGGTGTCATATCATGTCATCATGGCAGAAGATGGAGGTGTCATATCATGTCATCATGGTAGAAGATGGAGGTGTCATATCATGTCATCATGGCAGAAGATGGAGGTGTCATATCATGTCATCATGGTAGAAGATGGAGGTGTCATATCATGTCATCATGGCAGAAGATGGAGGTGTCATATCATGTCATCATGGGAGAAGATGGAGGTGTCATATCATGTCATCATGGGAGAAGATGGAGGTGTCATATCATGTCATCATGGGAGAAGATGGAGGTGTCATATCATGTCATCATGGGAGAAGACGGAGGTGTGATATCATGTCATCATGGTAGAAGATGGAGGTGTCATATCATGTCATCATGGCAGAAGATGGAGGTGTCATATCATGTCATCATGGTAGAAGATGGAGGTGTCATATCATGTCATCATGGCAGAAGATGGAGGTGTCATATCATGTCATCATGGTAGAAGATGGAGGTGTCATATCATGTCATCATGGCAGAAGATGGAGGTGTCATATCATGTCATCATGGGAGAAGACGGAGGTGTGATATCATGTCATCATGGCAGAAGATGGAGGTGTCATATCATGTCATCATGGCAGAAGATGGAGGTGTGATATCATGTCATCATGGGAGAAGATGGAGGTGTCATATCATGTCATCATGGGAGAAGACGGAGGTGTGATATCATGTCATCATGGCAGAAGATGGAGGTGTCATATCATGTCATCATGGCAGAAGATGGAGGAAAAAAGGGGAGAAAAACTGCGCTAAGGTGAAATTCAAAAATTAATCACATATATTACTCCTAAACGAAATTAATTTAGCTGCAGCTTAACTGTGTCACATAAATACAGAAAAACAAAAGGGAAAAATAATAAGCCGCACTGAATCGCACAAACATCAAATTGTGCATAAATAAATAGAAATGAATTGTGGACTGTTAGCAGCCTCTAAACATAAATTGATATGAAATCACACCATAAATAATAAATGCATATAAATGTTATAAGCTCAGGCCATGCGAACCGCTCAATCCTTGCAGTATACGACCAAGTCGCATGTACCTATGTGTAGGAATACAAACTCTAAAGACACCCAGTGTATGAGTTACAAGTCCGTATATGTAAGTCACCAAGAAATTCTCTCAAAAAATGTGAATAAAGTCCTCCACAAATGATCCATAAATAATCCACTGCTGAGTCCAATTAGGTAGTGCTTGATCCGCCACCAAAAGAAATTAAATTTGCCGCTTACCAGAAAGACATGACCCCCCACTACAGAGGGTCACCAAAAGCATATGGATATACACTCGTCTTCCAGTCAAGAGGAGTCCTCGATGTTCTCCTTACGCCGCCACTCCAGTAAAGGTTGTGGGGAAGCGCTCCCAGAAATCTTTCTCATAGATCCAGAGGGACTCAAGATAGGGACATCAAAACCATGGAAGAGAGATAGAACTCCAAATAGTGTAAAACCCTTTATTACTAAAGCTAAAAAAGTAAAATTGCACTTACAGTGTATAAAAAAATCAAAAGCCTTGAGTCCGTTGCGCCGGCCGGACGCATACGGACAGACCCGTTCTCCTGGAACTGTTCCAAACACGATACGCTAACGTCACCTCGTGTTTGGAACAGTTCCAGAACGGGTCTGTCCGTATGCGTCCGGCCGGCGCAACGGACTCAAGGCTTTTGATTTTTTATACACTGTAAGTGCAATTTAACTTTTTTAGCTTTAGTAATAAAGGGTTTTACACTATTTGGAGTTCTATCTCTCTTCCATGGTTTTGATGTCCCTATCTTGAGTCCCTCTGGATCTATGAGAAAGATTTCTGGGAGCGCTTCCCCACAACCTTTACTGGAGTGGCGGCGTAAGGAGAACATCGAGGACTCCTCTTGACTGGAAGACGAGTGTATATCCATATGCTTTTGGTGACCCTCTGTAGTGGGGGGTCATGTCTTTCTGGTAAGCGGCAAATTTAATTTCTTTTGGTGGCGGATCAAGCACTACCTAATTGGACTCAGCAGTGGATTATTTATGGATCATTTGTGGAGGACTTTATTCACATTTTTTGAGAGAATTTCTTGGTGACTTACATATACGGACTTGTAACTCATACACTGGGTGTCTTTAGAGTTTGTATTCCTACACATAGGTACATGCGACTTGGTCGTATACTGCAAGGATTGAGCGGTTCGCATGGCCTGAGCTTATAACATTTATATGCATTTATTATTTATGGTGTGATTTCATATCAATTTATGTTTAGAGGCTGCTAACAGTCCACAATTCATTTCTATTTATTTATGCACAATTTGATGTTTGTGCGATTCAGCACGGCTTATTATTTTTCCCTAGAAGATGGAGGTGTCATATCATGTGACCATGGTAGAGGATGGAGGTGTCATATCATGTGACCATAGTAGAGGATGGAGGTGTCATATCATGTCACCATGGTAGAAGATGGAGGTGTCATATCATGTCACCATGGTAGAAGATGGAGGTGTCATATCATGTCACCATGGTAGAGGATGGAGGTGTCATATCATGTCACCATGGTAGAGGATGGAGGTGTCATATCATGTGACCATGGTAGAGGATGGAGGTGTCATATCATGTGACCATGGTAGAAGATGGAGGTGTCATATCGTGTCACCATGGTAGAAGATGGAGGTGTCATATCATGTGACCATGGTAGAAGATGGAGGTGTCATATCATGTCACCATGGTAGAGGATGGAAGTGTCACACCATGTCAGCACGATAGAGTATAGAGGTGTCATATCATGTCACTATCGTAGAGGACAGAGATCTCACAACATGTCTCCATGATAGAGGATGAAGGTGTTACATGATGTCATCATGGTAGACGATGGAGGTGTCATATCATGTCACCATGGTAGAGGATGAAGGTGTCATAACATGTCACCATGGTAGAGGATGAAGGTGTCATAACATGTCACCATGGTAGAGGATGAAGGTGTCATAACATGTCACCATTGTAGAGGATGGAGGTGTCATAACATGTCACCATGGTAGAGGATGGAGGTGTCATATCATGTCACCATGGTAGAGGATGGATGTGTTACATGATGTCACCATGGTAGAGAATGGAGGTGTCATATCATGTTAGCATGATAGAGTATAGAGGTGTAACATCATGTCACTATGGTAGAGGATAGAGATGTCACAACATGTCTCCATGATAGAGGATGAAGGTGTTACATGATGTCATCATGGTAGAAGATGGAGGTGTCATATCGTGTCACCATGGTAGAGGATGGAGGTGTCATATTATGTCACTATGGTAGAGTATGGAGGTGTCACATCATGAAGTAAAAACAAGGGACCACTGCCCCCACCTATAACTGGCCTTTGCAGCAAAGAGCCCATGGAAAGGTGACGTATGTCAAACAAAGCCAAAATAAATTTCCAAGCTCAGCTTACCAGCCAGCCTGCGATCAACCAAATTGATCTAACGATATTCCTGGAAGGAGACTGGCCCTCCTTAATGGTACAGGGGCACACTGAACACCCAGCAGACTAAACCCCAGTTTAGTAGAGGATGGTAGAGGATGGAGATGTCACAGCATGTAACCATGATAGGGAATTGAGGTGTCACATCATATCACTATGATTGAAGAGTGAGGCGTCACATCATGTCACAAGGACAAGCAACTGCAAGAGGAACGCAGAGGCTGGCACATCCCCCTCCCCCACAGAGGCTGGCACATCCCCCTCCCCCGCAGAGGCTGGCACATCCCCCTCCCCCACAGAGGCTGGCACATCCCCCTCCCTCTACATTCTTCTTGCTGTTGCCTTTCTCTGGAAAGTGCTCAGAGCCGGGACCAGCCACCACCATGAAGCAGCCATCTCCTTCCTATCTGTTGTTGGATCAGCCATGGTAGGAGTGGAAGGGATGCAGGCTGAACCTTGTAACTAGGGTTAAGAAGAACCTAGCAACGTGAAAAAAGTACCACATGTAATTGGTCCCATAGGGGGCCGAACAGTTAAATAACATAATGATTGTTCTTTTTTAAATGCTTATATGCTAATGTTAGCTTATTTATATAATAATGGGTTCACTTATTACATTGATTTTGCAGAAAGATGTTATTAGAACACATTTCTGTTCTTCAGATTCTTGGAATGTCTTGCTGTGGAACGTGCAGACTGTGAATATCATTGTCCTACATTGAGGTGTTTGAGAGAGGTATGTCAAGATAGCAGAAATGAATGTCTCTTGTAAATAATGATGTGCTGCTTGTGCAAATTGTTTGCTGTGTTATTTAACCATTTGCCACCCACCCACAGTACTATTACATGGCAAGGGTCCATAAAGAAATGGATGAGTTGGAGAAACTTGACTGGCCTGCACAAAGTCCTGACCTCAAAACCCGACAGAACACCTTTGGGATGAATTAGAGCGGAAACTGCGAGCCAGGCCTTCTTGCCTTACCTCAAAAATGCTCTTCTGGAGGAATGGTGAAACATTCCCATAGACACCCTCCTAAACCTTGCGGAGAGCCTTCACAGAAGACTTGAAGCTGTTATAGCTGCAAAGGGTGGGCCAACCCAATATTGATCCCTACAGACTGGGATGCCATTAAAGTGGTTGAAAACACTTACAGACCACTTTGACCTACAGGTAAGCCTAGATTAAGGCTTACCTGTAGGTCCAAGAAATATCTCCTAAACCTACATGGTTTAGGAGATATTTTGCAAAAAGGCAGGCACCGGCTGAGCATGCCACTGATAACGGCGATATGCCGTTAGTGGCGGCTCCCGTGCGTATGCGCAGGAGTGACGTAATCGCGGCTCCGGCCAATCACAGCGCCGGAGCCACAATACCCGGAAAGAAGATGGACGCTCCGTGCTAGAGGGGACAGCGGTGACATCGCTGGCTCCTGTGCCAGGTAAATGTGATGCCTAGAAATCCATTATGCTTTACCTTTTCAGGGAAACAAAGAGGAAGTAAACCCATCAGGGTT
This sequence comes from Lithobates pipiens, assembly GCF_037356315.1. NCBI lineage: Eukaryota > Metazoa > Chordata > Amphibia > Anura > Ranidae > Lithobates > Lithobates pipiens. Next base: position 664,824 of record NW_027507746.1, read on the forward strand.
TACTTTCTCTTTAAAGTTCATGTGCGTGTAATGGTAGGCGCCCCATACTTTTGGTAATATAGTGTATTTCAAAGACAATCCAAGGTCAGGCAGGCAGTAGAAGAAGGGTGATCCAATAGAAGTATGAGTCCAGGAAAAGCAAGAGGGGAAACATAATTTGGGGTAGGCACCAGGCAAAGCATAATTCAGAGACAATTCAAAGTCAGGTCAGGCAGCAGACTAAGTGTAATGCCGCGTACACGCGGCCGGACTTTTCGACAGCAAAGGTCCGACGGAACGAATCCGTTGGACAATGCGACCGTGTGTGGGCTTCACCGGACCTTTGCTGTCGAAAAATCAGACGGAGTTTAGATTTAGACCATGTTTCAAATCTTTTTTGACAGACTTGAGTCAGGTCGAAAAGTCAGTTCGTCTGTATGCAAGTCCGATGGACAAAAACCGATGCTAGGGCAGCTATTGGCTACTGGCTATGAACTTCCTTATTCTAGTCCAGTCGTACGTCATCACGGTTGAATCCGTTGGACTTTGGCGTGATTGTGTGTGGCCAAGTCCGTTAGTTTGGAAAGTCCGTCGGAACTCCGCTGAAAAGTCAGTCGGGAAGACCTTCGGACGTAGTCTGCCAGAAAGTCTGGCCGTGTGTTTGTAGATTTCACCTCCGTAACATCTCTAAAATTCGCCCCTTTTTAACAAATGAAACCACCAAGCACCTCATTCACTCCCTTGTTATATCTCGCATTGACTATTGCAACTTCCTTCTCATTGGCCTGCCTCTCCATAGGCTATCTCCTCTTCAGTCTATCATGAATGCTGCTGCCAGACTTATTCACATTACCAAACGCTCAGCGTCTGCCAACCCTCTCCTCCAATCCCTACACTGGTCTCCATTCAGTGTCTGCCAACCCTCTCCTCCAATCCCTACACTGGCTCCCAATCACCCAGCGAATTAAATTCAAAATACCAATCACAACATGCAAAGCCGTTCACAACTCTGCCCCGAGCTACATCACCAAACTTGTCTCCAAATATCACCCAAATCGCACCCTCCGTTCTTCTCAAAACCTCCTACTCTCAAGCTCTCTCATCTCCTCCTCCCACACTCATCTCCAGGATTTCTCCAGAGCCTCTCCAATCCTCTGGAACTCGCTACCTCCACTGGTCCGGCTATCCCCTACTCTTGCTACCTTCAGGCGATCCCTGAAAACTCATCTAATTCAGGGAAGCCTATCACGTCTCAAACTCATCTCCTACCACTTCCAACAGCTCATTCCCGACAGTTATAACCTTTTGTACCACCTGCCCCACCCTATTAGATTGCAAGCTCTTCTGAGCAGGGCCCTCTTAATCCTCTTGTATTTTATTGTATTGTAACTTTATTGTCTCCTTTTTATATTGTAAAGCTCTGCGTAAATAGTGAGTCTTGCAGCTAGCATCCACAAGGGGAGGTAGGCATAGGGACGGCATGACATGTGCTGGACTGCACAGTCGCCGTTTTAAGGGGGGTGTATGGCCGCTTTAATGGTTAGGGGGTGGGCGGAGCCACGGCGTCTATTACGTGCTAGCAGGGACAATGCTAGAAGTTGGAGAGCGGAGGAGGAAGCAATCTCCACCCACCCTCCCTGGTTTTGGTACGGGGCTTCGGTCTTGGGTGATAGTGTGTTTCGTTGGGCGGTTCTGGGGGCTTTAGATGAGGAAGTGAGGTACAGGTAAAAGGCCTGCTGTACCCATCCATGGGATGGGGGGGTGGTTTTATGTACTTCCAGGTTACGAGGGTTTAACCTGGAAGGGTTTAAAACGGGTAGGTCACTGCTACAGTTGGTTATAGCCTCCGAGACAGGGGTTGCCGTCTGGAGGTCAAGAGGTTACAGTTGAAGTTGTTGGCAGGCAGTGACCATTTTATGTTGTGATGCTACGTACCCATGACCCCTTGGAAAGGCTGGGAAAGTTTTACCGTATTTAAATGTTGGTATTTATTAAAGATTATATTTTTGTTAATAAAGTTTAGGCCTGATGGCCATTTACTCCAAAAATCTGTCCAGTCATTTGTTAAGAGGGACGGGGTTTGGAGGGGGGGGAGGGGGCGGGTAGGCCGGGTTATGAAGGTTCTGAGGTAATATAGAAATATAACACTGGGTTGAGTCCTACAAATGTCATGCTGGCGCTATAAAAATCCTGAATAATAATAATAATAATAATAATAATAGTATGTACCCAGCATAATCCAGAGACAAAATACAGAAATATCATCATTTTCTGAATAAGAAGAAAATGGGAAGTGATCTGAATTATTTCCTCATGAGTGAATCTAACAGCCGATCCTTGCACTTCATGAGAGCTTGTCACCCTGCTGACACATAGCCGGCTTGTGTAACTCCCTGCATGTGGGTGGCTCATCATTTCATTCAGTGTGATAATGAAAATATTATAGTTTGAATCCACGCTGGGGAATGGTTGGATGGGAGATGGGAGTTCTTTACTTCATGGGCAGGGGCTCTCTGTTAGTCACCTTGTATCTATTCCATGTACATCTACCTCCTGATGTGAGTACTGTACGGGTTCCCCCAAAGATCACCATTATAATAACGCCAAATTTGTCTCTTTGCTTTTACCAAGTGGCACCCCACCCAGCTGCCATGTTACTTTTGGGAAGAGAATGAAGGCCTCTTGAGCCCCCTCCCTAGGCAAAGAGAGCCTTGACTGATGGGGGAATGGCCAGGTGCCGGTCAAGGGGAACAATTGGTTGTAACATGGGGGTGGGATGGGCCTGAGCTCAGGGAACGTGTGCCCCAGGGAATTCTGGGGTGTTTCGGAAGAGTTGGTTGGAAGAGCTGCCCACCCTCCTGCCCCTTTTTTTTCCCCTCTGTTATAGTATGTCACAGCTTGCTGCGGGTTCTTGACCTTGACAGCAGTTAAAGTTGCTGTAATGGGATATGCCCTCGATGGAAAATTGGAAGTAGGCTGTCTGTCCAGCACTTATGGTAAGGATAGGCACCACTTCCCTCTTTTGGTTGAGTGCTCACAGTACGACTGTGACTGGCAACACGTGTGCTTGCATTACAGCTCACTGGTGCTCTTTGATTGTACCAAGTGGAAGTGACGATGGACTATTGCCCGCGTCACTTCCAGGTCACCATAGTATTAGCAATGTAATTCTCTTTTGTTTCTCACTCTGTGGAACAAGTCAATATATTATTTATAAGATGAACGGCGCTATGTGACCCTTATAATATAGGTCACATAATTACCAATGGCCCTTTTCTTTCTTTTCCACTTGATGTTTTAGCCCATAATTAGATTTCTTTCCATCTGGGTTATTCACTTCCTGGAGTTGAAGACAAGGCTTGAAACACACGCGGGGCAGCCATTTTGGGACCGAAACCGGAAGTGGCCTGTAGTGACACCGGGAGGGGGATTTCAATCATTATGACTATAAAAGCACGTGGTGCAGCAGTGGAGTGACACCCCAGACGATGTCCAAGGAGACGAAACGCGTCAGGAGGACTCTACTGCTGCCTTTCTATTTGCAAAGCGCTTATTTCACTGCTTTAATGTAAGTGTGATTTTACTTTAATAAATTTGTTTATTGTACGGAATTACGCTATTTGGCCCAATTTTTCTTGTCCCATATGGTTCCGTGAGTGAGAGTGTGATCCTTCTGGGAGTACTGTCTCCGTGTCCAATTCAGTTTGAACAAGAGAGGAGTTACCATCAATATTGAAAGTTCATCTTTTCTGACCTGAGGATTTCCTACCGATATAATTGAAAAGCGTTTTTGACCCCTGGAGCGTATGCTCATTGGGGTCATTGGGAGTCGGTAAGCTCACATCTTTCTTCTGTGTGTGGTGGTGTCAGCACCAGGGTGTTTCTTTGGATCAAATATTCCACGGATGGAATGAATATTTCCACATCTTTTTGTCTGCACCAAGGGCGAGCACAATCATGATTTTCTAGCAAAAGACTTTCTTGTTTCTCCCTTTTTTGTCTACAGTTTATTTGTTATTAAGCATTGCTCTAGATGTTTATTATTTTTAAATATAAATGAGTGTGATATCTAGTTATTATTAGCGCACTTTCACATTGTATTTACTTCTAGCGCAACACTTTTTGTACATTTACATGTTATGTGTTGAAATTTAATAAAGCTGTGGCCTTGCCCCTTTCCAACCTACTTATTTAATGGGGTAAAGGGCAAGGGGTGGTGGGGGATTTGATCCCATCGTGTTACGTTAATTGGGGCCTAGGCCCATCGCACCTCAGCAGTCAAGGGCACATGCACACTCTAAATAGAGAGCTATCTACCATTCACTAATTTTGTGATTTTGCAAATATGCATCGTTGAATATGTGGCTTTGTTGGGAAAGCCGGGTAGATGATTATGTCAGAAGATCTGTGCATGTCTGCAGACCTGTGCACAGGATCCTGACTATGCAGGTGCATTGACATGAAAGAGAAGCACGGAATAGGGACCAAAGGGACTAGGGAGTGCTGGGCATGACAGGGTGACTGAGGGACTTAGAGGGTTAACAATGCTGTAGGTGGAGCAGAGTGAGAAGTTGAGTGAAGGAAGTTTGTTTTAGAGGAAGGGGAGGAGCCAAATAAAAGGAGGGGAGGAGCGGAAGGAGACCATTTGGAGTCTGGAAGACGACAGAGGAGGCAGTTTTTCCCACCCGCCCGCCCTAATTTTAGGTGTTTGTTTGGTGTGTTTTTTGTTGCTGTTTTTTTTCTTCTTTTACAGGTATCGTTAGGCCGTCACGACAGCTGAAGGATGCTAGAAGTCGGGCGGTGTTTCTGGTGGTTTCTGACAGTAGACGGTTACTCAGAAGGGATCTGAGGGTGTGGGGGGGCTCATCGAAAGATTGGCCCCTCTGGGTATTCCGGGAACGGTGGATGGAATACGGCTATGTTCACTGACGGAAGTTGTCTCCGACCGGTCACAGGTGGAGGCCTTGGAAAAGTTGGTCATGTGTACTGCAGTGAGTTGGTGTTGGTTTAAGTGGGGTCACCGTCAGAGATCACCAGAATGGGCATTTTATGTTGTTGATGTTAAAAAGTTATTTATATATATTTATATATTTATTATATATACAAGTTTATTGGAGTGAGTTCTATTTTGTGTTTAATAAAGGCTGTTGTGGCCAGTTTACTCCAATTATAGGTGTGGTCTCATTTCTAAGGGTAAGGTACTTGGTAGGGGTACAAAAGGAGGGGAACATTCAGGCTACACTAGTCATGCTGGCACTAACTTTGGTGCCCAGTGGCCTACTTAATGTATTGCAGAATTCAAGATAATTGCTGAGTGGTTTTTAGCTCCTGTGACCCTTGATCAGGCCCTGCTCAATGATTCTTCTGTGCTTGACCCAGTTCCTCTCCTGACTTCTCCTGATCTCAAACCTTCTGTTCCCTGACCTCTGGCTGGCAAATCTGACTTTGCTTCTTGCTTATTAGTTTGGTATCATTCCTGTCCGTGTGCAGGGGTGGACTGACAAATCATGGGGCCCCTGGGCAATAGGAGATTATGGGGCCCCCAGGCAATCCAAGATTATGGGGCCACACAGTATACACACACACACAGTATACAATCACACAGTATACACGGACATGTTTCTATTGTCTTAGAAGGTACTGGAGAGGTAGGGCAGCTATAATTTCGGGATTTTTAGACCAAAAGGATGTCGGTAAGGCCCCTTTCACACATGCGGACGATATGTCCGTATTTCATCCATCCGTTTGTGGATGAAATACGGACATACATTCATCCCTATGGGATAGCGGGTGTCTGCGGATGAGAATCCGCAGACACCCGATTTCGTCCGCCTCCGCAACAGTCCGATTCTGCAGACGGAGGAAAATCCTATTTTTCTATCCGTCTGCAGAGCGGATCGGACGAACACGGACAGACGGTCTGTGCTCGTCCGATCCCAATAGAGGAGAGCGGAGATCTGACAGGGCGGTCCCCGCACAGTGTGTGGAGACCGCCCTGTCCGCAGCCGGCTCAGCGGGGACAACGGAGCGATCCCCGCTGAGCGAGCGGATCTTCACGGGGCGGATCATTACTGATCCGCCCCGTGTGAAAGAGGCCTAAGGGACATTTCAAAAACAAAACACAGATTTTTACATACTGTCCCTGGTTTTAATGAGGCTGATGGGGCCCCCTAGTGGCTCGGGGCCCCTTGGGCAGTGCCCGAGTGACCCAATGGTCAGTCCGCCCCTGTCCGTGTGATAGTGACCCCGGCTTGGCTTCCATTTTTGCCTTCTGAATCTGCTTCTCCGCTGTACGGTTGCTGCCAACGTCTCCTCGTCTGATCTCAGGTCTGTCTTCTGGATCTACAAGTTCCCACAATGGCATTCTGCACACATTCATGTTCTGTATCCCCTGCCACTCGGCATCATCCAGACCTTCTTCTGGCCAGAAATCTTCTCAGACACCCATGCCACCCCATGTCCTGCCCTATTCTGTCATCAACCCCCGGGGAAAATCAGAACAGGAGGGGAAGCCTTCTCGTCAACTCGGTCTCCACCAGGTACATGGTAGGGTTTTATGTCAATTAATGGGAGATATGTATTTTTGTATGCTACTTTTTAGATTTTTTAACACATAATTTTGTCTACAAATCGGCACCCCCTAGAGGCAAAAGTGATAAATACTTATCCTTTAAAAAATTAAATACTCTGGCAGGACCCAGGTCTGAACCTGTGACCTCTGCCATGTCAGACAATGTCTCCTTTTGCTGAGCCACTTGGGATGCTGGAGGGGCTCATTGGACAATTCCCTGAATAATCCTACCTTGAATCTTGTTTTTCTTAAACCTTGAGGCCGGGTTCACACTGCTACGACAAACGCTCCGACGTTGGGAGCTCATGTTGGCATGACGTGTGAAAATCAGTGTTTCCTTATGGGAGCCGACTTAACTGGTCCAACTTTGAAAATGCTCCCTGCACTACTTTGGTCTGACTTTGATCCTACTTCAGCCCATTGAATATCACTGAAGTCGGATCAAAGTCAGATCGCCGTCTTGACTGATCTGACTTTGGCGTGCGACTTGTGCTCTGATGATCTGGAAGGGGAACTCTATACTAGGCATACTAGGCCCCTCTGTTCGGTATGGATTTTAGGGGGAACTCCCACGCCGAAAAAACGGCACGGGGTCCCCCCAAAATCCATACCAGACCCTTTTCTGAGCACACAGCCTGGCAGGTCAGGAAAGGGGGTGGGGACGAGCAAGCGGCCCCCTCCCTCCTGAACCATACCAGGCCACATGCCCTCAACATGGGGGGGGAGGGGGGTGCTTTGGGGCGGGGGGAAATTTGAAACCTATGCTCCTCCCTTTAACTTTCAATTTAAGCCATGTCTTTACACTTCCTGTTTGCCAGATTATACCACTTAAAGAGGAGGGCCGGTTTAAAAAAATAAAATAAAATTAAAAGTCAGCAGCTGCAAACACTGTAGCTGCTGACTTTTAATAAGCAGACTTACCTGTCCAGGGTGCCCGTGATGCCGGCCGCCCGAGGCTGACCCGTCCCTCGGCTCTCGGGTCCCGGCGCCGCCATTTTAGCTAAGGGAAACAGGCAGTGGAGCCTTGCGGCTTCACTGCCCCTTTCCTACTGCGCATGCGCGAGTCGCTCAGCGCTTTGTGAATGGGGCGTGCTGTGTTCTGGGACACACGGTTCCCAGAACACAGCGCGACCCATTACCCAGAAGACGCCGCACGGAGGAGAGAAGACAGAAGATCCCCAACCCCCAACAATTATATATTTTTAACCAGTTCCTGACCAGCGCACGCCGATGTACGTCTGCAGAATGGCACGGGCAGGCATATTGGCGTACAGGTACGTCCAATCTTCAATGCCACCCTGCCATCACGAGCGCGCCGCCGGCGGCGCGTTTGCGTGCCGGTCGGGACCCCCGTGAGTCCGGTCGCGGGTCCCGCGGACTCGATCGCCGACCCGCGATCGTCTCACGGGACGGCTGAATGGAGGAAATGCCGTGTAAACAGCATTTCTCCATTCTGCCTAGCAACTAGTGATGCTGATCTCTGCTCCATGTGATTGGAGCAGAGATCAGTGTTCACTAAATGAAAGCCCAACCCCCCACAGTTAGTAACACACCCCCTAGGAACACTTAACCCCTACACTGCCACCCACTGGTTAACCCCTTCACTGCCAGTGTCATTTACACAGGAATCACTGCATTTATATAGCAGTGATTACTGTATAAATGACAATGGTCCCAAAAATGTGTCAAAAATGTCCGATGGGTCCCCCACAATGTCGTAGTCACAATAAAAATCGCTAATCGCCGCCATTACTAGTAAAAAAACAAAAATAATAAAAAATGATTAATAAAAATGCTATAAAACTATCCCTATTTTGTAAACGCTATAACTTTTGCGCAAACCAATCAATAATCGCTTATTGCGATTTTTTTTACCAAAAATATGTAGAAGAATACGTATCGGCCTAAACTGAGGGAAAAAAAAATTTTATATATATTTTTGGGGGATATTTATTATAACAAAAAGTAAAAAATAATGCGTTTTTTTCAAAATTGTCGCTCTATTTTTGTTTATAGCGCAAAAAATAAAAACCGCAGGGGTGATCAAATACCACCAAAAGAAAGCTCTATTTGTGGGAAAAAAAGGACATCATTTTTGTTTGGGAGCCACGTCGCACGACCGCGCAATTGTCAGTTAAAGCAACGCAGTGCCGAATCGCAAAAAGTGGTCTGGTCTTTGACCAGCAAAATGGTCCGGTCTGTAAGTGGTTAAGCAGAGGTCCTAGAGAATAAAATATCAGTCGTTGCAATTTTTGATGTCACACGGTATTTGCGTAGCGTTTTTTTTAAAAAGCAATTTGTTTGGGAAAAAAAGCACTTTAATGAATAAAAATAAAAATAAAATAATATACATTTTAACCCAATTTTCTTGTAAAATATAAAAGGATGACGTTACACCATAATGTCTAAGTAAACAGATACCTAACATGCCATGATTTAAAACTGTGCACGCTTGTCGAAAGGCCATAAACTATGGTACATAAAAATCTCCATAGGTGAAGCTTTAAGACCCCTTTCACACCACACCGCCCTTTGCGTTGGCGGTAAAACGCTGCTATTTTTAGCGGCGTTTTACCGCCGGATTTGCGGCGCATTTCGGCCACTAGTGGGGCGCTTTTACCCCGGCTAGCGGCCGCAAAAGGGTTAAAACCGCCGGCAATACGCAGCAATAGCGAAGTTTTGCCGGCGGCATTACAGCGCTGCCCCATTGATTTAAATGGGGAGCAGCGGTGGAGAAGTGGTAAACACACTGCTCCTTCACCGCTCCAAAGAAGCTGCTAACAGGACTTTTTTCTGACGTCCTGCCAGCGCACCGCTGTAGTGTGAAAGCCCTCGGGGCTTTCACACTACACACAATGGTGCAGCTTCTTTAGGGCGGATTGCAGGCGCTATTTCTAACGCTTTAGCCCCTGCAAAACGCCCTGGTGTGAAAGGGGTGTAAATGTTTCACAGGTTACCAGCTTAGCATTACAGAGAAGGTCTAGTACTAGAATTATTGCTCTCGCTCTATCACTTGAAGCGAAACCTCACATGCGTGGTGTGAACACCGTTTACATCTGTAAGCATGACTTAGGTATGCGTTTAACACTGCACATGATCACAGAGGGATGGGCCCCTTAAAAAAAAATATATATATATATTTGTATTTATTTTATAAAAATTGACGTCATGCAGAGACCATCTTCTCTCTGCTCTTCTCTGTGGCCAGCCGCCACAACTGCCAGATCGATATTCTGGGCTTTGCGATCAGCCAAGTATGCCCGAGAACCACCAGAGAGCGGGGCCACTCCTCCCGACACTTCTAAAAGCGATCCAGCATGTAATCAGTTGCTCAGGGTCACTTACTTATATAGTTACATACTTAGTAAGGTTGAAAAAAGACCCAAGTCCATCCAGTTTTGTCGGAAAGTCCGGCACCTGAGGGAAATTTCAATAATGGGATTAGGTCATCTAACTGCAGTCAAAACCCCGGTATTAAACATCAAAATAATGAGGTCAATTCCCAGTTAGGCGAGTGGTGCTCTCTCCAGCCAATATCTTGATCTTGTCACTCCTGCAGCTGTCCTTATCTTCAATACCACTCTTTACTGACCCTTGGCTCATTCTTCAACTACTCTTCTGCTTGATCCCTACCTGCTATATCTGCTTCTGGACCCTGGCCTGCTCACCTTCTAGTGGGGTGATCCCGAGGAACGTAACCTGGTACTCCCAACCTGCAGCTATTTGTTACTGAACATTGGCTTGTTCCTCAACTACGCTTTTGTTTGATCTCTATCTCCTATATCTGCTACTGGACCCTGGCTTGCTCACCTACTGGTAGGGAGATCCTGAGGAACGTGACCTGGTGCTCTCATGCAGCAAAATCCATCCCCACTGTCAGGAGCTCTGGAGAACACCGGTTAGTGCTCAGACCCCGCACCACAGATGAGCCTGCGTAATCCTCCTTGGTAACCTGCTGCTGTACTTTTCCAGCTGGTCGTTGGGAGCCTCTCTACTGCTAAAAAAAAAGTGATGTTTTCTGGATGGGTGAGGAGGGTGAAAGATTTGAACTTCCGGATGCCTTCCCAGAGCCCTAGCAGGGAATTAAAGTGTTGGGCATCAAATGTGGTCCTGATGATTATGGTCATCGAAACTTGGAAAGCGGGATGGTGGATGCTAATGCCAAAGTAGTAAGTTGGAAGAAATGGAAGCTTTCCTTGAGGGTTGGGGTTGACTTGATCAAAACTTACCTGATCCTGATCTTTTTATATGTCAGCATTGTCTGTATCTTGCCAGCATCTCTCTATGCATGCTGTACAGCTGCTTTTTCCAACTGTTATGGGGAAATAGACTGAACCTGATCAAACTCAATGTAACTTACCTGTCCAGATGGGAGGGTGGTCTAGGAGTGGTAAAACCAATAGTTTTCTTTTCTCTACTCCTTTTAAACTACAATCTTGATAATATGTTAGCAGAGACCCCTGCCAGGACAGGTGGATATTTTTAAATCTTGGTTTCAGCTTTTTCTGTGATGCTGGGAAGATGGCGGGCTTGTGAAAAGTTTGAGAGCCCGACATGGCACGCTCCCGACCAACGTTTTCCCATGTCTGAAATTACTTGAGAAGTGGCAGGTGACAGTGGAGAACATCAAGTACCTTCCCAGGAAGCTTCTGGGCCTTAAGGGATTGATTTGACTCAAAAATGACGGAGTGGTCGCATTTAATCAATTTGGAAAGAATCCCTTTGAAGTTTAGGACTTAAGCCTGGCCTGTTTTTTATGGAAGTCTCTATGTAAGAGGGAACCTTAAGCATCGCCCTGTGGATGATCGGGATTGTCCTAGAACAGAGTGTGTTGGTAAAGTGAAGTCTATGGACCACTTTTTGTTCCAGTTTCCCTTTAACATTGAGGTGTATAAAAGGGTGAGGAGGGTTCTAGTCATCTCCTTTCTCTATTGCATGAGTTATGCGAAGTGGGTGTACACACTTTTTCTAGTTAATATAGTTGTCCGTTACTTTACGTAGAATGCACGGTATTGATTTTATACTTAGGCTACTTTCACATTGGGGCGGTGGGGGCGGTGGGGGCGGTGGGGGCGTCGGCGGTAAAACGCGATTTACTGTCGTTTTAGCGGTGCTATTCGCTATCCGAAAAAGGGTTAAAACCGCCTGCAGCGGCGCTTTGTAGAAGAATGCCCCCCCCTACAGATAGTTAAAAAGTTAATTGGTGTCAGTGGTAACTTTTCATAGCGATAGATATTCCACATGGATCAAGGAACCCCTACCAACCTCTGGAGGAACTTTTTGAGTTTCTTAAAACCCTGGTTTTGAAAGACTGCCTTAGAATTTAAAAAGTAAAAATGAATGCTTAAAATGATCCCCCAAAACTGGCTTTTCACTGATGAAGTCCATTGATGAAATGCGTTGGATAGGACCTACAGGAACACATTACACATCAGACTTCTTAACCATTCTACAGAACCATTATACCCCACCCTGTGTTCCAAATTCCACTCAATACGGTATATCTACCTCTGTAAAAAAATCTATAGTAGAATAATTGCTCTTTATAATGTATACATTTTTTTTTTAAATCATTTTTAATATATTTTTCTTTCTTTTATTTTGTTCTTTTCATACATTTCGATTAGGGTCTGAATATAGCAGCGTTTTCAGAGTCTTTGTAGGTAGACAGAAGATACATAGCTGCACACTAGGTGTGGTCTCTGAAGAGCAGTGGGTGGCACCACTCTTGGCATTGCTCTGACCACACCCGTAAGGGTATACTTCAATGCTATTTCAATAAGAGGGACTACATGCTCCCTGTGTATAGGCCTGGGGACACACGGGACACAAGGGTCTTGGAACAAACTGCACTTTGACACCAGCCAATTTAGTTCCTTCATGAGAAGAAGATTTTGGGGCAGTTGTGGACACCAAGGCCATCCCATTCCCCAGATACTACAAACCCCAAAGCATGTCCTGCGTGGTCAATAGATTGTCCTTCGCTGTTGATGGCGGAGAGGTCACGAACAGAAGGATTCGGTAGAGAGCCGGTCAAGATATTATCTTCTCGCATATATATGCAAAACTCTGGGAACACCTAATGTCATGCCAGCTATCCGCATCAACGAGGTGAGCGCAGTCTTCGGCTTCCACTTCATCGTCATCTTCGTCGTACTGAATGGCAAAATTATCAGGTTGACCAGGCGCCCAGAAACTGCAAGAAAAAAAAAAAAAGAAATCAGTGGCCAGGCCAAAGTACTGAACTGCTGATTTTATTTAATAAAGAAGTGCCTAGAAATAGGTAAAATCTCTGAGATGGGGGCCGGGCCACCCCAAACCCTACGTGTTAGCTTTTCTGTAGAACAACTGAACCGCTTGGCTCATTCACCCATCCGAATCTCCACCAATAATCGATACTGATCCTACTGTACAGGTCACCAGCGTTATTGGTTGCTAAGATGCAGAGGGTGCCCTAGCAACCACGGTCCTGCTGGCTGGTGGACAAGTTTGTCTACATTCAGCTCTTTACGTCTTATTTTGTTTTAGTGTCTGAGAAGGAGGACTATGTGTCCCTCATCATTTACCTGGGGGGAGCCCACATATTGGATGGCCGCCTTATTTTAAAGGGGGCTTCCAAATTTCAATATCCCCCCTCCGACAGCTCCCCACATCCATTGGCCAGGGATGGGTGGTAGAAGACCTTGTTTTCATCAACATAGACCCAAAGTGCTTTTGCCAGGGAAGGGGCCTCCCCTGCCAACATACCTTCTCTAAGTTGAGAGCTTGTGACTTGGTACAATAAAGTGATGGTGAGATACCTTCCCTTGGTACGATTCAGCCATGGTGAGAGAGGGGCACATGTCCCCTGCCCCCACCTCCCCCTTCCCTCTTCCTGGCCAAGCAAACTGCGTTCTTTGATAAGGGTCTGGTGTGGATTTTGGAAGGGACCCCACACTTTTTTTTTATTCTGAAGAGATCTTCATTAAAAATAAAAAAAATTTAAAAAATAGCAAAGGCCACCCTTGCCCAAAAGTAATACCAGACCCTTATCCTTGATGAGTCTCAAGTATGGATTTTAAGAGGGAACCCCATGGGAAAAAAAAAAAGCGTGGGGTATCCCCAAACTCTGTTTCATACTCTTTTCCGAGAACATGTCCTGATTCTCCAAGCATTCATCCTGGCTGGCTAGGAAAAGGGGAGGGGGAGGGGCATTTACTTTTTTTTCTTGTGGTCTCCTTTATAATTCATATCAGACCCCCGCGCATGGAGGTTTGAGATAGATGAAGGGTTGCCACTAAATAACATTTCCCCGCCCCGGCTGCTCCGGCATGTTTTTTAAGGGAATTTAGCATTTAGCCACTTCAATGCCAGGCCAATTCTGAGTCTTCTCTCATATATGTAAAAATCTGTGTTTTTATTTATTTTTTTGATAAAAAATATTACTTAGAACCCCAAAACATCATATTTTTGTTTTTAGCAGAGGGCCTAAAGAATAAAATGGCTGTTGTTGCAATTTTTTATGTCTCACGGTATTTGTTTGTGCGCAAAACACAATATATAACCCAATTCTTTATTTATTTATTTATTTATTTATTTTTATGTGAAAGATGAAGTTACGCCGAGTAAAGAGATACCTAACATATTACATTTTAAAAATTCCACTTTAACATTTTTATTATTATTTATTTTATTACACATTTTATTTTTGTTTTTAGCAGAGGGCCTAAAGAATAAAATGGCGGTTGTTGCAATTTTTTATGTCTCACGGTATTTGTTTGTGCGCAAAACACAATATATAACCCAATTCTTTCTTTTTTTTTTGTATGTGAAAGATGAAGTTACGCCGAGTAAAAAGATACCTAACATATTACATTTTAAAAATATCACTTTAACATTTGTATTATTATTTATTTTATTACACATTTTATTTTTGTTTTTAGCAGAGGGCCTAAAGAATAAAATGGCGGTTGTTGCAATTTTTTTTTTATGTCTCTTGTATGTGTGCACAAAACACAATATATAACGCAATTTTTATTTTATTTATTTTTTAAATGTGAAAGATGAAGTTACGCCGAGTAATAAGATACCCTAAAATGTCACACTTTAAAAATTAAATTTTAACATTTTTATTATTATTTATTTTATTACACATTAGATTTTTGTTTTTAGCAGAGGGCCTAAAGAATAAAATGGCGGTTGTTGCAATTTTCTATGTCTCACGGTATTTGGTTGCACGCAAAATACAATATATAAGCCAATTTTTTTTTTTTTTTTATGTGAAAGATGAAGTTACGCCGAGTAAAAAGATACCCAACATGTTACACTTAAATAATAATAAAAATGTTAAAGTGGAATTTTTAAAATCTGGTATCTTTTTACACAATATATAACCCAAAACACAATATATAACCCAATTCTTTCTTCTTTTTTTTTTTTTATGTGAAAGATGAAGTTACGCCGAGTAAAAAGATACCTAACATATTACATTTTAAAAATTCAATTTTAACATTTTTATTATTATTTATTTTATTACACATTAGAGTTTTGTTTTCAGCAGAGGGCCTAAAGAATAAAATGGCGCTTGTTGCAATTTTCTATGTCTCACGGTATTTGGTTGCACGCAAAATACAATATACAAGCCAATTTTTTATTTATTTTTTAATGTGAAAGATGAAGTTACGCCGAGTAAAAAGATACCCAACATGTTACACTTAAATAATAATAAAAATGTTAAAGTGGAATTTTTAAAATCTGGTATCTTTTTACTCGGCGTAACTTTATCTTAAACATTACAAAATAAATAAAAAATTGGGTTATATATTTTGTTTTGCGCGCAACCAAATACCGTGAGACATAAAAAATTGCAGCAACTGCCATTTTATTTTTTAGGCCCTCTGCTAAAAACTAAAAAATACAATTTGTAATAAAATAAATAATAATAAAAATGTTAAAGTGGAATTTTTAATTTTATTACAAATTTTATTTTTTTGTTTTTAGCAGAGGGCCTAAAGAATAAAATGGCGGTTGTTGCAATTTTTTATGTCTCACGGTATTTGTGTGTGCCCAAAACACAATATGTAACCAAATTTTTTATTTATTTTTTTAAATGTGGAAGATGAAGTCACGCCAAGTAAAAAGATACCCAACATGTCACATTTTAAAAACTCCACTTTAACATTTTTATTATTATTTATTTTATTACACATTTTATTTTTGTTTTTAACAGAGGGCCTAAAGAATAAAATGGCGGTTGTTGCAATTTTTTATGTCTCACAGTATTTGTTTGTGTGCAAAACACAATATATAACCCAATTCTTTCTTTTTTTTAATGTGAAAGATGAAGTTACGCCGAGTAAAAAGATACCCAAGATATTACATTTTAAAAATTCCACTTTAACATTTTTATTATTATTTATTTTATTACAGATTTAATTTTTGTTTTTAGCAGAGGGCCTAAAGAATAAAATGGTGGTTGTTGCAATTTTTTATGTCTCACGGTATTTGGTTGCACGCAAAATACAATATATAAGCCAATTATTTATTTATTTTTTATGTGAAAGATGAAGTTACGCCGAGTAAAAAGATACCCAACATGTTACACTTAAATAATAATAAAAATGTTAAAGTGGAATTTTTAAAATCTGGTATCTTTTTACTGAGCGTAACTTTATCTTTCATATTAAAAAATAAATAAAAAATTGGGTTATATATTATGTTTCGCACGCAAACAAATACCGTGAGACATAAAAAATTGCAACAGCCGCCATTTTATTCTTTAGGCCCTCTGCTAAAAATAAAAAAATAAAATTTGTAATAATAATAATAATAATATTGAAAGTTATAGCGTCTACAAAATAGGGGGTAGATTTATGGCATTTTTTTTTTATTACTAGTAATGGCGGCGATCTGCAATTTTTATCGTGACTGCGACATTATGGCGGACACATCGGACACTTTTGACACTATTTTGGGACCATTGTCATTTATACAGCGATCAGTGCTATAAAAATGATTACTGTGTAAATGTCACTGGCAGGGAAGGGGTTAACCACTGGAGGGGGGGGGGGCGATGAATGGGTTAAGTGTGTCCTAGGGAGTGATTCTAATGCCCCATACACACGGTCGGAAATTCCAACTGAAAAAAAGTCAGATCGGATTATGTTGTCAGAAAATATGATCGTTTGTTGGCTCTATCTGACTTTTTATGTCGGAAAATCCGATCGCATAAAGTGCCAAGCATGCTCAAAAAAAATTGGAGACGAAAGCTGTTGGCTACTGGGCCTCTACGTAGTCCCATCGTACGTTACGAACGTCACCTTGTTCCGAACGATCGGATTTTCCGACAAATTTGTGCAACTGTGTGTATGCGAGACTAGTTTCGGGCCAAAATCCGTCGGAAAAAATCAGACGGATTTTGTGGTCGGAATGTCCGACCGTGTGTATGGGGCATAACTGTGGGGGGGATGGGCTTCAAGTCACATGACAGAGATCACCATTCCCGGTGGCAGAAAGCAGTGATCTCTGTCATGTCACTAGGCAGAACGGGGAAATGCCTTGTTTACATAGACACTTCCCCGTTCTGCGGCTCCGTAACACGATCGCCGGGAGATCGCGGGCACCTGCTAATCCCCGCCTCTTAAAGGGGATGTACAGGTACGCCCATTTGCCCACCGCTGCCATTGTGCCGACGTATATCGTTGTGCAGCGGCTGGCAAGTGGTTAAAGGAGCCATGCTCTTAATGACACTTAAAGTGAAACAATAAAAATGAAAAATTCCTTTAAATATCGTGCCTGGGGGGTCCCCTTAGTCTGCCTGTAAAGTGTCGCATCTGTACCATGAATAGAACCTGCTGCAGCAAACCTGGCAAAGAAAAAAAATGAAATTAAATTTTTCGTAAAAAAAAAAAAAAACGTTGCCGGCAATACAACATTTTTTAAATTAAAATGGCGTAGGGTGCCCCCCCCCAAATCCATACCAGACTCTTATCCAAGCACACAGAAAATGGGGGGGGGGGCGAGTGAGTTAACCATACCAATCTGCATGCCCTTAACATGGGGGGGTGTTGGTGCTTTGAGGCAGTGTGGGGGCTTTGCCCCCCCACCCCAAAGAATCTTATCCCCCTTAAGGACAAGGGCCTCTTCCTGACAACCCTGGGAAGTGGTTGTGAGGGTCTGCGGGCAGGGGGGCTTATCAGAATCGGGAAGCCTCCTTTAACAAGGGGACCCCCAGATCCCACGTCCCCTTGTGAATGAGTAGGGGGGAAAAATAATTGCACCACTGGTCCCGAAAAAAAACAAAAAGAAAGCTCCACCCACGACGAAGGCTAAATGTTGCCAGATGGCTCCACCCCTTTACCAATGTAAGAACTGTCAGACGGCGGAGCAGGCAGTCGGTGGTTAGCCTTCACCGTGGCCAGAGTTTTTTTTTATTTTTTTGGGGGGATCCGGCGGTGCGCCGGCCGTCTTGATTTTGATGATGGATCTACATCTACATTTTTATTTTTAATAAAGGAATTGTTAAAAACCGTGTGTGTTTTTATTTATTTTTTAAACTTTTTTGGTGAATGCATAGGGGGGTACTATGTACCCCATACTCACTCACATGGGGGGGACAGGATCTGGGAGGGCCCCCTTTTTGTTAAAGGGGGCATCCAGATTCCAATAAGCCCCCTGCCCGCAGACCTGGGTTGTAGGGAAGAGGTCCTTGTCCCCATCAACATGGGCACAAGGTTCTTTGGGCTTGAGGAAGGCCAGAGCACCCCCCCATGTTAAGGGTATGTGGCCTGGTATGGTTCAGGAGGGGGGGTGCTCACTCATCTCCCCCACCCCATTTCCTGGCCTGCCAGGCTGCATACTCAAGGGCCTGGTATAGATTCATGGGGGGACCCCGTGCAGTTTTCTTTAAACTTTGGCGTGGGGTTCCCTTTAAAATCCATACCAGACTCAAACGGCTTGATATGGATTGGGGGGGGGGGGGGGACCCACGTGCCATTATTTTTAACATTTTTGTATTGCCGGCAGTGGTCTTTTTTTTTTTTCATTCAGCCATCAGTGGGGAAGCCCGCTGACAGCTGATGACTCATCCGTTGTTAAGGACGTGGCGGCCGGCTTCCCAGCCCCGCTCCTTAACAACCAGCTGTTCACTGTGCGCTCGAGGGGCGAATGTCCCGATTCTCGGCCCGAAACTGTTCGCCCGTTTCGACCAGAAAACAAAATACTTCACATTGATGGAATTCAGCTTATGCAGCTATATAAGAGGGGAGTCTGATAGTTGGGGGGGGGGGGTCAGTGTCTTACGTTGGAGTTTTCTTCAAAGGAGTCCCGTCCACCCATTTCCAGGATCCATTTTCTTTTTTAAGACCGATCCACGAAGTCGATGATCGTGATATTCTACGTAGAAAGTCCTTCAGGAAAAATAGGGAAACTGTTACAATGTGACTTTTTTTGATATTTTCTGTTTTTTTTTTCTTATTAAACCCACAGTACTGCCAATCTCTCTGCACCACAGGAGCTTACACTCCGATCTTCTCATAGCAGTCAGTTGGATCACACACACACCAATCAGCAGATCTGAAGATATGAAATGAATGATGACGATACGAAAAACAAATCGGGTCAACATAATGAATACAACGAGACACAATTCTTCAAATGCCGCGTACACGCGATCAAATTGTCCGGCGCACTAACCGCATTTCACCGGACAATCCGATCGTGTGTGGGCTTCAGCTGACTTTTTCATCGAAAAAGTCCGGCGGACTTAGAAAGTAGTTTTGCAGCCCAATCTTTCCACCGGACTTGGGTTTCAGCGGACAATACGTTCGTGAGTATGCTAGTCCGGCGGACTAAGAATGACGCATGCTCTGAAGCAAGTACGAAAAAGGAAGCTATTGGCTACTGACTATTGAACTTCCTTTTTCTAGTCCCGTCGTACGTGCTGTACGTCATCGCGCCAGCAATCGCCGGACTTTCCGTGTGTCCGTGTGTGGCCAAGTCCATTTGGTAGAAAGTCCGCCGGACTAAGTACGCTCCAGACTAAGTACGCCGGACAATTCGATCGTGTGTACGCGGCAAAAGAACAAACGCACCCGAAACATAACGGAAATATGCATATGTCTATCTGAACATAAAACAGAAATGGGTGGGATTTTCTGTTCTTCTGTCCTTGTGCGCATGCACACCCATCTACCATTCATTACCACCTTATTACACGTGTAGCAAGGTCTCTGGCCTTGTCCAGTCTAATAAGACCTTTCCAGGCCAAAGATCACTGATATCCTTCTTTATGTGGTGGGTTGTGAGGGATAGTGGGTGCAAGGTGGACAAACGTGTTGGGCACCAGACATTTCTTGAGGTTTTGTTTCTCTTAACAGTCCTTTTTTGCATTTTGGGGGGAAAGAGGGTCAGGGCCAGGACACCCTTAGTTGCAAACTCATTTGGCAGACTCCGAAACTTCAATAGGAGGACAGCTATACAGGGAAAGGCGCCACTCCTGCACGTGCAGGATTGCTGTCTCCTATGATAACTCAACCATATCAGTTCTTTCAGCTCCACTACAACGTCTACTTGTAGTTCTTCAACACTGAGCTCCTGGTCTCTCACTAGACCCAATGATTCACTGACTATGAATCGCTTGAGCTCCTCCAAGTTTGGCGGTGGCATCTCCCTTAAGCGTCACGCCCGCTTCTCTGCTGGGTCCCTAGCTTGGCACTCCAGATACTTCTCAAGCTTCACCCCTGCTGACCGGCTCGGACCCTGGCTTGACTCACAAGGCTGCTCTGCAAGCGTCACCTCCACTGGTCACCACTTGAAATTTCTTGATTCTCCACCGCGCTCGTTCGGTGAGAATGCTGCTCCGGTACTTGCTTCAGTTACTCCCTGGTAAAAAAGGTAGTTGGTCCTTTTGTGGCGACAGCTTCCCTTTTACCTCCGACCACTGACAGGTTCTCCGGCCGGCAGAACCATCACTTCAGCTTGGACTTCAAACAGCAATCCCAACCCTACACTGCTCTCTTACTTCTGGATATGCCCTCACACAGCCTGGCAGCCAGATGCCCCCAGGATAGGCCCAATCTCCGGCCTAGCAGCCCGGGGCTCACGACACACATCCACCCAGACAGCCTTCCATCACCTGACTCCACCTGAATGTATATAGGCTCTCCCAGCAGGCCAAGGGATTCAAGAAAACCCCTGCCCATTGGCTGAGATACCCCATACACCCATAACCTGACCTTGAGTTGTCTTTCTCATATCTAATACCACCAAATGCCCGGCCACCTAGTGGTAGAAGAGAAAAGTACAACCAGTCCAAGCTTAGGGAGAAATCAATGGATCTCTAACAATTGACATGGGTAACTACTCCTGGCAAATTTGTGAGGAGCGTCCCTGACTAAACCCCAGGGTGCTACACACATCTACTATCAGAGGTATCCTCAAAAAGGATAAATGCTCATTACATTCCCCTTGTGTCTACACTCACCATCTCTTCTTGGCTATCAATGACCACCAGGTGGGCTTTATTGTCCTCGCAGCTTTTTTTGGCATCCATCCACGATCGTATTTTAGGGAACCGGAAGTAGCAGCTTGTGCCATGGTGCACCCAGCCTTTAACACACAATGAATCAACCGAACCTGAGAGATGGAGAGAAAGGAAAATAACAGAAGGGGAGAGAGAGTTATATAGTTGGTAAGGTTGAATAAAGATATCAGTCCCTCCAGTTCAACCTGTGTATGTGTGTGCGTTTATATCCCTACCATTTCCATATACTTGCACATTGTGTTTGAATAATGAAAAGTCTTTTGAATGTATCTACACTCCCCACTCACACTACCAATCCTACTACTATCCTTACCTCTCTGACAGTATAACTATTTTATACTCCTACAGCCCCCTTAACTGAACTCCTCCATCTTCCATAAATTAGATTCTCCATCCCCCAAAAACGGAGGTCCTTCAACCCCTCCTAACTGAGATCCTCCATACCCCATACCTGCAGTCCTCCATCTCCTATAACTAAGCTCCTCCAGCCCCCCTAACTGAGCTCCTCCATAACTGAGGTCCTCCAGCCCCCATTACTGAAGTTCTCCATCCCCCATACCTGAGTTACTCCATCACCCATAACTGAGATCCTCCATAACTAAGGTCATCCATCCCCCAAAACTCAGGTCCTTGACCCTCCATAACTGGTGTGCTCCATCCCCCATAACTGAGATTCTCCATAACTAAGGTCCTCTATCCCCCATAACCATGGTCCTTTATCCCCCATAATTGAGGTCCCCAGCCCCACTAACTGAGCTCCTCCATCCTCCGTAACTGAGGTCCTCCAGCCCCCATAACTGAGGTCCTCCAGCCCCATAACTGATGTTCTCCATTCCCCATAACTGAGATCATCCATCCCCCATAACTGAGATCATCTATAACTAAGGTCCTCTATCCCCATAACTCAGGTTCTTCGTCCCCATTAACTGAGGTTCTCCATCTCTCATAATCTCAGATCCTCCATCCACCATAACTGAGATCCCCCATCCTCCATAACTGAGGTCTTTCAGCCCCATAACCGAGGTCCTCCAGCCCCATAACTTAGGTCCTCCATTCCCCATAACTGAGATCCTCCCTCCCTCATAACTGAGATCATTCCATAACTAAGGTCCTCTATCCCCCATAACTTAGGTCCTTCGTCCCCATTAACTGATATTCTCCATCCCTCATAATCTCAGATCCTCCATCCACCATAACTGAGATCCCCCATCCCCCATAACTGAGATCCTCCATGACTCAGGTCCTCCATCCCCCATAACTCAGGTCCTCCATCCCTCATAACTCAGGTAAACCATAACTGAGAGCCTCCATTCTCTATAACTGAGGTCCTTCATCTCCCATAACTGAGATCCTCCATACTCCATAATTGAGATCCTCCGTCTCCCATAACCATGGTCCTCCATCCCCCTATAGCTGACCTCCTCCATCCGCCATAACTGAGTTCCTCCATCCCCCATAACCATGGTCCTCCATCCGCCATAACTTAAGGTTCTCCAGCATGCTTATTAGCTTTGTTGCCCTATTCTGGACTGTAACGACACCCCGTGTAGGAAAGGGGTTAAAGTCGTTTAGGACATTCCCTTCCCAAACACCAAGGCAGCTACCAAACACTGCAATCAGGCGAACAAGAAACCCATACGAATAATTCTCCCCCAAGACGAGATGAGCCTCCGTGTTGGGGGTCATGCAGGAATAAATCTTTATTTTGAGCTCTCACACAAATATATACAGCAGGATGAACATACAACCTCTCACCAGAAACCTAATTAACATGAGCTAGTTATCTAATCCTTTAGACAGCCTAGGTGACTCAGAGACATGACCTTTAGGGGGTATGGACCTGAATCCAAAGTATCCCAAGGGTCCCCAGGCATACAGCTCACAAAGAGCACCGTTCCCCCAAATGCCAGGGCCCATGATCGGTCGGCAAGAGGCTAGCATTCAATCCCCTCCAAAAGCCTCTGTCCCGGCTAGGTCTGTCACATGGACTCACTCCAGTTCTAGCACATCCTTCCTGAGAATTGGTGAACAGAATTGGATGGCATACTCAATTCTGTAAAGTGGTAGAATTATAGATTTATCGCTGGAGTAAATCCTTTTTTTAACCCATGCTAACAGTCTGCTGGCCTTGATGTCTGCAGCTTGGCATTGCATGCCATTGCTGAGCCGGTCATCTTCTACAACAAAATATTACAGCGCACACGTGCAAGAAAGACATTTACCTCCTGAAAGGCTATTTAACACACCTAGACGTTTCCAAAAAGCATTATCAAAAAATATGGGGATTTGAATCTTGTTTGTCATCTTCTAGGACCCCCAGGTCTTTTTCCATCCTCAATTCCCCTAGAGGTTCTCCCCCTAGCGAGTAACTTGCATTCATATTTTTTAGGTTTTTGTTATTGTGATGGAACTGTTTGGGCACCCTGGCTGGGTGCTTCCGTTTGTCAAACCACGCCTCCTGCCCTCCACACCGCCCAGAGCAGATTGAGAGCCAATACCAGTCCTTTTTACCCCAAGCATCGTACGCAGACAAGATGTGAGGTAAACTCCAAAGCAATGACTGTTTTTTTTTTAACAGAAATACAGGCTTTTTATACACTTAAAAAGTAGGTCAGTCAGCGCATGAACAATAACCCAAATATTTACCCAAAACATCACACAATGGTTTATGCAGTGGCGGAACTGCCAGGGTCACAGCAGTCACACTTGGCATGGGGCCCTGGAGTTTCGCCACTGTGGGGGAGGTGGAGGCGCCTGCTGCTTCTAGTTAGAAGCATTGGGTCGGGAGATAGGCACACAGAGACATTGAGCAAGGAGAAGGAGGGGGAATAACTGACACTGAGAGCAGGTGAGTGCCAGTGTCACTGATCTAATCCCCCCACCACTGCTGCCTCTGATTGAACCAATCCCACCCCACCACTGCTGCCTCTGACTTATACCACCCCCCCACCACTGCTGCCTCTGACTTATACCACCCCCCCACCACTGCTGCCTCTGACTTATACCACCCCCCCCACCACTGCTGCCTCTGACTGATCCCATCTCTCCCCCATCAGCCAATGGTGATGGAGGATAGGGATGACATTTGTGCTAGTGGACTGATGTCATCCCTATCCCCACTACTTGCCTGATGTCATTCCTATCCTCACAACTGCCACTAATTTCATCCTTATCCCCACCATTGCCCCCACAATCATCCCTATCCCCACCACTGTTCCCAATGTCATCCCTATCCCCACCACTGCCCCCAATGTCATCCTTATCCCCACCACTGCTCCTGCTGTCATCCCTATCACCACCACTGCCCCAATGTCATCCTTATCCTCACCACTGACCCTGATGCCATCCTTATCCCCACTACTGCCCCAATGTCATCCCTATCCCCACCACTGCCCTCAATGTCATCCCTATCCCCACCACTGCCCTCAAACTCATCCCTAACCCCACCACTGCCCCAATGTCATCCTTATCCCCACCACTGACCCCAATGTCACCCCCTCCTCCCCGGCTGCCACTGATCCATAGAGGATTCATGGTTTCTTGCACCGGGACCCTGAAGGTTCTAGTTACACCTTTGGGTCTATGTAATGAGGTAGAGCTGACTTATGGCTACTCCCATCATAGGGGATCCTCCAAGAGTCCATCAAATTAGCCAACATATACTAGAAACATTTAAGTTCATTAAACAACTAGCCACCAAGACAATATTGTGATTAATCAGAGATCTTCCAAGCCTCAAGGTCACAACAAAGTAAATTCCACATTAGTTTGCTAGCAGATAGAGACAATAGGTCCTAATTAACACAATTAACAATGGGTGAAAGACAGGTGGCTGGAGCTGCTGACATCAACATCTGCTATGAGTCTCACAGTGTAAAGCAGTCATTGCTGGTGATGGGGCGGCTAGGCCCTGAACAGAGATCCTGGGCCTAGATTTCCAGAGTCTGTATCTTCTGGGGAGACATGAACTTGATATCATCAACAAGACTACTCCAAGGGTCCCCCAGGCACCCCTCTCCCAAAGAGTAGTGTTCCTTTAAAAGCCAGGGCCCATAGTCAGCTAGCCTGCAGTCCCCTCCAAAAGCCCCTGTCCCAGGTGAGTCTGTCACAGTTATGATAAAAGGTGTTTAAGAAATAGATCCGGAGATGTTTAATGTTCTAAACCAGTGGTAGGCAATCTCAGCGATCAGTGTAGACCTCATCATACATCTGGAGGTCATGCCTGTGGCTGCCAGGCTCGCAATGCCACATGGGACTTATATTTCCACAGCAGCTGCAGTGCCAATGTTGCCTACCTTTGCCCTGTAGAATCTAGACCTCGCATATGTGAAGGAACTATTAATGTCATTGTAGCACCCTCTAGTTAGGTAGGTGCTAAGGTGAGGATTTTTCTATAGAGTAGGAAAATGTAGGCAGCCCTAGTTGGTAGCTAGGCCTGTTTGTTTTCATTCTGGGTAGGGTAGGGAGTGGCTCAGGGTAGGGCTTGGTGACTCACAGGGAGCATCACTGTCACCTCCCTCTTCTTTCTAGTAGGTTCTAGAAAGAGAGGAGGAGAGGGGAGGTGGAGCTGCCTGGGGTATTTTGATCAGCCTTGACCAATTCCCAACTTGGATTGGCAAGAGGCAGGCCTCCTTTAAATACCCAGGGTCAGCCAAGCTGGGGAGGAGTTGTCAGTGGAAGAGCTGGAGGGAGAGATTATGGAGGCTGTCGGGGCCCACTGGGAGCTCCCCAGCCTGGGAGGGTGACCTTGGGCTGGAGATCAGGTGCATCCAGGAGGAGAGAAGAGATCCTGGAAGGAGAGGCACATGAGAGAGCTAGGAGAGGACAGCGGGAGAGAACACTGCTAAGAGATTCCAGGGAGTACAACTGTTCGCAGCCTGGAGGGCTGGTGAGGGAGCACAGTCGGGAGGACTGCGGAGGCACGCCTGAGAGAACCGGGAGTTTGAAGTTTGAGAGATGGGTGCAGAACCAGAAGAGAGGACTGTGGGAAGGGCAGCGGTGAGAGGTCATTGCAGCCAGTCTGGCTGGCAGGGCCTGAAGAGAGCTATCTGGAAGCGGTAGCTGAATAGAGGACAGTTAGCTCCCGAACTATTTCTACACCACAGGGACCCAGGGCCCCTGCCCGCAAAAGGCAATCCACTGACGCCTGGCTGAGTTAGATCAAGCCTAACAATGCGGTGCTAGCTAGTCTGGAGGAGTAACGGTCTGTAGCAAGTGAAGTGCTGGAGGATTAAGGGAAAAAGGTCTTAAGCAAGAGTGTATATAGAAGTCCCAAGCAAGTTATACTGGATCTCCTGGGCATCCCATAATTTCCCTTTCCCATCCAAGTTCAATCCCCTCAATAAAAAAAACAAAAAAAAAAAGCTTATGGACTGTTCTGTGTCTCTGAGTGATGGAGAGAGGGATGTCTGGCCGGGCAGGGTGACACAACGTTCAGCAACCCCTACGGGGGCATGGCTACATATATCCCAATCCTTATCCTCTGCTCCTCAGATAGAAGAAACGTGTCCATTATCAGAATCCACCCAAAATTGTACACTATAGGGCTTCTCAGACCTGAAGAGGCCAAATACCAGTCAGGGCAGAGTGGAGCATTTTGACTTCATTGGCATTTGGGGAAAAGATGGCTTGGTGGGTAAGGTGTATAAGGTAAACTTACTGTTCCCTTTCCAGATCTCTTCAGCCAAGTCACCCAGAGCTGCCAAAATCCTCTGATGATCGTTGGATAAAGAACCTGAAATAAAAAAGAAATTAATGTCAACTTTTTCTTTACAGGGGAGGGGAGGAGAGATGGGTTTTAGATGATTCTGATGGGGCTTTAATGTAATATGTGAAAAGACGGAGCAGACCCCAAAAGTAAGACCCCGGGGAAAAGAGATTGTTAGGAAGAAATGATCATGACTTCATTTGTAACCAGTTCCATTAAAATGGTTAGAAAAATTATAGATTTTGCCATTAGTAAAATTTTGATGGAACGGAAACTCTCAGTTGCCTAAATAAAAATTGGCTTGAAAAAAAAAAGAGCAACCTAACTTTTATTTAGATTGTGTTTTTTGAAGGGGGGGGGGGGGGGGGGTGGTTTGAGATGTGTTTCATTTGTTTTTGTTTAGGTGTCTATTTCTATTAAAAAGACATCCAAGTGGAACTGAAGAAAGCAATTCCTTCTCTCTACTGAGGAGATCCACAGATCTGGGTTCTTCACATCTCCACCAGGAAAGCCTGATTCAGGGGTTAGGAGATGGACATTTGCTAGTTAGGTGCTACCCCGGATGGGAGGATAAGGGTTAATGTCCTTCCTGGTTCTCTGGTTTTGGCGTGTTACCTTTAGGACCGATACCACTGGTCATGTGATATAAAAGACAGTGGTCCGGAACCGAGGGCCCGGGCCTAAGAGTATCAGAGCCTGGGCCTGAGAACCCCATAGCCCAGGCCTGAGCACTTAAGAGCCCCTCAGAGAACATGACTAAGCACCCATAAGGGAGAGTATTGGAGAGTTGCACCCGTGAGGAGTACACAAATTTTACCTGCTACTGCCATAACGTAGATCAGTGATTCTCAACCAGGGTTCCTCCAGAGGTTGCTGGGGGTTCCTTCAGCATTGGGCAATTTCTGCCTGTGGTGTGTGTTTTTTATAGGGCAGGGCAGCTGTAACCAACACCTCCAATCTCATCTCATTGATAGGACTCCAGTTGGCTGACACCTCACTCCAATTAGCTCTTGGAGATGTCATTAGTCTAGGGCAGTGATTCTCAACCAGGGTTTCTCCAGAGGTTGCTAGGGGTTCCTTCAGCATTGGGCAATTTCTGCCTCTTAGATAAGTTCCCACCGACACCATTGATCTTTTTAGCTATCTGTAAGGAGGTAATTCTTCCCAATGACCACAAGTGTAAGGACCATTATTCCCACTGACCATCACACTAACGTATCATGAGTTGTAGATTTCCAATTTTTAGCAGGGGGTTCCCCAAGACCAGGAAACTATTTCAAGGGTTCCTCTGTGTTGAAAAGGTTGAGAAAGGCTGACGTAGATTGTCCACTGTACCTGGGGTTCCTCCCCAAAGATACCAGATACTGGGAAATGTCACTAATGGAACTAAATGCACATGGGCTCTACCTTTGCAGGTATGTCGGGGCAGCACATTGCCTGAGTTAGGAATAGGGGTGTAGGAATAATCCTGGTTTTGCATGTTGGACTTGAGATGGTAATTTGCACTTTTCTAAATAAAGCTTTGAAACTTTGTTTCCCCCTGGTCTGAAGTTAATAGAGGGGTGTAATGCAAGTAACCTGCACTCTTCTACAACTTTGGCTCACTAGCATACTGGGGTATGAAGAGACAGCACTGCATCCTGGTGCAGTACAGCCAATGGTTACCATGGGTAACAAAGGTCTACCATCAATTTAAGCAGCCTGTCGGTAGCGTTGCAGGTGGTGCGGCCTCTAGCAGCGAGGGAGTTGCTGTTGGCACTCCTTCTGCAGCGGTCTGTCTCCCATAGAAATGGGAGCCGATTGGCATAGCTGAGGTCCCCATCATTTACAGAGGTACAGAAGCTCAAAAGTCATGCCAAGTGCACATGTGGAGTCAACGCTATGTGCACAGCAGGGCCCATTCTGCTACTGAGGACAGTGGAAATTGCTAAACAGGTGGTTTGATCAGTGTTTGGCATGGTCTTCAACAGTGGGAGTGTACATTAACAAGGGGACCCAAGGGTTTACTAATGAGCAGTTTTGGTGCAAGTTTACATGGTATGCGTTCATCTCTAATGCCGCGTACAACGAGCAGACTTTTCGAAAGGACTAGGTCCGACGGTCTTCCTGATGGACTTTCAGCGGAGGTCCGATGGACTTTCTGAACAAAACGGACTTGGCCACACACGACCGGACTAAGTCTGTTCGAAAGTCCATCCATTTTGAACATGATGACGAAACGGGACTAAACACGGAAGTTCAAAAGCCAGTAGCCAATAGCTGCCCTTGCGTCGTATTTTGTCCATCGGACTAACACACAGACAGTTTTCCAGATTTTCAGTCCGTCAGACTCGAGTCCATCGGATAGATTTGAAACATGTTTTATTTCTAGGTCCGTCTGACTTTTGGGGAAAAAAAGCCGCTGGACCCTACACACTATTGAATTGTCCGATGGATTCCGGTCCGCCGGACCAAGTCAGTGGGAAAGTCCGATCGTGTGTATGCGGCATAAGAGTAGAGGCCTGCCTTAAGGTCAAGTATTGCCTGATGGCAACCTGAGCCTTGTCCCAAGGCATTTAATGAAAACGGCACAAAGTAAAGGTACCCCATGTGTGTGAAGTAAAGTGATCATGTTACAGGTGCCTAGCATAGCCAAGAGGAACGCACCCTGGGGTAGGCCTTCCATGTGATCCAAACTTTGCGCCCAACAAGTAGGGGAACAAGGAGGGAGGGTCACCAGCCCTGCCCTACAGGTTGCCATCATTGAAATCTAGGTTTAGTTCTACAAAGTTGGAGTACCAAAACAGACAATTTGGTTATTAAGACTTGTACCCAGTTTGTTCTTCTTTGAAAAATGGATACGTATGTCTGAACTGAAGACATTTGGCTTGCAGGTTAATGAGTGTTGCTTGGATCGTCTTCGAGAAGCTTGTTGAGCTGCTTTTGAAGACACCATTTACCCACCTTCCTACCCTGATGCTACAAATACATGGATATGGTGTCAAAGAAGAAGGTGAAGATGTGCTACTAAATATTGTCACATGCTTGTGGACACCTGACATCATGGGCTCGTCGGACATTCCATTTAAAAACCTAGACTATTCATATAGACAAAAAAACTCACTGTATTGTTAATTTAAGCACAAGAACAACCATTCTGTGTAACAGTCTCTCTCTCTCTCTTTCTCTCTATCTTTTTTTCTTGTCCTTGTTTTATCTGTCCCACGCATTGTCTGTAACAATACGTTGACCCAACTTTGTAACTATAAAGCCTCATACACACGATCGGACTTTGTACAAACTTTCCTGTGGATTTTTGTACAAAGGGCGTTGGCCGAGAACTTGTATTGCATACACACACGGCAGGACTTTTTCAGCCAACTTTCACCAAATCATGTGGTTTTTATGCTCTTTATCGCCACCTTTGGTAAACTTCTGTATTGTTGTCTGATCTTTTGCATTGGTTCTGAGCATGCCTATTTGTACTTTGTACAAAAACTCCTATGGTTTTCTGTACACACGATCGGACTTTGCTCCATCTGACTTTTGTTGCCAGAAAGTTTGTCCGTTCGCACAGCCAACAAAAGTCCGATAAAAACCAAAAAAGTTTGTCCGATGGAGCGTAGACACGGCCGGATGTTGCTCCAAAACAGCTAATTTGCATGTTTGTTGTCAAAAAGTCTGATCGTGTGTATGGGCCTTAACACTGCCCACTCTTCTGGGAAGGATTTCCGCAAGATTTTGGAGGGAGTCTGTGGGAATTTTTGCTCATTTGCAAAGTTAGGTACTGTTGTCAGATAAGAAGACCTGGCTCACCAATGGCTTCCCACTTCACCCCAAAGGTGTTCAGTAGGGTTGAGATCATGGTTCTCTGCAGAACACTCAAGTTCCTCCTCCCAACATACCTAAATGAGCTTGGAGGACATCCCATTACAATAGCTAAATGAGCTTGGAGGACATCCCATTACAATACCTAAATGAGCTTGGAGGACATCCCAGTACAATAGCTAAATGAGCTTGGTGAACATCCCATTACAATACCTAAATGAGCTTGTTGGACATCCCATTACAATACCTAAATGAGCTTGTTGGACATCCCATTACAATACCTAAATGAGCTTGGAGGACATCCCATTACAATACCTAAATGAGCTTGGAGGACATCCCATTACAATACCTAAATGAGCTTGGTGGACATCCCATTACAATACCTAAATGAGCTTGGAGGACATCCCAGTACAATAGCTAAATGAGCTTGGTGAACATCCCATTACAATACCTAAATGAGCTTGTTGGACATCCCATTACAATACCTAAATGAGCTTGTTGGACATCCCATTACAATACCTAAATGAGCTTGGAGGACATCCCATTACAATACCTAAATGAGCTTGGAGGACATCCCATTACAATACCTAAATGAGCTTGGTGGACATCCCATTACAATACCTAAATGAGCTTGTTGGACACCCCATTACAATACCTAAATGAGCTTGGTGGACATCCCATTACAATACCTAAATGAGCTTGGTGGACATCCCATTACAATACCTAAATGAGCTTGGAGGACATCCCATTACAATACCTAAATGAGCTTGGAGGACATCCCATTACAATACCTAAATGAGCTTGGAGGACATCCCATTACAAAATAATGGCTATTAATATAGAGTTACTCCTCTTTGTCGTTATAATATCCTCCACTCTTCTGAGAAGGCTTTCTATAAGATTTTGAAGGGTGTCTGTGGGAACTTATGCTTATTTGTGAGGTCTAGTACGTGAGGTCTAGACTGATGTTGGATGAGAAGATCTAGGTCACAACTGACATTTCAATTCACCCAAATGTGTTCATTAGGGATGAGGTCAGGGCTCTATGCAGGACACTCAAGTTCCTCCACACCAAACTGGTCAAACCATGTCTTTATGGAGCTTATTGGAAATGAAAAGGACTTTTCCAAGTTGCGACAAGGCTGGAAACACAGTGGAAATCTAGAACCCCAGTCACCCAAAAGAGAATTTGTGAGGTCAGGTACTGATGTTGGATGAGAAGACGGATCACCATCGGTGTTCCATCCCAAAGGTGTTTTGTAGGGTTGAGGTTGGGGCTCTGTTTGGGACACTTAAGTTTCTCCACATGTCTTTATGGAGCTGGCTTTGTACACAGGGCACAGTCATGCTGGAACAGAAAAGGGTCTTCACCAAACTGTTACCACAATGCCAGAAGAGCACAATTGTCTATACCAGGCTTGTTCAACCAGTGGTCCCTGGGACTTTAGGGTTCCTCTGGAGGTTGCAAGGGGTTCCTTTAGTTGTGACAGATTGATCTCCCACCCACAATTACCACAAATGTACGAGGCAATTTTCCATTGACATCCAATGTAAGATGACTCTTCTACAATGATCACTAGGGAGGGGTTTAAAGTTCTATCCAAGCACAAGTTAGCATTGAAGTTTGGCTGTTTTAGCGTCCATCCTAAAGCTGGACCTTTTAATAATTCGATAGGAGCCAAATGGCATGTAGAGAAGAGATATTTCTACCACTACTACACATGACAACTTCCTTGTTATCAATGGTCTCTGGCACCCTTTGTGCCCTTAGCAACATTACAGACCAGGAATAGCCAGTCATGTAAACAAAATGGTTCCCCCAAATGCCATACCAGACCCTGTAGGCCTGGTATGGATTTTAAGGGGGAACCCCATGCAAAGATCAAACAAAAAAATTTAAAGTG
The DNA here is from genome assembly GCF_037356315.1 of Lithobates pipiens. Taxonomy (NCBI): domain Eukaryota; kingdom Metazoa; phylum Chordata; class Amphibia; order Anura; family Ranidae; genus Lithobates; species Lithobates pipiens. The sequence goes on from NW_027507746.1 coordinate 697,313, forward strand.
TGGGATTATTATGACATCATTGACCAAATATGGTAGAGTCGGGCAACCCCCATCCCCATATATATACGCACGCATGACCATAAACGCAAGCGATGGGGTGCCTACTCATAAAAACATTGATTGCGATTGTGTTACATATTGACGCGTACGCCAGAGTGAAAGAGATAATTCTAGGACCAGGTCTCCTCTGTAACGCTAAGCTGATGACCCTTTAAAGTGCCGCCTGTGGAAAATATAGGGTACTAAAGTTTGTCGCCATTTTACGGGCGCATGGAAATTTAAGGTTTGGCATGTTGGGTATCTATTTACTGGTGCAATCTCAAATTTTATATATTTTTTTAAAAAATCTGATAATTTTTTTGCATTTATGTGCCCTAAAATTGGAGCATTAGAGCATTACTGATAGATCCAAGAGTTCTCTAAAATCTTCCCCACATTGTCCTGTTCTAGAAAATCCCACCCATTCCCAGAAACCGTTCCCCATGGATGTAGGTCCAGTAATCAGGACCTGTTGGTGTAGGGACCACTGGAGGCTTTAATAGGGTCATCCACTGAGCCCATTATAGGTCCCCTGTTAGAATGTGTAATTACCTGCTACTTCATTAGATAAAATATGTTTCATGGAAGACTCAATTTCCGCCACTTTACTCATCACCTCAGATTCTGCAGAAAAGAAACACCAAAATTATTAGTTATAAATACATTTTTCTCAGTTTCATACATCCCTGTGAGCCACACACATAGCACCTTGGATTTATCCTGAATGCTTTGAGGGATCATAGCTCCCCATTCTGTACACAACCCCTCTTTAGAACAACCCCCCACCACCACCAACTCACTTCTAAAGTCCATTATAAAGGTTTCCATGACCTTCAGTTTTTCGAGCATCAAGGAATCTGGTGGAAGAGAACATATAGCTGGTGAGTAGAGCAGACAGCCCATTGCCTACCGTCACTCCCATCACCACATGGAGGTCCATCTTACCATGCTGGGACAGTCCCTTCACTCTGGATTGCACCCCTAGACTCAGATTCCTCAGCTTCACCTCCATGATGTGCTCTGTCTGATCCACCCCCTGACCTGCCGGAGACAAAGTCAATATTTCACATTAGTCACCCCTGTCTATTTGTGCGGAAGTGCAGCGAGGTGTGGTGACAGTGAACACACGGAGTCTGGTTGCATTAAAACTTGAAACCTGTATTGAGCAGAATGCCAACGTTACAAATACCTTAGCGGGGGGAACACCACTTAGGAAATAACTCATGGCTCAATGTAGTCAATGATGTGACTGAGGAGAGGTGGGAGCCTCTCTACTGCTACAGCTACTGATCTCCTGACCCCTGACCATGACATCATTACTGACTTACCATGTCTTGTTCTGCACTATATCTAGGTAACCATTTTGGTAGAGGAGCAGGGCTTTGCTTCCTCATGGCAGAGCTGCCCCCCCAGAGATGACAGATAATCTGACAGCTGATGGGTCAATGATAGTGGTTGAGGAAGCACAGATCCACATAATGAGTGAAGCAAGGAGCAGAGAGATTCTTGCACTGCAGATCCTTATGTACAGCTTCCTTTCTAGCAAGGAGAACATTGAGCAGCACAATAGCGTCGTCACCACATCCAGGGCTGGATTAACATAGGGGTTTGTGGAGCTGCAGCTCCAGGCCCCTCCCTCAATATAGGCCCATGCCAGTGGCTTATCAATATCTGTGTGCCTTCTTGGCAGGAAGAGGGGCCCTCTGTGCCCTGCACACATGGAGGAGACAAGTGTTAGTCACTGCTGCCAAGGCTTGTCTCTGCAGATTTCTGACTCCTATCACAGGATCTGTTAGCCCACGTACACACGGTCGGAGATTTTGGCAACCAAATCCGTCAGATTTTGCCCGTCGGATTTAGTCCGACGGATTGTGTCCGAAACTGTTGCATACACACGGTCGGGCCAAGTTGGCGAAAAATCAGATCTTTCAGAACGTGATGACGTAATTTCGTTACGATGGGACTACATTCAGGCTAGTAGCCAATAGCTTTGATGTAGGAATTTGATCTGAGCATGCATGGCACTTGGTCCAATGAAAATGCTCTACACATGATCGGATTAGGTCCGTCCGGCCCAGTTGGTCGGGAAATATTTCCAACATGTTGGAAAATTGGGTCGGACGGAGATTCGGACAGAATCAGTCTGATGCATACCACACACAGTCGCACATGTCATGTGCAGTGCCCACCATGTCGTGCTGTGCCCACCATTTCATGTCATGTGCATTGCAGTGGCCCCATGTAATGTGCTGTGCCCAGTATATCATTTGCTGTGCATTGCAGTGCTCACTATGTAATGTGCAGTGCCCTCCATGTAATGTGCTGTGCATTGCATTGCTCTTCATGTGATGTGCAGTGCCCACTATGTCATGCTGTGCCTTGCAGTACCCACCATGTAATGTGCAGTGCCCACCATGTCGTGCTGTGCGTTGCAATGCCCACCATGTCATGTGCTGTTCCCACCATGTAATTTGCAGTGTCCACCCTGTAATGTGCAGTGCAATGCAGTGTCCACTATGTAATGAGCAGTGCCCACTATGTTGCGCTGTGCCTTGCAGTGCCCACCATGTCATGTGCAGTGCCCACCATGTCGTGCTGTGCCCACCATGTCATGTCATGTGCATTTCAGTGCCCCCATATAATGTGCTGTGCCCACTATGTCATGTACTGTGCATTGCAGTGCCCCCATGCAATGTGCTGTGCCCAGTATGCCATTTGCTGTGCATTGCAGTGCTCACTATGTAATGTGCAGTGCCCACAATGTCATGTGCTGTACATTGCAGTGCCCTCCATGTAATGTGCATTGCATTTCTCTTCATGTGATGTGCAGTGCCCACTCTGTCGTGCTGTGCCTTGCAGTACCCACCATGTAATGTGCAGTGCCCACCATGTCGTGCTGTGTCTTGCAGTGCCCACCATGTCATGTGCTGTTCCCACCATGTAATGTGCAGTGCCCACCATGTCATGTGATGTGCCCACCATGTCATGTGATGTGCCCACCATGTCCTGTGCAGTGCTCACCATGTCATGTGCTGTGCCATTCAGTGCCCACCATGTAATATGCTGTGCCTTGCAATGCCCGCTATATAATTTGCTGTGTCCACCTTTTCATGTGCTGTGTCATGCAGTGATCCCACCATGTAATGTGCAGTGCCCAACATGTAATGTGCTGCTCCATGCAGTGCCAACCTCGTCATGTGCAGTTCCCACCATGTAAATTTCTGTGCAGTGCTCACCATGTCATGTGATGTGTTGTGCCCACCATGTCATGTGCTGCGCCATGCAGTGCCCGCTATATAATTTGCTGTGTCCACCTTTTCATGTGCTGTGTCATGCAGTGATCCCACCATGTAATGTGCAGTGCCCAACATGTAATGTGCTGCTCCATGCAGTGCCAACCTCGTCATGTGCAGTTCCCACCATGTAACTTTCTGTGCAGTGCTCACCATGTCATGTAATGTGCTGTACCCACCATGTAATGTGCTGTACATTGTCCACCATGGCATGTGTCGTGCGGTACCCACAATGGAATGTGCTGTGCAGGGCTCACCATGTCATGTGCGGTGTCCACTATTTAATGTGCTGTGCTCACAATGTAATTGCCTGTGCTGTGTCGTGCAGTGCCCACCAATGTGCCCAATGGAATGTGGCATGCAGGGCTCACCATGTCATGTGCGATGTCCACTATTTAATGTGCTGTGCTCACAATGTAATTGCCTGTACTGCGTTGTGCAGTGCCCACCAATGTGCCCAATGGAATGTGGCGTGCAGGGCTCACCATATCATGTTCGGCGTCCACCATTTAATGTGCTGTGCGGTGCTCACAATGTAATGTGCTGTGCTGTGTCGTGCTGTGACCACCATGTCATGTGGTGTCATGCAGTGCCTACCTTGTCATGTGCTGTGCGGTGCCCACCATGCAATGTGCAGTACCCAACATATAATATGCTGTGCCCACTATATAATTTTCAGTGCCCATGTGTAATGTGCAGTGCCCACCATGTAATGTGCTCAGCTGTGCCTGCCACGTCATGTGCTGTGCCCACCATATAAGGTCCTGTGCCCACCTTGTGCATGTGCTGTGCCCACCATGCAATTTGCTGTGTTGTGCAGTACCAACCATGTCATGTGCTGTGCCCACATTATGATGTACTGTGCCTACCTTGCAATGTGCTGTAGTGGGCAGTGCCAACCATTAAATGTGCTGTATCCATGTATCCACCATGTAATGTGTTGTGCCAACCATGTAATGCACTGTGCTATCCCCCCCCCCCCCCCGTGTAATGTACTATGCTGTGCTGCCCCCCCACAGACTAGGCAAAGGAAGTGCATTGAGATCAGGAGTGCCTAGGCAAAGGAAGTGCATTGAGATCAGGAGTGCCTAGGCAAAGGAAGTGCACCGAGGTCAGGAGTGCCTAGGCAAAGGATAACCAGGTCATCGACTCGCCCTATTCACATACATCCAGGGCCGGATTAACATAGGGGCTATTGGAGCTGCAGCTCCAGGCCCCTTTCTCAAGATAGGCCCATTTGCCCAAAAAAAAAAAGAAATTAAAAAAAATAAAAAATTTAAAAAAAAGATTGACTTTGAGGATTGTAGCTCGGCGATCAGGAGTCACAGAGACCCCAATTGGGGGTATGTAGCTAAAGACCCACTCCAGCACTGGTTAAAATATGGGGCTGCTATCATCTATGGTTCCAGAGATACAGGGCTGCTTGCACAGCCTGTCAGAAGTTACATACAGAGCGGCAGTATAAATACAAGCTGGAACACTCTGCAGCAGACGGAGAGGATGACCTCACAGAGCTTATAATAATTATTTGTATATTACTTATGATAATTAACCCCTTGGCAACCAGGCCCATTCTGAGACTTCTCTCCTACATGTAAAAGTCATCATTTTTTTATGCTAGAAAATTACTCAGAACCCTCAAGCATTATATATTGTTTTAGCAGAGACCCTATGAAATAAAATGGTGGTATTTGCAACTTTTTATGTTGGAAAGAAACATTCATAAAACATTATTCATAAAAAAAACCCACTAAAGTTAGGACGATTTTTTGTTGTGTACTAAGCGATGCTTTACATTTTTTTTACAGGTTACATGTTTAGAGTTACAGAGGAGGTCTAGTGCTAGAATTATTGCTCTCGCTCTAATGATCTTGGCGTATGTAACCTGTGTGTATCTGGCTCTGATACTAACCAGAGCCTACCCAGGGACTGACTAGTATCTCTCCCCAGCCTGTCCCCACACACCCTCTCACCCGCTGACCTGTGAATGGGGCGATCACTCCCGCAGTGTTATTGTGTTCTGCCAGTCAATACAATGATTAGTGTTGCTAACTATAGCTGGCAGCACTGATTGTTTTGGGGAAAACCTGACAGGCTGGTTGTACTCAAGTCGGTTAATAGGTTGACTTGTATAAAACCAGCTAGCCCATACATAGATCGACTATGGCTGGTCTCTGCTTAATTGGTGTCATTTCAATCCATGACTGGCCCACCTAACCACTACGCAGTCCCTAAACATCCTTCCACAAACCTTTACATTTCTCCTTCCCAGATTACTTCATCCTCCTCTCCTATACATAGTGCCCACTGTCATACTCCCACACTTCTCTCCTATACATAGTGCCCACTGTCATACTCTCCACACTTCTCTCCTATACATAGTGCCCACTGTCATACTCTCCACACTTCTCTCCTATACATAGTGCCCACTGTCATACTCTCCACACTTCTCTCCTATACATAATGCCCACTGTCATACTCTCCACACTCCTCTCCTATACATAGTGCCCACTGTCATATCTCCAACACTTCTCTCCTATACATAGTGCCCACTGTCATACTCTCCACACTTCTCTCCTATACATAGTGCCCACTGTCATACTCTCCACACTTCTCTCCTATACATAGTGCCCACTGTCATACTCTCCACACTTCTCTCCTATACATAATGCCCACTGTCATACTCTCCACACTCCTCTCCTATACATAGTGCCCACTGTCATATCTCCAACACTTCTCTCCTATACATAGTGCCCACTGTCATACTCTCCACACTTCTCTCCTATACATAATGCCCACTGTCATACTCTCCACACTTCTCTCCTATACATAATGCCCACTGTCATACTCTCCACACTTCTCTCCTGTACATACTGCTCACTGTCATACCCTCCACACTTCTCTCCTATACATAACGCCCGCTGTCATATCCTACACACTCCTCACCTGTACATAGTGCCCGCTGTCATACACTTCTCTCCTGTACATAGTGTCCACTGTCGTACCCTTCACACTCCTCTCCTATACAGTGCCCACCGACATACCCTCCATACTCCTCTCCTATACATAGTGCCCACCGCCATACCCTCCATACTCCTCTCCTATACATAGTGCCCACCGCTATACCCTCCATACTCCTCTCCTGTAGATACTACTCACTGTCATACCCTCCACACTCCTCTCCTATACATAGTGCCCACTGTCATACCTCCAACACTTCTCTCCTATACATAGTGCCCACTGCCATACCTCCAACACTTCTCTCCTATACATAGTGCCCACTGTCATACCCTCCACACTCCTCTCCTGTACATACTACTCACTATCATACCCTCCATACTCCTCTCATATACATAGTGCCCACTGTCATACCTCCAACACTTCTCTCCTATACATAGTGCCCACTGCCATACCTCCAACACTTCTCGCCTATACATAGTGCCCACTGTCATACCCTCCACACTCCTCTCCTGTACATACTACTCGCTATCATACCCTCCATACTCCTCTCATATACATAGTGCCCACTGTCATACCTCCAACACTTCTCTCCTATACATAGTGCCCACTGTCATACCCTCCACTCCTGTACATACTACTAACTTTCATACCCTCCATACTCCTCTCCTATACATAGTGCCCACCATCATACCCTCCCTCCACACTCCTCTCCTGTAATTACTGCTTACTGTCCTACTCTCCTGTACATAGTGCCCACTGTCATACCCTCCACACTCTTCTCTTATATATAGTGCCCAATTTCATACCCTCTACACTCCTCTGCTGTGCATACTGCCCACTGTCTTACCCTTCACACTCCTCTCCTGCACATAGTGCCTTCTGCCATACCCTCTGCACTCCTCTCCTGTACATAGTGCCCACTGTTAGACCCTCCACATTCCTCTCCCTCACCTGCACATACTTCCCACTTTTATACCATCCACACTCCTCCCCTATGCCTCTTACCCACAAAAACTGTTCTTTAAAATGATATGTTAAAATGATACTGAATATCCTCAATGTTATCAGCTCTAGAATGGGCACTTTTGTCAGTTCAACTAAAGGAAATCTCACAGTCCTCATATTTGTTCTTCCCCATTATTAGTACTTATTTTATTTTGTAATGACTATTGTGATGTATAGAGGAACACGGGGGATGTCATCTACTCTAAATATAGCACTTGGAAAAAAAGCGTCCCTAAAATATATTTGAAATGTTGACAACCATGTACTTAGGCACTGCCCAAGGGCCACAGGGTCAGTAGGGGCCCCATGAGAGGCTCCGGTGATAGTAAAGCGGTAGTAAACTTTTCTAACATTACTACTTTTTAGAGGCCCTGGGGTAGGTTATGCCATAATGTACAAGTGTGCCCAGCATATTAGCACATTAGGGTACACTTAAATTGTCAGACTGAGCCCTCCAGTGCTGTGCTGTGATCAGTCTGGCGGGGCCCGGGCACTTCCATCTTCACCCGGACTTCCTTCTGGGTTCTGTGCCTTCCGTCATTTGCCTTGGCCAGTCTGCGTTGATGTCATTCCCACACATCCTCATGTGCATCCTCTCTCTCTCACCCCCCCCTTTCTCTCTCATCCTCCCTCCCTTACCCCTCACACCTCTTTCATCCCCTTTCTCTCTCTCTCTTCCTCCCTCTCTCTCTTTAATTTAATTTGTTATAACAAAAAAATTTTTCACTTTTATTTATTTATTGTTTATAAAAGGCCCCATCAAAATCCTCAGCACCAGACCCATGATGTTCTTAATCTGGCCCTGCATACATCCAGCTCAATGTCCAAACTAAGACAACAAAAACTCCTGATCAGGGGCGGGCTGACAACTTATGGGGCCCCCGGGCAATAGAAGATTATGGGGCCCCTGGGCAATAGGAGATTAAGGGGCCACACAGTATACACACACACACACATATATATAGTATACACACAGACACACACTGTCCCTGGTTTTATTGAGGCTGGCAACCCTGATGGGGCCCCCTAGTGGCATGGTGCCCTCGGGCAGTGCCAGAGTGCCCCAATGGTCAGTCCGCCCCTGCTCCTGATTATCTGCCTATCTACCCATCTTTCTGTCTGTGAGTCATCATATTTGTCCACCCAGACCGGAGATGAAACCAACATCAGATAATATACGTAGAGGGCAGCCATTTTTTCCTAATTACATATACAGGCTGTGTGTCCTGCTCAGTGATTGTGCTTTGCTGTTCCCCTCTCCCAATGGTTCAGTGTAACCTCTCTAGCAGCTTGTAGGCAGGTGCAGTCTGTTTTCTCCACTGCAGATGGCGCTCATCTGTAGCGGTTCTGCAGGTGGAGAGGAAGTCATGAGGAACATGGTTTTCTGGGGTCACTGGGGAAACAATCAAGTTGGATGCTGTTGGCCCATGTGGCTCTGGCAGCCATCTTGTGTCAGGCAAAGCCAATTTAAGGCCTTGGTTCTCTAATTTTGTGCTCTTTTTAGAAAAGGTGGCGGCAGGGGAGGGACTATTTTTTCTATTTCAGGCGCGGAAGAATGCCTCTACCGTGCCCGCTCCTCATGCTGGCTCTGCTGGCTAGTGCCGCTCCCCTGGCGCCGTGGAGTGATTCCTCTCTCTGCGCGTGACAGAAGTAGCAGTGAGGTGACAATTCAGGTGAGCAGCGATGGCAGAGGACGCAAAAGAAGCAGCTGGTATCGGCATCCCATCTGACTGGAATCGTTTGTGGACACTCCGGTCCAGGCAGCAGCAGGATCCGGGAAGAAGTGACTCCTGGGGCCCGGCTAACAATGACACAGGTGTGTGCTTGCTTGGGGGGGGGGGAGGAGCTGTACTACTGCAGAAGCATCTATACATTACGGCATTGGCGGCATGGGTGGCACTGTCTGCAGGTAACACATGCGTTATGGGCTGCTGCAGAGACAGTGCCACCGATGCTGCCAATGCCGTAATGTGCAGCAGAGAGTGGCACCCATGACGTTAACGCATGTGCTGCCTGCAGCCAGTGCCACCCATGCTGCCAATGGCATTATGCTACTGGTGGCATGGGTGGCACTGTCTGCAACACAATATGGCATTGGTAATGTGCTGCAGACAGTGCCACCCGTGCCGCCAATGCCGTAATGTGCTGCAGACAGTGCCACCCATGCCGCCAATGCCATAATGTGCTGCAGACAGTGCCAACAATGCCGCCAATGCCGTAATGTGCTGCAGACAGTGCCAACAATGCCGTAATGTGCTACAGACAGTGCCACCCATGCCGCAAATGCCATAATGTGTTGCAGACAGTGCTGCCAATGCTGCCAATGCTGTAATGTGCTGCAGACAGTGCCACCCATGCTGCCAATGGCATTATGCTATTGGCGGCATGGGTGGCACTGTCTGCAGCACAATATGGCATTGGTAATGTGCTGCAGACAGTGCCACCCGTGCCACCAATGCCGTAATGTGCTGCAGACAGTGCCACCCATGCCGCCAATGCCATAATGTGCTGCAGACAGTGCCAACAATGCCGCCAATGCCGTAATGTGCTGCAGACAGTGCCAACAATGCCGCCAATGCCGTAATGTGCTGCAGACAGTGCCATCCATGCCGCAAATGCCATAATGTGCTGCAGACAGTGCTGCCAATGCTGCCAATGCCGTAGTGTGCTGCAGACAGTGCCACCCATGCTGCCAATGGCATTATGCTATTTTGGCGGCATGGGTGGCACTGTCTGCAGCACAATATAGCATTGGTAATGTGCTGCAGACAGTGCCACCCGTGCCACCAATACCGTAATGTGCTGCAGACAGTGCCACCCATGCTGCCAACACCATAATGTGCTGCAGACAATGCCAACAATGCCACAAATGCCATAATGTGCTGCAGACAATGCCACCCATGCTGCCAATGCCGTAATGTGCTGCAGACAGTGACACCCGTGCCGCCAATGCCATAATGTTCTGCAGACAGTGCCACCCATGCCGCCAATGCCATAATGTGCTGAAGACAGTGCCACCCATGGCGCCAATGCCGTAATGTGCTGCAGACAGTGACACCCGTGCTGCCAATGCCGTAATGTGCTGCAGACAGTGCCACTCATGCCGCCAATGCCGTAATCTGCTGCAGACAGTGCCACCCGTGCCGTGCCATGCCGCCAATGCCATAATGTGGTGCAGACAGTGCCACCCATGCTGCCAATTGCATTATGGAGGGGCCAGGGGTGGGGCTGAAGGAGGGATCAAGGGCGGGACCAGGGGTGAAGCTAAAGGGGGTCCCATCAGGTAGGCTGTATGGGGCCCCATGATTTCTATCAGTGGCCCTGACTCCGGCTATTGCAATGTTACTGGTAACCATGATTCCACCCGGTTGGCAGTCTCCCCACTGGGTTATATGTGAACTATTGCTGTGTTTCTTCAATACACTTTTTTTACTGTACCAGACTGTACCACACTTCACCCCTTCCCCCATTCAGAAAGGATGTCTTTTAGAATTCTTAGAGCATGGATAGAATGTGACTGTGGTGTCTGTGTGGAGAGGCAGCAAGCATGGACTCACGTGTGATGGTGACGAGGAGGATGATGGTGATGAAGAGGAGCCCGGTGCAGAGAGATGACAGGAAGCAGATTAGGGCTGAGGAGGGTTGGGGCATCCACTTGGTCATGATGACTCCTGATAGGTAAGTGAGAGAGAAGGATGATAAAGAATTAGGATTCACTCAGATCTATGCCTTTCGGCAACATGAATACTGCAACGTGTGTACCACCGTGTGCTGCAGTGCCATTTATTTAACCCCAACACACTAATACAGAAGCGGGCAGAGCACAGCACTGCAGCACACCACCGCATTGGTACGAATGGGGCAGGTTGGTGTTTGGCTGGGTTGCAGTGCATTGGCCAATTATTCAAAAAGAATGGTCTGTCTTAAAGCAACACATGCTAAAATGTAAATTGGGCTCTAAACATTGGGGCTCTTTAAGCAAGGGCTGGGGCTCTATAAATACTTATTGTTGCAGAATCAATTACCAGATCCCTAAATGACACCAACAGCAGCCACCCGGTCTGTATAAGGAGATACTGGTATTAATTATGTTGCGTTTGCATCATCACATTTAACATGGACTTCCAACAGACCGCAATCCACCAATTATAGTTCCCAAAGCAAAGTTTATCGAGGCGCCATTCTAGAGCGGTACTTGGGAAGCTATATTGAGGGGGTAGAGATAATCTTGGGGAGAAATGGTTCTAAGGAGGCAGATTTGTACTGGGGGGGGGGCAGAGCTGCAATGAAGGGGCAGAGCTGTACTGGGAGATGAGATTTACTGAGGGGGCAGAGCTGTACTGAGGGGGCAGAGCTGTACTGAGGGGGCAGAGCTGTACTGAGGGGGCAGAGCTGTACTGAGGGGGCAGAGCTGTACTGAGGGGTAAGAGCTGTACTGAGGGGTAAGAGCTGTACTGAGGGGTAAGAGCTATACTGAGAGCAGAGCTGTACTGGAGGAAGAGCTATACTGGGGGAAGAGCTGTACTGAAGGGGCAGAGCTGTGCTGAGGGGACAGAGGTGTACTGAGGGAAGAGCTGCACTGAAGTGGCAGAGCTGTACTAAGGGGGCAGAGCTTTATTGAGGGGGACAGAGCTGTACTGAGGGGACAGAGGTGTACTGGGGGAAGAGCTGCACTGAAGTGGCAGAGCTGTACTGAGGGGGCAGAGCTTTATTGAGGGGGACAGAGCTGTACTGAGGGGGCAGAGCTGTACTAAGGGGGAAACAGCTGTACTGAGGAGGCAGAGCTGTACTAAGGGAAGAGCTGTACTGACGGGGAAGAGCTGTACTGGGAAAAGAACTGTACTGAGGAGGCAGAGCTGCACTGGGGGAAGAGCTGTACTGAGGGGGCAGATCTGTACTGAGGAAGAGCTTTAATGAAGGGGCAGAGCTGTACTAGGGGAAGAGCTGTATGGGGGAAAAGCTGTACTGTGGGAAGAGCTGTACTGGGGGAAGAGTTGTACTGAGGGGGCAGAGCTGTACTGCAGGAGAAAAACTGTATTAAGGGGTGGGTGTACTGGAGGAAAATCTGTACTGGGGGAGAAGTACTGGGGAAAACAGCTATACTGGGGGGACAGGTGTACTGAGGGAAGAGCAACAGACTGCAATGCACCAATTATAGTTCCCAATGCAAAGTATATCGAGGCACCATTCTAGAGCGGTACTTGGGAAGCTATATTGAGGGGGTAGAGCTAATCTTGGGGGGAAACGGTTCTAAGGGGGCAGATTTGTACCGGGGGGCAGAGCTGCAATGAAGGGGCAGAGCTGTACTGGGGGATGAGCTGTACTGAGGGGGCATAGCTGTACTGGGGGCAGAACTGTATTGAGGGGGAAGAGCTGTACTGAGAGCAGAGCTGTACTGGAGGAAGAGCTGTACTGATGGGGCAGAGTTGTATTGGGGGAGCAGAGATGGTTCGGGCACAGAGCTGTACTGAGAGAATAGCTGTACTGAGGTGGCAGAGCTGTACTGAGGGGGAAGAGCTGTACTGAGAGAATAGCTGTACTGTGGGGGCAGAGCTGTACTGAGAGACCATGTATGGACGTCCCTGTCCATACCCGCTGGACCATAAGTCCCCCAGTATAGCTCATCCCCCTCAGTACAGCTCTTCCCTTGGTACAGCTTTTCTTCCAGTACAGCTCTGCCCCCAGTACAGCTCTTCCCCCAGTACCTGACCAGGGTCAGGGGAGCTTGTTTTTTTTCCCCCACACTAGGATACATGCACTGTCCTGTCACCATTTGAGGAGGCCACGAGGATGGTGAGCACCTGTTGGAGCACACGCTGCGTGGAATAATGGACAGGGCACTTGAGGCTGAACAGAGGCAGCAAGAAGAGGACTTCGTTGCCTCTCAAGGCCCCTTTATCCAGACAGTGTTCCTGCTGTCCCGCCGATCACACAGGAAGAGGAGGAGGAGGAGGATTGTGTCAGCATGGAGGTGAAGCCTGGCACTCAGCATCAGCAGCAGAAGTCTTTTAGGGATGATTTACAGTCCCAAGAAACCCGTGGACTTGTATGTGGCTGGGAGGAGGTGGCTGCGGATCATGTCGTCCTTAGTGACCCAGAGGACTCTGGACTGAATGCCTCAGCTAACCTTCGCTGCATGGCCTCCCTGATCCTGCAAAACTTGCGGAAGTATCCTTGTATTCTTTGGAGAGGGATCATTACTGGCTGGCAACTCTCCTTGTTCCACGGTACAAGGATAAGGTTGCGGATCTTATCTTGCCGTAGCAGAGGGAGCAGAGAATGAGACATCTCCGGGAGGCCTTGCAGAAAGGTCTGTGCAATGCGTTCCCAGAGACTGGGAGGTTAAAAACTCCTGGTCCTGGACAACGTGTTGCTGAGGCTTGTTGTGAGGTCAGTCACAGAAGGAGCGGTGGAGAAGGTAGCCGTCTGACTGATGCGTTCAGACAATTTTTTTAGTCCACAGCCCCAAGGTATGATAGATTCCAGCTACCATCGCCAGCGTCTGGTTTACCTGGTGCAGGGCAAGGTCAGACTTGGACACCTTTCCCACCGAAAATCCTCTGGGTTACTGGGTCTTGGGGATGGATCACTGGCCAGAGCTTGCACAGTATGCAATTGAGCTACTGGCCTGTCCTGCATCCAGCGTTCTTTCGGAACGCACATTCAGTGCTGCTGGAGGCTTTGTAACCGATCACAGGGTGAGCCTGTCCACAGACTCGGTTGATCGACTGACCTTCATAAAGATGAATCAGTCTTGGATCACCACCAGTTACCAAGCACTAACCAAATTTTTTTTTTTAAAAGTGACATCCCTTCAAGACTGCCTATGTTGATACTGAGTGACTGTCCTGTTATGTTGACTGACTATCCTCTTCCTCCTCAATAGGGATGAGCCGAACACCCCCCGGTTCGGTTCGCACCAGAACTTTCGAACGGACCCCAAATTCGAACGAACGTTAGAACCCAATTGAAGTCTATGGGACTCGAACATTCGAAATGAAAAGTGTTAATTTTAACGGCTAATATGCAAGATATTGTCCTAAAAAGGGTTTGGGGACCTGGCTCCTGCCCCAGGGGACATGGGTCAATGCCTAAAATGTTTTTAAAAATGGCCGTTTTGGCGGGAGCACTGATTTTAATGACGATTAAAGTGAAAAAAAAGTGAAATATTCCTTTAAATATGGTGCCTGGGGGGTGTCTGTAGTATGCCTGTGAAGTTCCACGTGTTTCCCGTGTTTAGAACAGTCCCTGCACAAAATGACATTAAACGGAAATAATACCATTTAAAACTGCTTGCGGTTTTAATGTTATATCTGGTTCCTGCAATATGGTTGAAAATCATTCAGAAAAATGGCATGGGTAGCCCTCCCTGCCCATTACCAGCCTATTTGGGTCTTGTACGCATATTAAGTGGAACCCTGTACCCATATTAAAAAAAGGAAATGCGTGGGGCCCCCAGGCCCTATATACTCAGAACAGCAGTATACAGGCGGTGCAAACAAGACAGGGACTGTGTAGGTTTGTTGTGTTAAGTTGAATCTGTTTGTAATTTTCAACTGGTACATTTTTAAAGTGTAGCTCCAGTCAAAAAAACTATTTTTAAGCTTTTTGGAAAACATAGGGAAGGGTTATCACCCCTGTATAATTTGTTTTGTCGTCCATCTTTTTTCATCTCACTTGCTGTTGTCTCCTTCCGTTTGCAAGTAGGAGATGTTTGTAAATTGGATGTTTGAAAGTAGGGGCCTGCCCTATATGCTCTGCAGAAATGGCGGAACAAGGTGTTGGTTTTGCCACAACATTGTAAGCCCTCAAAGTGACTCTTGGTGGGCGCTGGAGCGCCCTGCTGTGAATGATTATATCAAGAATTGTAATTACATGCCATTGTTGAATAGTGGTAGAAAAATTTACCTTTGGTGGTTGTGGTGCTGGTGCCACAACACTATAAGTCCTCACCGTTACTCTGGGTGGGCACAGCAAGGGGCCCTCCTGTGAAATATTATATCAAGAATTGTAATTACATGTCCCTGTTAAACAGGGGCAGAAAAATTTGGCCTTAGGCACTGCTGCTGGTGCCACCACACTGCAACCTCTCCCATATACTCTAGTTTTATTGCAGGAATTAGCCCTGCTGCAAAGCATTGCATCAAAAATTGTACTTAAACGCCCCTGTTAAACAGGGGCAGAAAAATTGGGCCTTAGGCACTGGTGCTGGTGCCACCACACTGCAACCTCTGCCATATACTCTAGTTTTATTGCAGGAATTAGCCCTGCTGCAAAGCATTGCATCAAAAATTGTACTTAAACGCCCCTGTTAAACAGGGGCAGAAAAATTGGGCCTTAGGCACTGGTGCTGGTGCCACCACACTGCAACCTCTGCCATATACTCTAGTTTTATTGCAGGAATTAGCCCTGCTGCAAAGCATTGCATCAAAAATTGTACTTAAACGCCCCTGTTAAACAGGGGCAGAAAAGTTGGGCCTTAGGCACTGGTGCTGGTGCCACCACACTGCAACCTCTGCCATATACTCTAGTTTTATTGCAGGAATTAGCCCTGCTGCAAAGCATTGCATCAAAAATTGTACTTAAACGCCCCTGTTAAACAGGGGCAGAAAAATTGGGCTGATGGCATCAACCAGAACCAGAAATGTTTTTCCAACATATCAGCGGAGGAGGAAGAGGATAGACAATCAACATAACAGGACAGTCACTCAGCATCAGCATAGGCAGTCTTGAAGGGATGTGGTATTTCAAAAAAAATTATTCGGTTACATCAGCTTCAGGTGCTTGGTAGCTGTGGGTGATCCAAGACTGATTCATCTTGATGAAGGTCAGTCGATCAACTGATTTGGTGGACAGGCGCACCCTGTGATCGGTAACAAAGCCACCAGCAGCACTGAAGGTGCGTTCCGAAAGAACGCTGGATGCAGGACAGGCCAGTAGCTCAATTGCATACTGTGCAAGCTCTGGCCAGTGATCCATCCTCAAGACCCAGTAAGCCAGAGGATTTTCGTGGGAAAGGTGTCCAAGTCTGACCTTGCCCCTAGGTATTCCTGCACCATGTAAATCAGACGCTCGCGATGGGTGCTGGAACCGATCATACCTTGGGGCTGCGGACTAAAAAATTGTCTGAAAGCATCAGTCAGACGGCCACCTTCTCCACCGCTCCTTCTGACCGATGCCTCAGCAACACGTTGTCCAGGACCAGGAGTTTGTAACCTCCCAGTCTCTGGGAACGCGTTGCACAGACCTTTCTGCAAGGCCTCCCGGAGATGTCTCATCCTCTGCTCCCTCTGCGATGGCAAGATAAGGTCGGCAACCTTACCCTTGTACCGTGGATCAAGGAGAGTGGCCAGCCAGTAATGGTCCCTCTCCTTGATCCGAAGAATACGAGGATCCTTCTGCAGGCTTTGCAGGATCAGGGAGGCCATGCAGCGTAGGTTAGCTGAGGCATTCGGTCCGGAGTCCTCTGGGTCACTAAGGACAACATGATCCGCAGCTACCTCTTCCCAGCCACGTACAAGTCCACGTGTTTCTTGGGACTGTAAATCATCCCTACAAGACTGCTGCTGCTGCTGCTGATGCTGAGTGCCAGCCTCCACCTCCATGCTGACACAATCATCCTCCTCCTCCTCTTCCTCCTCCTCATCCTCTTCCTGTGTGATGGGTGGCACAGCAGGAACACTGTCTGGATAAAGGGGGCCTTGAGAAGCAAGGAAGTCCTCCTCTTCCTGCCTCTGTTCTGCCTCAAGTGCCCTGTCCATTTTTCCACGCAGCGTATGCTCCAAGAGGTGGACAAGAGGTACAGTGTCACTGATGCATGCACTGTCACTGCTCACCATCCTTGTGGCCTCCTCAAACGGTGACAGGACAGTGCATGCATCCCTGATCATGCCCCACTGGCGTGGTGAGAAAAAACCGAGCTCCCCTGACCCTGTCCTGGTGCCGTAGTCGCACAGGTACTCATTGATGGCCCTCTGCTGCGTGTGCAGCCGCTGCAGCATGGCCAATGTTGAGTTCCATCTGGTGGGCATGTCACATATAAGGCGGTTCTTGGGCAGGTTTAACTCCTTTTGGAGCTCAGCCAGCCGAGCACAGGCATTAAATGATCGGCGGAAATGCACACAGACTTTCCTGGCCTGCTTCAGGACATCCTGTAAGCCGGGGTACCTGCCCAAGAACCGCTGCACCACCAGGTTAAGGACGTGAGCTACACAGGGCACATGGGTCAGTTGTCCCTGTCGGAGGGCGGAGAGGAGGTTGGTGCCATTGTCGCAAACCACCATTCCTGGCTTAAGCTGGCGTGGGGTCAACCACCTCTCGGCCTGCCCCTGCAGAGCTGACAAAACATCCGCCCCAGTGTGGCTCCTGTCCCCCAAACAAACCAGCGCAAGCACGGCATGGCATCGTTTTGCCTGCGTACTTGCGTAGCCCCTGGAACGCCTATGGAGCACCGCTGGTTCTGAGGACAGAGCACTGGAAGAGGCCATGGAGGAAGAAGAAGAGGAGGGGGTGGAGGAGAGAGGTGTGTCACAACCAATAGTAGCATTTTGGAGGCGTGGTGGCGGAACAACCTCCAACACTACTGCACCTTGTCCTGCATCCTTCCCAGCTGCCAGAAGAGTGACCCAATGGGCCGTGAAAGACAGGTAACGTCCCTGTCCATGCCTGCTGGACCATGAGTCAGTGGTAATATGCACCTTACCGCTGACCGCCCTGTCCAGCGAGGCAAGGACATTGCCTTCCACATGCCGGTAGAGAGCCGGAATCGCCTTCCGTGAGAAAAAGTGGCGTTTGGGGACCTGCCACTGAGGAACCGCACATTGTACAAACTCACAGAAGGGGGCCGAGTCTACCAACTGAAAAGGCAGCAGTTGAAGTGCTAGCAATTTAGCCAAGCTAGCATTCAACCGCTGGGCATGTGGATGGCTGGGAGTGAACTTCTTCCGCCGGTCCAGCAGCTGGGGCAGGGACATTTGCCTGCTATAATCGGACGTGGGTGTACCGCTAGCAGAGTTCCCGGAAGCACTTGGCTGTGACACACCTAATTCTACACCTTCATTCCTCTCAGAGCAGGTTTCAGAGAGGACTGAAGGTCTAGTGGGGTTGGAGATGCCAGCTGATGAGGAGCAAGGAGAGGTCCGCTTTGTTCTTTGGTGTGGGTCTTTGAGGTACGCTTGCCAACGAGCTGCATGGCAGGTCAACATATGTCTGGTCAAGCATGTGGTGCCCAAGCGGCTGATGTTTTGGCCACGTGAGATACGCTTGAGACATATGTTGCAAATAGCAGCGGTGCGATCTGATGCACTCGTCTCAAAAAAGGCCCACACCAAAGAACTTTTAGAATAACGCGCAGAGGCAGCGCTCTGCACAGGCGGAGCTCTGCGGTGTGATTCAGTCGGTGTGCTGCCCCTAAGCTGGCCCCCGGAGGGCATCCTGCCTCGGTGGACATGTGCCTCCTCCTCCTCCTCCTCCCTCCTTCCAGGCACCTACGTGGAGTCAGTGCCCTCATCATCCCCTCCCTCTTCATCGCTGTAGCAAACCTGGTAGTATGCTGCAGCTTGTGGAACATGACTGCCAGATTGCTGTCCTTCTTGAGCATCCCCTCTCTCTGCGCTCACGCTACTGCCTTCCTCTAGCTGAGTATCATCATCAGAGCCCACAAAACACTGGGCATCCTCCTGGAGCATGTACCCAACACTGTGCTCAAAGAGTTCAGGAGACTCCTCAGGAGGACGTGGTGGGTCTAGGGAAGGAGTCACTGATGATGACATTGAGAGGAGGGAAGACGATGCGTTGGCAGCTGCTTTGCTACTACCCTGAGACTGGGTGAGAGAGGATGAGGAGGATGAAGAGGGCTTGGTCATCCACTCTACCAAGTCGTTGGCATGTTGCAGTTCAACATGTCCAGCTGCTGAAAAGAAGGACAAGCATGTCCCATGGCCACGTGCTGATGACAATGCACCGCGTCCATGACCAGCACTGTTGTCTCTAGACACAGAGCCTGCTTGCCCTCTTTTATCGGCTCGCGCCTGTCTGCCTCTCCTTGCTGGCCTTCCAGACATGGTAATGGCCTGAAGGGAGTTGGGTAAAACAGCAGTTGGGTAGTTTATATTGTGCTGGAGGCACACAACACCCACTAACTCCTGCAGATGCCTTTATTATAGAACACCAGAGATAAAGAGGTATATACAGATGTATACTGTGCTGTGCTGGAGGCACACACAACTTCCAATAACTCCTGCAGATGGCAAGTGGGCTCAAATAGAGAACAGCTATGTAGGTGGATATAGCGGTATGTACTGGGTACAGAGCACGCAGACAGCATGCACTATCTCCTAACACTACTGACTGCAAGCTCTATTATTAAAGATAGATCACTAGCTATATAGGTGAGGTGAATATAGCGGCATATACTGCGGTCAGGGCACGCAGACAATAACCAGAGAACACCAGAGATAAAGGGGTATATACAGATGTATACTGTGCTGTGCTGGAGGCACACACAACTTCCAATAACTCCTGCAGATGGCAAGTGGGCTCAAATAGAGAACAGCTATGTAGGTGGATATAGCGGTATGTACTGGGTACAGAGCACGCAGACAGCACGCACTATCTCCTAACACTACTGACTGCAAGCTCTATTATTAAAGATAGATCACTAGCTATATAGGTGAGGTGAATATAGCGGTGTATACTGCGGTCAGGGCACGCAGACAATAACCACTACACAACAGCAAGATAGAAAATCGGCCGAAAACGATCGATGTGTACTGTGTTGAAGGTACACAGAACACCCACTGCTTCAGACGCCAACACACTACACGAGGCCGCCGCGATGGCGGCCTTATATAGTGAGGGGCGTGCACTACACAGCCTGAGCTATGATTGGCCACAGGCATCCTGCCTGTGGCCAATCATGGCTCTCCTCGCTGCTGGCGCTGCGATTGGCCAAGCATGCGGGGTCACAGTGCATCCTTGGCCAATCATGAGCCAGCAATGCACTGCGCCATCGCAGTGCATTGTGGGCCGTGAGCGCCACGCGAATTTGACGCGAACGGACCAAAATGTTCTGATTTCGCCGAACGGACGAACAGCCAATGTTCGAGTCGAAGCTCATCCCTACTCCTCAATGATCCTGCTGATAGCTTGGAAGAACATTTTTGGTTCTGCGTGCCGCTACCAGTGGCTAAGGCCCAATTTTTCAGCCCCTGTTTAACAGGGGCGTGTAATTACAATTTTGATGCAATGCTTTGCAGCAGGGCTCATTCCTGCACTCCAACTAGAGTATCTGGGAGAGGTTGCAGTGTTGTGGCACAAGCACCACTGCCTAAGGCCCAATTTTTCAGCCCTTGTTTAACAGGGGCATGTAATTACAATTTTTGATGCAATGCTTTGCAGCAGGGCTCATTACTGCACTCCAACTAGAGTATCTGGGAGAGGTTGCAGTGTTGTGGCACAAGCACCACTGCCTAAGGCCCAATTTTCAGCCCCTGTTTAACAGGGGTGTGTAATTACAATTTTTGATATAATATTTCACAGCAGGGCCCGTTCCTGCGCCCACCGAGAGTAACTGTGTGGACTTACAGTGTTGTGGCACCAGCACCACCACCACCACAACCACCAAAAGCCCAATTTTTCTACCACTGTTCAATATTTTGCAGGAGGGTTCATTGCTGCGCTCAGCTACAATATTTGTGAGTGGTTGCAGTGTCGTGGCACCAGCACCAGTGCCTAAGGCCCAATTTTTCAGCCGCTGTTTAACAGGGGCGTGTAATTACAATTTTTGATGCAATAATTTGCAGCAGGGCTCATTCCTGCTCTCCAACTAGAGTTTCTGTGAGGTGTTGCAGTGTTGTGGCACCAGTGCCTAGGGCCCAATTTTTCAGCCCCTGTTTAACAGGTGCATGTAATTACAATTCTTGATATAATATTTCACAGCAGGGCCCGTTCCTGCGCTCACCGAGAGTAACTGTGTGGACTTACAGTGTTGTGGCACCAGCAACACAACCACAACCACCAAAGGCCCAATTTTTCTACCACTGTTCAACAATGGCATGTAATTACAATTATTGATATAATAGTTCACAGCAGGGTGTTCCAGTGCCCACCAAGAGTCACTTTGAGGGCTTACAGTGTTGTGGCAACACCAACACCTTAGGCCCCCATTTCTGCAGGACATATAGGACAGGCCCCTACTTTCAAACATCCAACTTACAAACGTCCCCTACTTGCAAACGGAAGGAGACAACAGGAAGGGAGATGAAAATAGACGGACGGCAAAAAAAATATACAGGGGTAATGTTTTCCAAAAGCTTAAATATAGATTTTTTGACTGCTACACTTTAAAAATGTACCGCTTCAAAATTACAAACAAATTCTACTTAACACAACAAACCTACACAGTCCCTGTCTTGTTTGCACCGCCTGTATACTGCTGTTCTGAGTATATAGGGCCTGGGGGCCCCACGCCTTACCTTTTTTTAATTTGGGTACGGGGTTCCCCTTAATATCGGTACAAGACCCAAAGGGGCTGGTAATGGGCAGGGGGGTACCCATGCCATTTTTCTCAATGATTTTCATCTGTATTGCCAGAGCTAGACATTACATTAAAACCACACGCAGTTTTAAATGACTTTTTTTCCGTTAAATGTCATTTTGTGCAGGGACTGTTCTAAACACGGGAAACACGTGGCACTTCACAGGCATACTATAGACACCCCCAGGCACGATATTTAAAGGGATATTTCACTTTTTTTTTCACTTTAAGCATCATTAAAATCAGTGCTCCCGAAAAAACGTCCGATTTTAAAACTTTTTTTTTGCATTGATACATGTCCCCTGGGGCAGGAGCCAGGTCCACAAACCCTTTTTAGGACAATAACTTGCATATTAGCCTTTAAAATTAGCACTTTTCATTTCAAACATTCGAGTTCCATAGACTTTAATGGGGTTCTAAAGTTTGTACGAAGTTTTGGTCTATTCGAAGGTTCTGGTGCGAACCGAACCGGGGGGTGTTCGGCTCATCCCTAGTGATCAGTGGGAAGAATGTTCCTTACATTGGTGATTAGTAAGAAGAATGTTCCTTACATTGGTGATCAGTGGGAATAATGCTCCTTACATTGGTGATCAGTGGGAAGAATGCTCCTTACATTGGTGATCAGTGAGAAGAATGTTCCTTACATTGGTGATCAGTGAGAAGAATGTTCCTTACATTGGTGATCAGTGAGAAGAATGTTCCTTACATTGGTGATCAGTGAGAAGAATGTTCCTTACATTGGTGATCAGTGAGAAGAATGTTCCTTACATTGGTGATCAGTGAGAAGAATGCTCCTTACATTGGTGATCAGTGAGAAGAATGTTCCTTACATTGGTGATCAGTGGGAAGAATGTTCCTTACATTGGTGATCAGTGGGAAGAATGTCCCTTACATTGGTGATCAGTGAGAAGAATGTTCCTTACATTGGTGATCAGTGAGAAGAATGTTCCTTACATTGGTGATCAGTGAGAAGAATGTTCCTTACATTGGTGATCAGTGAGAAGAATGCCCCTTACATTGGTGATCAGTGAGAAGAATGTTCCTTACATTGGTGATCAGTGAGAAGAATGTTCCTTACATTGGTGATCAGTGAGAAGAATGTTCCTTACATTGGTGATCAGTGAGGAGAATGTTCCTTACATTGGTGATCAGTGAGAAGAATGTTCCTTACATTGGTGATCGGTGAGAAGAATGTTCCTTACATTGGTGATCAGTGAGAAGAATGTTCCTTACATTGGTGATCAGTGAGAAGAATGTTCCTTACATTGGTGATCAGTGAGAAGAATGTTCCTTACATTGGTGATCAGTGAGAAGAATGTTCCTTACATTGGTGGTCAGTAGAAGAATGTTCCTTACATTGGTGATCAGTGGGAAGAATGTTCCTTACATTGGTGATCAGTGGGAAGAATGTTCCTTACATTGGTGATCAGTGGGAAGAATGTTCCTTACATTGGTGATCAGTGAGAAGAATGCCCCTTACATTGGTGATCAGTGAGAAGAATGTTCCTTACATTGGTGATCAGTGAGAAGAATGCCCCTTACATTGGTGATCAGTGAGAAGAATGTTCCTTACATTGGTGATCAGTGAGAAGAATGTTCCTTACATTGGTGATCAGTGAGAAGAATGCCCCTTACATTGGTGATCAGTGAGAAGAATGCCCCTTACATTGGTGATCAGTGAGAAGAATGCCCCTTACATTGGTGATCAGTGAGAAGAATGTTCCTTACATTGGTGATCAGTGAGAAGAATGCCCCTTACATTGGTGATCAGTGAGAAGAATGTTCCTTACATTGGTGATCAGTGAGAAGAATGTCCCTTACATTGGTGATCAGTGAGAAGAATGTTCCTTACATTGGTGATCAGTGAGAAGAATGTTCCTTACATTGGTGATCAGTGAGAAGAATGTTCCTTACATTGGTGATCAGTGAGAAGAATGTTCCTTACATTGGTGATCAGTGAGAAGAATGTTCCTTACATTGGTGATCAGTGAGAAGACTGCCCCTTACATTGGTGATCAGTGAGAAGAATGTTCCTTACATTGGTGATCAGTGAGAAGAATGTTCCTTACATTGGTGATCAGTGAGAAGACTGCCCCTTACATTGGTGATCAGTGAGAAGAATGTTCCTTACATTGGTGATCAGTGAGAAGAATGTTCCTTACATTGGTGATCAGTGAGAAGAATGTTCCTTACATTGGTGATCAGTGAGAAGAATGTTCCTTACATTGGTGATCAGTGAGAAGACTGCCCCTTACATTGGTGATCAGTGAGAAGAATGTTCCTTACATTGGTGATCAGTGAGAAGAATGTTCCTTACATTGGTGGTCAGTGAGAAGAATGTTCCTTACATTGGTGATCAGTGAGAAGAATGTTCCTTACATTGGTGATCAGTGAGAAGACTGCCCCTTACATTGTTGATCAGTGAGAAGAACGTTCCTTAAATTGGTGGTCAGTGGGAAGAGTGGCCAGCATTCTACACTTACAGACAAATAAAAAGTTCTGGAACTAAGCAAGCACCCTCACATGGGGGGGGGGGGGTCTATATTAACCACAACTTCCAGCAACCTCTGGAGGAACCCTGGGCTTCCATGGAACCGGGATGAGAATGGCTATTAAATAATTTTTCTTGAATCTGTTGATGTCTTATAATATATAGTTAATTCAAAAGAGATTGCACTGAAATTGTACAGTCAGATTGTAAAGTGTGTGACAGATTGTCTCCCTCACCTTGTGTCCTGCAGTGGTGTGGAGTCCTCTGAGTTGGAGATATTATAGTACGTTGTTGGTGTCCTCTGATTCCTGGTGTCTGTCCCGGCTTGTCTCGAGAAGTGAGCCATCACCCTCCCTCCTCCTTCCTTCCCCATCCAGAGATATTTCATCATCACTCTCACTAGTATGAAAGCCGCAACTTCCCATCACGAACCCCCCCCCCCCCCCCCCCGGTGTGAGGATCAGGGTGGGGGAAGTTTCATTTATAGCTATAAAATGTATATTATGAGTAATGTAAGCCAGTAGTTGCTTTATTTGAAGAGTTCCGCATAGAATAGACGGCAACTACTGAGACAATGAACACTCTGACCAATAGTATAAAATGACTATTAGTATATAAAGTGCAGAGATCAGGTGTATACAGTATATAGATCAGGGTTCAGGAGTGTATAATTACTATCAGCATATAAATACATATTGTATACACCTGACCTCTGCACTTTAGCCCAGCAAAAATCCCTCCAAAAAGCCATTGGCTACCTCTGCACCTGTTTTCCACTGCTCATTTCTTTGCCCCATCACCCCTCTTGAACCCCTCGGCTCTGTACCTCTAAGCTTTGCATTCTCTTACAGGGCGAAATTCTACACCCTTCTTGCAGCACTCACCTCTGCACCTTTCAGCTTTGTGCTCCTCTTGTACCAATCACCTCTGCACCCTCTTGGACCACCCACACACCTCTCAGCTTTGCACCCTTCTTACACCACTCAATTCTGCACCCCCCTTGCACCACTCACCTCTGCTCCTCTCTAATACTGTGACATCAATCTGACCCCTAAACCTAATTCCTAAATTCAATCTGGCCTGTAGACCTATCCCTATAACCTAGCCTCAAAATCAAACTCTTCACCTCAACCTGACCTCTCAACGTAGCCCTTACCTGCATCCTGACCACTAGCCCTAACAACTAACCTAAACCCAACCCCTAAACCTAATGACAAACCTCCATCTGAAACCCAGCCAATAACATAAGCCTGAACCCTAAACCTAGACATTTTGACTTGAACCCTAAAATCAACCCTCAACTTGAACACTAGACCTAGCCCTTACCTCAGCCTGAATCCTAAACCTAATCATTAATCTTAACTTGAACACTATACCTAACCATTGATCTCAGCCTAAACCCTAGACATAACTCTCAAACTGAACACTAGACCTAGCCATTACCTCAACTTAAATCTTAAACCTAAACCTCAACCTGACCTCTCAACGTAGCCCTTACCTGCATCCTGACCATTAGACCTAACAACTAACCTAAACCCGACCCCTAAACCTAATGACAAACCTCCATCTGAAACCCAGCCAATAACGTGAGCCTGAACCCTAAACCTAGACATTAACCTTTCGACTTGAACCCTAAAATCAACCCTCAACTTGAACACTAGACCTAGCCCTTACCTCAGCCTGAACCCTAAACCTAATCATTAATTTTAACCTGAACACTATACCTAACCATTGATCTCAGCTTGAACCCTAGACATAACTCTCAAACTGAACACTAGACCTAGCAATTACCTCAACTTGAATCTTAAACCTAAACCTCAACCTGAACACTAGACCCAGCCATTACCTCAGCCTGAACTCTAAAACCAACCATTAACCTCAACCCGAACACTATATCTAACCATCAACTTTGATATAATCCATAGATCTTACTATTAACTTCATCCTAAATCTTAACCTTGAACATTAAACCTAAACCTTAACCTCAACCTGAACACAAGACCTATCCATTAACCTCAACCCAAACACTATACCTAACCATCAACTTTGATATAATCCATAGATCTTACTATTAACTTTATCCTTACTCTTAGAATTAACCATTAACCTCAGCCTGAACATTACACCTAACCATTATCCTCAACCTGAACACAAGACCTAACCATTAACCTCAACCTGAACACAAGACCTAACCATTAACCTCAACCTGAACACAAGACCTAACCATTAACCTCAACCTGAACCTTAAATCTCACCCTCAACCTCAACTTGACCCCAGACCTATCCATTAACTTCAACCTGAACCATATACCTAGCTATGACTCCTAGACCTAGCCATTAACTTTGAACTCAAGCCTAGACCTTGCAGTTAACCTCAACCTGACCTCTATGACCTAACTTTTAACCTCAACTTTACTCCTAGACTTAACTGTTAACCTTAATTTGTAAATTGAATCCTCTACCCCTTCCTGACCCCTAACATTAACCTGGAACTAAGCAGAAACTTGACCATTTGAGAGAACTTGACCAAAGCATTTATGTGTCAATATTTTATTGTTTTAATAAAGAAAAGGTTATAAACATTTGCATTATTGGTGTTGAGTGTTATCTTTGTGTGGCACTACCCCCATGGGGGCTGCTGGTGATAACTTGTTCATCCTAAATAGCACAAAGGGTGTCAATCCCCACAAGCACCAGTCCATACACACCAAATCCAATAACTTAGTCTAGGGCAGTGATGGCAAACCTTGGAACCCCAGATGTTTTGTAACTACATTTCCCATGATGCTCAGCTACACTGCAGAGTGCATGAGCATCATGAGAAATGTAGTTCCAAAACATCTGGGGTGCCAAGGTTCACCATCACTGGTCTAGGTAATGTCTTTTTGGTATTCATTGCATGAAGAACTTTAAACAGGAGAGAGGTTAGGGCATGGATACTACAAAGCACTTGCACAGTAACAGGAGGACACACTTCTCTCTAGGATCCCACTCCAGGACTCTGCTGAGGACAGGGAATGGCCAGTGATCTGAGACCCTATGAGAGCCATCTCAGTTCAAACTACCTCTAAGACTTAAATCCAAAAAGCACACAGTCACCAGGAATTAATCAAGGGTCATTACTCAGTCCCCAAGCACAGGTACACACCTTCCAGCCTTCTCCGGACACGGTCCGGTGAGGGAGACAATCTTTCTCCAGACCCCGTCCCTTGTGGTGAAGTGCTTCAGCCAGCTCCAGGTCCCCAGCTTTGCCACAGCTGAGACCTCAAAAAACAGCAGCTCAATCCACAAGCTTCCTCCTAGGGAAGCAGCCTTAGAGGCTTTGGGACCCTCTATGCTGGGGAAAGAACCCTCTCCCCAGGGCTTCAGACAA
Source organism: Lithobates pipiens (assembly GCF_037356315.1). Taxonomy (NCBI): domain Eukaryota; kingdom Metazoa; phylum Chordata; class Amphibia; order Anura; family Ranidae; genus Lithobates; species Lithobates pipiens. The sequence continues at coordinate 725,011 of NW_027507746.1, forward strand.
ACAAACACCTCTCCAGTCCTCTTCTGGACATGCCTCTCCAGGGATCGACTATAAAAAGTCTTGTTTTTTCGTTTTTTTTCTATCTCTCGCCCTATGTTCTGGAACCTTCTTCCAGAGACAGGGGCAAGCAAGAAAACTCCCAGCCTGCGAAACCCCCGAACAAACAATCACTGCTCCCTTGGCTGCAGAAGGAGACAAAAACGACACTTGCCCAGCATCCTACACTAGGAGGGTGCTACATCTCTTACTGTGAGGTCAACTAAAGGACGTCCAAGTCCCCAGGACATGTACACACCTTCCAGACTTCTCCAGACACTAGGAGGGTGCTACACTAGGAGGGTGCTACATCTCTTACTGGGAGGACAACTAAAGGATGTCCAAGTCCCCAGGACATGTACACACCTTCCAGACTTCTCCGGACACTAGGAGGGTGCTACATCTCTTACCGTGAGGACAACTAAAGGATGCGTCACACAAAACTGAGAAGAAGACTTATCTTGGTGGTGAACTCATACAATATATAAACTACAGTATAGTTTTCAGCTCGCAGTTAGTGGAGTGTACATAAACTTACTGTCCCTCAAGAATATTGGAAGGTAGCGAAAGATGAAATGTGAGATAGACAGATATAGAAGATAGAAGAAACATCTTTATCCCAGCCAGAGACCCCCCCCCACCATCAATCCCCAAATCAGTGCATGTCACTTGCCTTCAGGTTCTCGAATGTCCTTTTGCTTATCCTGTACTATGTCTGCCAATCTTTCACAGAGTATTATTCAGGACATTGTGTTTTTAGTTGTGTAAGTGTTTATCCTGGAGGATTTCCGAGGTCATGTGACAGATATTTGTGGTGAAAAAAAAAAGATAATGTTTGGGATAGATTTAGAATAAGGCTGATCCAGCAAGTTTGGAGATATTCATATTAGTCACAGATTATATTACCAAATATTTTGATCCTGGAGCAGGGCTGGACTCGGACAGAAATTTGGCCCTGGACTTCATCCAGACCGGCCCACTTACATTTTGAGTGTCCCATCACCAGCCCCCTTACATCAGAGTGTCCCATCACCAGCCCCCTTACATCAGAGTGTCCCATCTGCACCCCCTTACATCAGAGTGTCCCATCACCAGCCCCCTTACATCAGAGTGTCCCATCACCAGCCCCCTTACATCAGAGTGTCCCATCACCAGCCCCCTTACATCAGAGTGTCCCATCAGCACCCCCTTATATCAGAGTGTCCCATCTGCACCCCCTTACATCAGTGTCCCATCACCAGCCCCTTACATCAGAGTGTCCTTTCAGCAGCCCCCTTACATCAGAGTGTCCCATCACCAGCCCCCTTACATCAGAGTATCCTATCAGCAGCCCCCTTACATCAGAGTTTCCCATCACCAGCCCCCTTACATCGGAGTGTCCCATCACCAGCCCCCTTATATCAGAGTGTCCCATCAGCAGCCCCCTTACATCAGAGTGTCCCATCAGCAGCCCCCTTACATCAGAGTGTCCCATCAGCAGCCCCCTTACATCAGAGTGTCCCATCAGCACCCCCTTAAATCAGAGTGTCTCATCAGTACCCCCTTACATCAGAGTGTCCCATTACCAGCCCCCTTACATCAGAGTGTCCCATCATCAGCCCCCTTACATCAGAGTGTCCCATCACCAGCCCCCTTACATCAGAGTGTCCCATCAGCACCCCCTTAAATCAGAGTGTCCCATCAGCACCCCCTTAAATCAGAGTGTCCCATCAGCACCCCCTTAGATCAGAGTGTCCCATCAGCACCCCCTTAAATCAGAGTGTCCCATCAGCACCCCCTTAAATCAGAGTGTCCCATCAGCGCCCCCTTACATCAGAGTGTCCCATCAGCGCCCCCTTACATCAGAGTGGCCCATCAGCAGCCCACTTATATCAGAGTGTCCCATCAGCACCCCCTTACATCAGAGTGTCCCATCAGCACCCCCTTACATCAGAGTGTCCCATCAGCGCCCCCTTACATCAGAGTGTCCCATCACCATACCCCTTACATCAGAGTGTCCCATCAGCAACCCCTTACATCAGAGTGTCCCATCAGCGCCCCCTTACATCAGAGTGTCTCATCACCATACCCCTTAAATCAGAGTGTCCCATCAGCACCCCCTTACATCAGAGTGTCCCATCAGCACCCCCTTACATCAGAGTGGCCCATCAGCACCCCCTTACATTAGAGTGTCCCATCAGCACCCCCTTACATCAGAGTGGCCCACTGAGCCATTGGCCCACCGGGAAACTCCTAGTAGTCCCGATGGCCAGTACATGCCTGTCCTGGAGTGATAGATTTTGGGCACATTCATCAGATATAGAAGATTGTTCCCTGTTTTCCACAGTTCCTAAACTGGTGAGGCGTCAGGAAAATAGTGTAGAAGGCATCAGATACCAGCGTGAGTTACTTTGTAAGGAGTCTCTATAAAGGACACATCAAATTTTCCCGGATTTATTGCATTATTCCATTTATTCCAAGATTCATCTCTAGGTTTGATTCTCATACTTTCAATGGGGATTGTCATTTTTCCAAATGACGTGTATAGCTAAAGGGCCGCTGGATTTTGGGTCCCCCTACTCCTGCACAGATTATGTGAATAACAACTTGGATAGGAAAAAGGGGTTATGAGATACCCAAAACTGAATTCAATAGATGGAGGGGCAACTCCTCTATATACTGCTTGCAGGAAAAAAAAAATGAATCCCAGATTGTACTCCAGTGCCGGCTGATGCTCCAAATTTTTTGGGGGGGCGCAAACAAACTGAAAAAACCCCCATCAAGTGCAGCCACTGTGCCCATCAAGTGCAGCTACTGTGCCCATCAAACACAACCACTGTACCCATAAATTGCCGCCACTGTGCCATCAAACACAGCTACTGTGCCCATAAATTTCCGCCGCTGTGCCCATCAATTGCCACCACTGTGCCCATCAATTGCCACAACTATTCCCAATCAGTTGCTGCCACTGTGCCCATCAATTTCTGCCAGTGTGCCCCATCAATTGCCGCCAGTGTGCCCAATCAATTGCCATCACTGTGCCCATCAATTGCCGCCACTGTGCCCGTCAATTGCCACCACTTTGCCCAATCAATTGCTGCCAGTGTGTCCATCAATTGCTGCCAGTGTGCCCTATCAAGTGCTGCCAGTGTGCCCCATCTAATTGCTGCCAGTGTGCCCCATCAATTGCCGCCAGTGTGCTCCATAAATTGCTGCCAGTGTGCCCCATCCATTACCACCAGTGTGCCCATCAATTTCTGCCAGTGTGCCCCATCCATTGCCGCCAGTGTGCCCCATCAAAGGCTACCAGTGTGCCCCATCAATTGCCGCTACTGTTCCCTATCAAATTCTGCCAGTGTGCCCCCCACCCGGCACTTACTTGTCTCGGTGCTGTCCTCCACACCCCGAGTCCTCCGTGTCTTCTCCCGTCCTCTTTCTGTCATCTCTGCTATGATTGGAAGCCTGATAGGTGTCCAGTAGGGATGAGCTTCGTGTTCGAGTCGAACGTACGTTCGACTCGAACATTGGCTGTTCGTCCGTTTTGGCGAAATCCGAACATTTTGGTCCGTTCGCGTCAAATTCGTGTGGCGCTCACGGCCCACAATGCACTGCGATGGCGCAGTGCATTGCTGGCTCATGATTGGCCAAGCATGCACTGTGACCCCGCATGCTTGGCCAATCGCAGCGCCAGCAGCGAGGAGAGCCATGATTGGCCACAGGCCGGATGCCTGTGGCCAATCATAGCTCAGACTGTGTAGTGCACGCCCCACACTATAGAAGGCCGCCATCGCGGCGGCCTCGTGTAGTGTGTTGGCGTCTGAAGCAGTGGGTGTTCTGTGTACCTTCAACACAGTACACACCGATCGTTTTTGGCCGATTTTCTATCTTGCTGTTGTGTAGTGGTTATTGTCTGTGTGCCCTGACCGCAGTATACACCGCTATATTCACCTCACCTATATAGCTAGTGATCTATCTTTTATAATAGAGCTTGCAGTCAGTAGTGCGTGCTGTCTGCGTGCTCTGTACCCAGTACACACCGCTATATCCACCTACATAGCTGTTCTCTATTTGAGCCCACTTGCCATCTGCAGGAGTTATTGGAAGTTGTGTGTGCCTCCAGCACAGCAAAGTATATATCTGTATATACCCCTTTATCTCTGGTGTTCTATAATAAAGGCATCTGCAGGAGTTAGTGGGTGTTGTGTGCCTCCAGCACAATATACACTACCCAACTGCTGTTTTACCCAACTCCCTTCAGGCCATTACCATGTCTGGAAGGCCAGCAAGGAGAGGCAGACAGGCGTGAGCCGATAAAAGAGGGCAAGCAGGCTCTGTGTCTAGAGACAACAGTGCTGGTCGTGGACGCGGTGCATTGTCATCAGCACGTGGCCATGGGACATGCTTTTCCTTCTTTTCGGCAGCTGGACATGTTGAACCGCAACATGCCAACGACTTGGTAGAGTGGATGACCAAGCCCTCTTCATCCTCCTCATCCTCTCTCACCCAGTCTCAGGGTAGTAGCAAAGCAGCTGCCAACGCATCGTCTTCCCTCGTCTCAATGTCATCATCAGTGACTCCTTCCCTAGACCCACCACGTCCTCCTGAGGAGTCCCCTGAACTCTTTGAGCACAGTGTTGGGTACATGCTCCAGGAGGATGCCCAGTGTTTTGTGGGCTCTGATGATGACACTCAGCTAGAGGAAGGCAGTAGCGTGAGCGCAGAGAGAGGGGATGCTCAAGAAGGACAGCAATCTGGCAGTCATGTTCCACAAGCTGCAGCATACTGCCAGGTTTGCTACAGCGATGAAGAGGGAGGGGATGATGAGGGCACTGACTCCACGTGGGTGCCTGGAAGGAGGGAGGAGGAGGAGGAGGAGGAGGAGGAGGAGGCACATGTCCAACGAGGCAGGATGCCCTCCGGGGGCCAGCTTAGGGGCAGCACACTGACTGAATCACACCGCAGAGCTCCGCCTGTGCAGAGCGCTGCCTCTGTGCGTTATTCTAAAAGTTCTTTGGTGTGGGCCTTTTTTGAGACGAGTGCATCAGATCGCACCGCTGCTATTTGCAACATATGTCTCAAGCGTATCTCACGTGGCCAAAACATCAGCCGCTTGGGCACCACATGCTTGACCAGACATATGTTGACCTGCCATTCAGCTCGTTGGCAAGCGTACCTCAAAGACCCACACCAAAGAACAAAGCGGACCTCTCCTTGCTCCTCATCAGCTGGCATCTCCAACCCCACTAGACCTTCAGTCCTCTGAAACCTGCTCTGAGAGGAATGAAGGTGTAGAATTAGGTGTGTCACAGCCAAGTGCTTCCGGGAACTCTGCTAGCGGTACACCCACGTCCGATTATAGCAGGCAAATGTCCCTGCCCCAGCTGCTGGACCGGCGGAAGAAGTTCACTCCCAGCCATCCACATGCCCAGCGGTTGAATGCTAGCTTGGCTAAATTGCTAGCACTTCAACTGCTGCCTTTTCAGTTGGTAGACTCGGCCCCCTTCCGTGAGTTTGTACAATGTGCGGTTCCTCAGTGGCAGGTCCCCAAACGCCACTTTTTCTCACGGAAGGCGATTCCGGCTCTCTACCGGCATGTGGAAGGCAATGTCCTTGCCTCGCTGGACAGGGCGGTCAGCGGTAAGGTGCATATTACCGCTGACTCATGGTCCAGCAGGCATGGACAGAGACGTTACCTGTCTTTCACGGCCCATTGGGTCACTCTTCTGGCAGCTGGGAAGGATGCAGGACAAGGTGCAGTAGTGTTGGAGGTTGTTCCGCCACCACGCCTCCAAAATGCTACTATTGGTTGTGACACACCTCTCTCCTCCACCCCCTCCTCTTCTTCTTCCTCCATGGCCTCTTCCAGTGCTCTGTCCTCAGAACCAGCGGTGCTCCGTAGGCGTTCCAGGGGCTACGCAAGTACGCAGGCAAAACGATGCCATGCCGTACTTGCGCTGGTTTGTTTGGGGGACTGGAGCCACACTGGGGCGGATGTTTTGTCAGCTCTGCAGGGGCAGGCCGAGAGGTGGTTGACGCCACGCCAGCTTAAGCCAGGAATGGTGGTTTGCGACAATGGCACCAACCTCCTCTCCGCCCTCCGACAGGGACAACTGACCCATGTGCCCTGTGTAGCTCACGTCCTTAACCTGGTGGTGCAGCGGTTCTTGGGCAGGTACCCCGGCTTACAAGATGTCCTGAAGCAGGCCAGGAAAGTCTGTGTGCATTTCCGCCGATCATTTAATGCCTGTGCTCGGCTGGCTGAGCTCCAAAAGGAGTTGAACCTGCCCAAGAACTGCCTTATATGTGACATGCCCACCAGATGGAACTCAACACGCAGCAGAGGGCCATCAATGAGTACCTGTGCGACTACGGCACCAGGACAGGGTCAGGGGAGCTCGGTTTTTTCTCATCACGCCAGTGGGGCATGATCAGGGATGCATGCACTGTCCTGTCACCGTTTGAGGAGGCCACAAGGATGGTGAGCAGTGACAGTGCATGCATCAGTGACACTGTACCTCTTGTCCACCTCTTGGAGCATACGCTGCGTAGAATAATGGACAGGGCACTTGAGGCAGAACAGAGGCAGGAAGAGGAGGACTTCCTTGCCTCTCAAGGCCCCCTTTATCCAGACAGTGTTCCTGCTGTGCCACCCATCACACAGGAAGAGGATGAGGAGGAGAAGGATGATTGTATCAGCATGGAGGTGGAGGCTGGCACTCAGCATCAGCATCAGCATCAGCATCAGCAGCAGCAGCAGCAGCAGCAGCAGTCTTGTAGGGATGATTTACAGTCCCAAGAAACACGTGGACTTGTACGTGGCTGGGAGGAGGTAGCAGCGGATCATGTTGTCCTTAGTGACCCAGAGCTAACCTACGCTGCATGGCCTCCCTGATCCTGCAAAGCCTGCGGAAGGATCCTCGTATTCTTCGGATCAAGGAGAGGGACCATTACTGGCTGGCCACTCTCCTTGATCCACGGTACAAGGGTAAGGTTGCCGACCTTATCTTGCCATCGCAGAGGGAGAAGAGGATGAGACATCTCCGGGAGGCCTTGCAGAAAGGTCTGTGCAATGCGTTCCCAGAGACTGGGAGGTTACAAACTCCTGGTCCTGGACAACGTTTTGCTGAGGCATCGGTCAGAAGGAGCGGTGGAGAAGGTGGCCGTCTGACTGATGCTTTCAGACAATTTTTTAGTCCGCAGTCCCAAGGTATGATCGGTTCCAGCACCCATCGCCAGCGTCTGATTTACATGGTGCAGGAATACCTAGGGGCAAGGTCAGACTTGGACACCTTTCCCACCGAAAATCCTCTGGCTTACTTTGTCTTGAGGATGGATCACTGGCCAGGGCTTGCACAGTATGCAATTGAGCTACTGGCCTGTCCTGCATCCGGCGTCCTTTCGGAACGCACCTTCAGTGCTGCTGGTGGCTTTGTTACCGATCACAGGGTGTGCCTGTCCACTGAATCAGTTGATCGACTGACCTTCATCAAGATGAATCAGTCTTGGATCACCCACAGCTACCAAGCACCTGAAGCTGATGTAACCGAATAATTTTTTTTGAAATACCACATCCCTTCAAGACTGCCTATGCTGATGCTGAGTGACTGTCCTGTTATGTTGATTGTCTATCCTCTTCCTCCTCCGCTGATATGTTGGAAGAACATTTCTGGTTCTGGTTGATGCCATCAGCCCAATTTTTCTGCTCCTGTTTAACAGGGGCGTTTAAGTACAATTTATGATGCAATGCTTTGCAGCAGGGCTAATTCCTGCAATCAAACAAGAGTATATGGGAGAGGTTGCAGTGTCGTGGCACCAGCACCAGTGCCTAAGGCCCAATTTTTCTGCCCCTGTTTAACAGGGGCGTTTAAGTACAATTTTTGATGCAATGCTTTGCAGCAGGGCTAATTCCTGCAATAAAACTAGAGTATATGGCAGAGGTTGCAGTGTGGTGGCACCAGCACCAGTGCCTAAGGCCACATTTTTCTGCCCCTGTTTAACAGGGACATGTAATTACTATTCTTGATATAATATTTCACAGGAGGGCCCCTTCCTGTGCCCACCCAGAGTAACGGTGAGGACTTATAGTGTTGTGGCACCAGCACCACAACCACCAAAGGTCAATTTTTCTACCACTGTTCAACAATGGCATGTAATTACAATTCTTGTTATAATCGTTCACAGCAGGGCGCTCCAGCGCCCACCAAGAGTCACTTTGAGGGCTTACAATGTTGTGGCAAAACCAACACCTTGTTCCGCCATTTCTGCAGAGCATATAGGGCAGGCCCCTACTTTCAAACATCCAACTTACAAACATCTCCTACTTGCAAACGGAAGGAGACAACAGCAAGTGAGATGAAAAAAGATGGACGACAAAACAAATTATACAGGGGTGATAACCCTTCCCTATGTTTTCCAAAAAGCTTAAAAATAGTTTTTTTGACTGGAGCTATACTTTAAAAATGTACCAGTTGAAAATTACAAACAGATTCAACTTAACACAACAAACCTACACAGTCCCTGTCTTGTTTGCACCGCCTGTATACTGCTGTTCTGAGTATATAGGGCCTGGGGGCCACACACATTTCCTTTTTTTAATATGGGTACAGGGTTCCCCTTAATATGCGTACAAGACCCAAATAGGCTGGTAATGGGCAGGGAGGGCTACCCATGCCATTTTTCTCAATGATTTTCAACCATATTGCAGAAACCAGATATAACATTAAAACCGCAAGCAGTTTTCAATGATGTTATTTCCGTTTAATGTCATTTTGTGCAGGGACTGTTCTAAACACGGGAAACACGTGGCACTTCACAGGCATACTACAGACACCCCCCAGGCACCATATTTAAAGGAATATTTCACTTTTTTTTTTCACTTTAATCGTCATTAAAATCAGTGCTCCCGCCAAAACGGCCATTTTAAAAAACATTTTAGGCATTGACCCATGTCCCCTGAGGCAGGAGCCAGGTCCCCAAACCCTTTTTAGGACAGTATCTTGCATATTAGCCGTTAAAATTAGCACTTTTCATTTCGAACGTTCGAGTCCCATAGACTCCAATGGGGTTCTAACGTTCGTTCGAATTTGGGGTCCGTTCGAAAGTTCTGGTGCGAACCGAACCGGGGGGTGTTCGGCTCATCCCTAGTGTCCAGTCACAGCGCCTGTCGCTTCAGCCAATCAGATGACCAGACCCGAGCACCTGATTGGCTGAGAGGCGGGTCAGTGTTAGGGAAGCAATGTATTCCCTTCTCTAACACAACACAGCATTGCGCCCGCTGTTTACCAGTTTGGAAGCCGATTAGAGCCCACAGCTCTAATCAGGCGCTTCCAAAAACACCCCCCGCCGCTGTAACAAGGGGCCGGACACCTGAATAGGGGGCAGCAGCGGCGACAATAGATAGATAGATTCATGCAATGCAGGAGAGAGGGGGTGGTGCTCCTGTGCCCATTATGGACGCACCGCCACTGCTGTACTGCAGTACTGCTGGCAGGAGCTCTAAGTCCTGTTAATGCAACTGGCAAAATCCCAACTGTTTGAAGAAGCTCTACATCCCCCTTTCTTGCAAAATATCAATCCACTTTGAAAGTGTCCCAGACCAAGGGATTTGGGTAAGCTGTGACACTGTCCCTTTAAAGAAGCTGCCTTCACCCTTAGTTGGCTCGGGGGGTTTTGGGTAGAGGTACCCACACTGTCCCTTTGACTCCTGCTGCTTTTGGCTAAGACTGCCGGTCAGGCTTTCTGCTGTACAGGTTTTCCCATCAGGGCTGCTGATAAGGCAGTACGGCCAGCCCTCCTGTACCGGGGCCACATCAGTTCAAAAGGGGGCCCAGGCACCTGCCGGCTACACTGATGTTTTTGCAGACTCTTGTGCTTGGCCACCATGCTGCACTTCAGGGGGGGGGGGGATCAGTATCTGCCCCTATCCCTCTCCCACTGTCCAGAGCCCCCTGTGTGCCCCCCTCCCTTGCAGCGCTGCCAGCCTCCCTCTTCTCCTCTCCCGCTGGCAGCATTCATATCTGTTCATGGTGATGGTAACTGTTGGGGTTAAACATCAAGTAGTGGACCTGAATCCTCAAGTGCCCTAGGGTAAGAAACTTTAGTGCCTATGCTCCCAAGAAGAGTCCTCCTTTTCTCTCTCCTCCCCCACCTTTACCAGTTTCAGTCTGAAGACAAGGTTGTTGTCACAACAAGTGCTTACCGAGGCCGAGATGCCGAGAGCGCTTAGCCCTTGCAACTACGCGCACCCCGTCCCCACGGAGGTGATACAGGGAGCGGGTGGCATGCAGATGCATTGGCCACCAGCAGGTGTAGGTTCCTGAAGAAGCTGAGGAGCTGAGTGGTGGGTTTACTGGGGATCAGGATCTGGCTGATGATCCTGTGCGTGATAGTAGACAGTCCTGGAGGTAACAGGGAATCAGATAACAGAATAGCAAGTCCGTGAAACAGGCCAAAGGCCAGATCCATGAAATCAAGCAAGGAAGTCCATAAGGCAGGCCAAAGGTCAAATCCGGGTAATCAATCAGAGAGTCCGTAAAGCAGGCCAAGGGTCAAATCCAGGTAGTCAATCAGAGAGTCTGTGAGGCAGATCAGGAGAGGTCCATTTAGCAAGCCAAGTGTCAATCGAGAATGAGAGCAGCGTAGTCAGGGACGGTCCGGGTCAAAAACAGGTAATCAGGCAAACAGCAGGTAACAGACACAAATGGGAAGCTGACAACAAACCAACAACCCTTTTGGACGCCAGAGCCGCCTAAAATAGACATGCCATAGTGTGTGCGGCATGGCGCACACACCCGTGCCCAATCGCGCACACTCGCGGGCCACTGCACGCACACGTGTACCATTATGCACACGTGCACGCCGCACCATTGGGCCACGCACGTGCATGCGCTGAATCGCTAATCCGCCGCGCATGTGCGCAATAGCATGGCGAGCATGGGCAGCCAAAGTCCTTTTCTGACAGTCAGTAAACCATTGGTAGGAGGCTCATTGGTTGGGCCTGTCTGTTCCAGAAGTAGCGATATGGACTATCAGCAGAAAGCACCGTACCTTTCAGTGTTTTTAGGCATCGCTTGTCATTTTGGTTACCAGTGTAACCAGTGACCTCATATTTGCGTGCCCAACAAAGTGAATTATGGGACGTATAGTTCTCCTTCAGATCATTGCTTTGCACCCATGTACCCTAGGACTACACATCCCAGGGATCCTTGCTGTAAAATGAAGATTGCTGGGAGTAACTATTAACGGAGAGACAAGCCCGTGAAGAAGTCTCTTCCTCCTGGCCTGACGCAAGACAGACCTCTCTGTGCTACAGGGAGAGAGGTCGTACCATGCGGAGCCTTACTTCCAATCCGAGGCCTAAGGGGCCTAGCTCTGTTACTCGTTGTCGCCAACATCATTCACATTGCCTGCCTGTCAGTGTGGGTGTGCGTGTGAAAAGTTTCACTTCGGAAGATCCACTGCACAAGTGCTGCTACTCGAGTCTTGTCCAGAAGACATTGGAGCGATTTCGGTTGTTGGTGAGAGGGCAAAATTGCTCGACCTTTATCTATTCATCAACACTATTACAGAGACCCCGTGCACAGACATCTTTATCCCAAGAACACTTTACTGCATTGCTTGAACACTGTGTTCAGACTACTTTAGATTTCCACCACTAGGAATCTTATGCTTTCATTATAACCAAACAGATTACAGTTAACGAGCTCCAACTAGCTAGCGAAGAATATCAGATCTGCAACGTGGAACTCTTTTACCATTACTTATAGTACCCTCTGTAGACCCACTCCTTTCATTAGGATAGCATAAGCTGGCTAGATTACATCTTTCTCAGTGTGGCATCATGAGTAGTTAACTGAAACATCCACTGGGAGGTGACTTCTGATCTAAAGAGAGTGCACATATATATATATATGTAGCGGCGGCTCCTGTAGAGCACACGCTATGCGGTTTTCTAAAGTTAAAATTGCCTAAACTGCAGTTTGGTTTGGGTACAATTGTCTAAATTGGGCCTCGGCATCAGTCTGACTGGACTATGAGATCTTCAGCATGGCCACAGGGGGGCACTGTCTCTTCTGGCAGGCGTGGAACTATAGTCTGGTCAGATGCTTAAGTTACTCTCTCTCGGAGCCCGCCCAGTGGGAGTGGCGCTCTCGCTGTGCTTTTTGGGCGAGGGTATTTAAGATGCGGACGTCACGTGGTTCAGGGTTCCGGTCCAGAATGATGTGCTGACTTCATGGTCCTGGTCCTCCTGACCAGCCCCCAGGAAGGCTATGGCCTGGGGTGTGGATCCACCCGACTTTAATGTCTTGGTGCTGGCTAGCCCGAGGGAAGGAAACTAAAGGAAGGATTCTGAGGTGGATGGGTGCAGTCTCCGGTTCGGGAGAGACCCAGTGTACTTCAAGCATTCCAGGGGAGGACTCTTCAGAAGAACACCACGTAAGGGTTGTTTTCTTATCAAGAGCCTGGAAGGGATGAAGTAACTGAGAGAATTCGGTCTTGTGGATATCGCCAAGCAGGCTGAGAGATCCAGGTATCCCACAAGTGTTCTCAAGCTTAGTTTTCCTACATGTTCTGCAACAACGTCTGTGACAGAGACTTGTTCCTGAGTTAGGCACCAAGTTGGCTGCTAGGCCTTGTGAGAGAAGAGCTGTCCAACCTGAGTGATCATCCAGTTGGGAATGGCTATTCTCTGGATGCACTCAAAGTAAGCAAGTTCTTCAACATTTTATTTGACTTTGACACTAAGAGTACCTGAATTTTCCTTCCCAACCCTCTGATCCCAAGTTGAAAGACTGTTCAATTGTCTGAGATTTGCAAATAAAATCCATTCAAGTGGATCTGTTGTCAGTCTCAAGTTACTGGGCCATCTACCACGGGACACCCCTAGACGTGCAACAAGGAGAACGGAAGGTAACGGTAAGCCCCAAAATAACCAGCAGCTCCTTTGGGGGTTAGTGCTACATTTATAATATTGTTGTTGCTGAACCATTATCTTGTGTCTTTCGGAGGAATTTGTTTGCTGAGTTGGCTCTGTTATCTCGGCTCAGAGGATTGATTACCTCTCTCTGTGAAATAAGTTTTCCTTATTTGGTTCAAGTATAATATTTCAGAACCTAATTATACTGAGATGTTTGATTATTGCCACACAATGCTACAAGGATGTTTGAACCTAGAGTGTCAGGTGGGTTGGTCATGGCCGTGCAGATGAGCAGGTAATTTTCAGCAGTCCCCTAGGGGGCTGTAATACACATACAGTATCTCACAAAAGTGAGTACACCCCTCACATTTTTGTAAATATTTTATTATACCTTTTCATGTGACAACACTGAAGAAATGACATGGGTAGCAGGTGTGTTCATTTTGGTGTGATCACTCTCACTCTTTCATACTGGTCACTAGAAGTTCAACATGTCACCTCATGGCAAAGAACTCTCTGAGAATCTGAAAAAAGAATTGTTGCTCTACATAAAGATGGCCTAGGCCAGTGATGGCGAACCTTGGCACCCCAGATGTTTTGGAACTACATTTCCCACGATGCTCAACTACACTGCAGAGTGCAGGAGCATCATGGGAAATGTAGTTCCAAAACATCTGGGGTGCCAAGGTTCTCCATCACTGGCCTAGGCTATAAGAAGATTGCCAAGACCCTGAAACTGAGCTGCAGCACGGTGGCCAAGACCATACCATAACAGGACAGGTTGCACTCAGAACAGGCCTCGCCATGGCCCACCAAAGAAGTTGAGGTCACGTGCTCAGCGTCATATCCAGAGGTTGTCTTTGGGAAATAGAAGTATGAGTGGTGGGTGGGGGGTCATTCTGTCAGTGCTCAGACCATACACTGTACACAGCATCAAATTGGTCTGCATGGCTGTCATCCCAGAAGGAAGCCTCTTCTAAAGATGATGCACAAGAAAGACCACAAACAATTTGCTGAAGACAAGAAGGCTAAGGACATGGATTACTGGAACCATGTCCTGTGGTCTGATGAGACCAAGATAAACTTATTTGGTGTCAGATGGTGACAAGCGTGTGTGGGGGCAACCAGGTGAGGAGGACAAAGACAAGTGTGTGTTGTCTACAGTCAAGCATGGTGGTGGGAGTGTCATGGTCTGGGGCTGTATGAGTGGTGCCGGCACTGGGGGGGCTACAGATCATTTAGGGAACCATGAATGCCAACATGTACTGTGACATACTGAAGCAGAGCATGATCCCCTCCCTTCAGAGACTGGGCCGCAGGGCAGTATTCCAGCATGATAACCACCCCAAACACACCTCCAAGACCACCACTGCCTTGCTAAAGAAGCTGAGGGTAAAGGTGATGGACTGACCAAGCATGTCTCCAGACCTAAACCCTATTGATCATCTGTGGGGCATCTTTAAACAGAAGGTGGAGGAGCGCAAGGTCTCCCAACATCCACCAGCTCCGTGATGTCGTCATGGAGGAGGGGAAGAGGACTTCAGTGGCAACCTGTGAAGCTCTGGTGACCTCCATGCCCAAGAGGGTTAAGGCAGTGCTGGGAAATAATGGCGGCCACACAAAATATTGACACTTTGGGCCCAATTTGGACATTTTCACTTAGGGGTGTACTGACTTTTGTTGCCAGCGGTTTAGACATTAATGGCTGTGTGATGAGTTATTTTGAGGGGACAGCAAATTGACACTGTTATACAAGCTGTACACTCACTACTTTACATTGTAGAGAAATGTCATTTCTTCAGTGTTGTCACATGAAAAGAGAGAAGAAAAGATTTACACACATGTGAGGGGTGTACTTACTTTTGTGAGATCCTGTTTATGTTTTAGTTACTATTATGTCTTTTTTTTTTTTGCACTTGAAGTTAATTTTCCACCACCCTTGCTAACTAAGTCCATGTCTTTATGGGCCTTGCTTTGTGCACTGGTGTGCAGTCATGTTGGAACAGGAAGGGGCCATCCCCAAACTGTTCCCACAAAGTTGGGGAGCATGAAATTGTCCAAAATGTCTTGATATGCCTTAAGAGTTCCCTTCACTGGAACTAAGGGTCCAAGCCCAACCCCTGAAAAAGAACCCCCCCACCCACCCACCATAATCCCCCCTCCACCAAATGATTTGGACCACAAAGCAAGGGTCCATAAAGACATGGATGAGCGAGTTTGGGGTGAAGGAACTTGACTGGCCTGCACAGAGTCCTGACCTCAACCCGATAGAACACCTTTGGGGTGAATTAGAGCGGAGACTGCGAGCCAGGCCTTCTCGTCCAACATCCGTGCCTGACCTCACAAATGCTCTTCTGGAAGAGGGGTCAAACATTCCCATAGACACCCTCCTAAACCTTGTGGACGGCCTTCCCAGAAGAGTAGAAGCTGTTATAGCTGCAAAGGGCGGGCCAACTCAATATTGAACATCTATGGACTAAGACTGGGATGCCATTACATTTCATGTGTGTAAAGGCAGGCGTCCCAATACTTTTGACAATATAGTGTACATATACATGTGTATATATATATATATATATATACAAAAAATGTGTGTTTGAGCTTTGGGGTGCACACCTTAATGCATTAGGCTGCGCATGTCTATGTTCCCAGTACATATCTGCCCCCAGTACAGACTCTTCCCCCCTTCCACTAGAGAATGTCCCATTCCCCTAGTACAGATCTAGTCCCCAATACAGATCTCCCCCCCCCCCCCAGTATAGCTCCCCCATTACAGATCCCCCCCCACCCGGTACCGATCATCCCGATCAGCACAGATTTTCCACCCAGTACAGATCTTCCCCTCCAGTACAGCCCCCCAGTACAGATATCCCCCCGTACAGATCTTCCTGGTGCATGGAATCCACTCACCAGATTTCAGTGTGAGGGGACTTGGTTGTGTCATGTGACCAGAGCTAAGGAGGATTTGGTTGTGTCATGTGACCAGAGCTAAGGAGGATTTGGTTGTGTCATGTGACCAGAGCTAAGGAGGATTTGGTTGTGTCATGTGACCAGAGCTAAGGAGGAGCATCAGGCTGAAGCTGCAGAACTTCAGGTGCACAGTGACTGTCTGCCCTAGCTGTGGCACTGTGGACTTTCTGGTGGGGGTTCGGACCCCCCTACTCCCCCCCCCCCCTTTATCTTTGCTCCTGAGATTAAAAGTTATTTGTTTATCACGAGAAGGGAAATTTTATTCCTGAGAACATTATGTGAAAACTCAGCAATCAACCAGACTTCCTGAGCCAGATAAAACAGGGAACTGTGATGAACGAGTTCCTCATCTTCCTCTTCTCATCTCTCATTAATGACTTTCTGAACTTGATGAAGCCTTTTGTGTATTGTGTAATCCCCCGGGGGGCCGGATTCACTCCGTCCTGAGTAAAGAGGACCTGTACCGACCCGTGTACGGGAAGTATCCAGCCATTTACGGGAGGGCGTCCCGTTATATCCTTTCCTACCTACTCCCCCACCCCTCTCATCCCCCCTCTACCTACTCCCCACCCCTCTCATCCCCCCTCTACCTACTCCACACCCCTCTCATCCCCCCTCCACCTACTCCACACCCCTCTCATCCCCCTCTTCCTACTCCCCCACCCCTCTCATCCCCCTCTTCCTACTCCACACCCCTCTCACCCCCCCTCTACCTACTCCCCCTCCACTCTCATCCCCCCTCTACCTACTCCCCCTCCCCTCTCATCCCCCCTCTACCTACTCCCCCTCCCCTCTCATCCCCCCTCTACCTACTCCCCCACCCCTCTCATCCCCCCTCTTCCTACTCCACACCCCTCTCATCCCCCCTCTACCTACTCCCCCACCC
>NW_027507746.1:1439497-1525442 GCF_037356315.1 Lithobates pipiens
TTGCACAATGTGCTGTACCACATGGCAGGTTCCTAGTTGCTACTAATTTTCACGTGAGGCCATTCCATCTCTCTACCATCACGTGGAAGGGAATATTCTGGCATTATTGGGCAAGGCAGTCAGCTGTAAAATTCACCTTACTGCTGGCACGTGGTCCAACAAGCATGGACAGGGACATATATATCACATTCACAGCACACTGGGTAGCGCTGCTTGCAACTCAAAAGGATGCAGGACAGGGCTTGGTGCTGCAGCTTGTTGTGCCCCCACATCTCCATTCAGCTGGTGGTGATGATACCAGACCTGTGAGCTCTACCCCCTCCTCCTCTGCCACTTCCATTCCCTCCTCTGCAGAACTGTCCTATGAACATCAGGTACCCCCTAAGGCCTCATATACACTGCTGCTGGTAAACAGACGTTTCAGAGGCAGTTGGATGCCTCTTTCAACTGCCCCTGAACTCATCCAATGTTATATTATGTGTACATGTACAGAGGTTCCTTTAATGTCGTTTTTAGGCAGTTGCGTTTATAGGCTTTTCTTTGAAGGCAAAAAAATGAGTTCCGAGGCCTGGCACATGTTCTCAATTTGGTGGCGCAGTGTTTTCGAAATATATACCATGGGTTGCAAGATGTGCTAAAGCTGGCCAGAAGAGTCTGTAGCCGTTTCAGGCGGTCATACACAGCCAGTGCTGGCTGAAATTCAGCGGGAATTCCACTTGCCCACAAACCGGCTAATTTGTGACATGCCCACCAGGTGGAACTTGACTTTGGCAATGCTGCAGAGGTTATACATGCAGCAGAGGGCTGTCGAGGAGTACCTGTGACAGTATGGCATGACGACAGGCTCAGGACGCCTCTGATTTTTTAGCCCATGCCAATGGCTGATCATTTAGGATGCATGCACTGTATTGTCACAATTTTAGGAGGCCACAAAGATAGTGAACTGTGACAGTGCATGCATTAGTGACACAATCCCTGTTGTGTTCCTGCTAGGGAGGACTCTGTGTGGCATTATGGACAGGGCACTGGAGGCAGAGCAGCAGGAGGAAGAGTCCCATTTCATCCAGACACCATCATTCCTATGTCACAGAACAGACAGGAGGAGAGAAGGGGAGGAAGATGAGGAGGTGGATTGTGGCACTTTCATAGGCTACGAAGAAGAGGAAGACATGCATCAATCTGTAAGCTATAGCTTTCCAACCCCAGGATTCTTGGGAGTAGTATGTGGCTGGGAGGAGGAAGTTCCAGATGCAGTCATACTGAGTGACCCAGAGGAGTCTGCTTCTCAAGCCTCTGCAAATTTGAGGCAGCCTCTTGCTTCAAAGCCTGCGAAAGGACCCAAGAATATGTAGCTTAAAGGAGAAGGATGATTACTGGTTGGCAACCTTCCTTGACCACTTTTATAAGGGGAAGGTCTCAGAACTCATCCCATCCCCACAGGGAGTTCAGAAGATGGAATCTCTTGAGGACACGTTAAAGACGATTTTATTGAACGCTTTTCCTGACTCCAGTAGGTTACAGTGTCATGGAAAACGTTGTTTTGAGTCTTCTGTTGGTCAAGAGAAGAGTGTTGGAGAAGGCGTCTGCCTAAGTGAGGCATTTCGGAATTTTAGTCCTCGCTGCCCAGGGCTGTAAGCTTCCACATCCCATCGGCAGCATCTGCATCACATGGTGGACGAGTACCTCAGTGCCAAAACAGAGATGGAGAGCTTTCCAGCTGACGATCAACTGACTTACTGGGTCATGAGAATAGACCACTGGCCAGAACTTGCCCAGTATGCTATTGAGTTGTTGGGCTGCCCTGCATTCAGTGCTGCAGGAGGTTTCATTACTGAAAGAACGCGTCTGTCCACAGACTCCGTGGACCGTTTGACTTTTATAAAAACGAATCAGTCCTGGATTATCAGCTATGAAACACCTGATGCCGATGTCACTGATTCAATTTTTTGGGATGTGGAATCTCTGCAGGATTTCGAGGCTGCCTAGCTTTGAGGGTGTTCAATCATTTCATCTGGAAGAATGTTTTTAGTATAGGTTTCATGGGCACAATTAACACCCAAAGACCAATTTTTCAGCACCTGTTTGACAGGTGCATATCATTGCAATTTTTTTTTCCTTCATCAAGAGCACCTCTATAGGGTTACGGTGGGAAGGCGCCACTGACACCCAAAGACCGATTATTCTGCATCTGTTTTGACAGGTGCATATCATTTCAGTTTTTTTTCCAGCAAGGCCAATTCTTGCATTCATTAAGAGTACCTCTATAGGGTTATGGTGGGAAGGCACCACCGACACCCAAAGATTAATTTTTACACACCTGTTACTTCTATCCAAAGTCAAAGTGACACCACACTAATCTTGTTGCCAGTGCACTATATAGTGGCCTCATCATACACACTGGCTCCCCAGCTATTGCTGAGCAAAATAAAGACAGCTTGCAGGGAAAATTGTCTTTTAGTTTTATATTTAATTATTGCTGCAGCAGATTCTAAATATGATACAGATCTACCACTTTACAGGTAGACTAAGGGGACCCCCCAGGCACTATATTGGAAGGATTTTTTTATTTTTATTCTTTCAAAATCATAAAAAATCACTGCTCACAATTTTTTTTAAATTCATACATGTCCCCCAGGGCAGGACCCACACCCCTATAACCATTGTATGCCCAATTACTTGCATATAAGCCTTCAAAATGGGCACATTTGATTTTTGACATTCGGGTCCCATTGACTTTAATGGGGTTTGTTATTCGGGCCCGAACTTTTGCGGTGTTGTTCATTTGTCCCATCCCTAGTCTTGAGTAGGGATGGGCTTTATGTTCGAGTTGAACATGAGTTGGACTCGAACATTGGTTGTTTGCCAATTCGCCGAACAGCAAACAATTTTGGGTGTTCGTGGCAAATTCGAAAGCCGCGGAACACCCTTTAGAAGTCTATGGGAGAAATCAAAAGTGCTAATTTTAAAGGCTTATATGCAAGTTATTGTCATAAAAAGTGTTTGGGGACCCGGGTCCTGCCCCAGGGGACATGTATCAATGCAAAAAAAAGTTTTAAAAACGGAAGTTTTTTCGGGAGCAGTGATTTTAATAATACTTAAAGTGAAACAATAAAAGTGTAATATTCCTTTAAATTTTGTACCTGGGAGTGTCTATAGTATGCCTGTGAAGTCGCGCATGTTTCCCTTGTTTAGAACAGTCTGACAGCAAAATGAAATTTCTAAAGGAAAAAAAGTAATTTAAAACTACTCGCGGCTACAATGAATTGTCTGACAATACACATAACAGTTCATATATAAAAACGGCTTGGGATTTCCCCACGAACCAAAAATTAATTAAAAAAATGTGTGGGGGTCCCCCTAAATTCCATACCAGGCCCTTCAGGTCTTGTATGGATTTTAAGGGGAACACCGTGACAAAATGTAAAAAAAATGGTCTGGGGTCCCCCAAAAAATCCATATAGACCCTTATCTGAGTAAGCAACCTGGCAGGCCGCAGAAAAAGAGGGGGGTGACAGAGCGCCCCCCCCTCCTGTACCGTACGAGGCCACATGCTGGGATCTCCAACGGCATTAGACCTTCAATCCTCTCTGAAACCTGCACTGAGAGGAATGAAGGTGTAGAATTAGGTGTGTCACAGCCAAGTGCTTGTGGGCACTCTGCTAGCAGTACACTCACGTACGATTGTACCAGGCAAATTTCCCTGCCCTAGCTGCTGGACCGTTGAAAGAAGTTCACTCCCAGCCATCCACATGCCCAGCGGTTGAATGCTAGCTTGGCTAAATTGCTAGCACTTCAACTGCTGCCTTTTCAGTTGGTAGACTCGGCCCCTTCCGTGAGTTTGTGCAATGTGCGGTTCCTCACGGAAGGCAATTCTGGCTCTCTACCAGCATGTGGAAGACAATGTCCTTGCCTCGCTGGACAAGGTGGTCAGCGGTAAGGTGAGTATTACCGCTGACTCATGGTCCAGCAGGCATGGACAGGGACGTTACCTATCTTTCACGGCCCATTGGGTCACTCTTCTGGCAGCTGGGAAGGATGCAGGACAAGGTGCAATAGTGTTGGAGGTTGTTCCGCCACCGCGCCTCCAAAATGCTACTACTGGTTGAGACACACCTCTCTCCTCCACCCCCTCCTCTTCTTCTTCCTCCATGGCCTCTTCCAGTGCTCTGTCCTCGGAACCAGTGGTGCTCCGTAGGCATTCAAGGAGCTACGCAAGCTGATGGTGTTGATGGGGAGAAGGGCCACATCCCCATAACTCTTGCCCGGTGGTTGTGGGGGTCTGCGGGTTGGGGATATTCTCGGAATCTGCAAGCCCCCTTTAACAACCCCACCTCAGTGGGAGTCTTCTGCCGTGTGATGCTTCGATTCTTCTGACACTTCTTAAATAACGGATGGCGGGGCCACCCTGTGACCCTCCTCTGATGCACAGGGACTTCCCTATGGCTTTCCCCGTGTTGTCAGCGGGAGGCGGGGTCACCCGTTTACGTAAACGGGGCGACCCTGTCCCCCTCTGACATCACAGGGAAAGCCATAGGGAAGTCCCCGTGTGTCACAGGGTGGCCCCGCCCTCCATTATTTAAGAAGCGTCAGGAGAATCGAAGCTTCACGCGGCGGAAGACTCCTACTGAGGCGGATCGTGCGGACGGAGCGGAGAAGAAGCCGGAGCAAGATGCGGGACGAGAAGAGTGGAGGAAGAAGAAGATGCAGAAGAAGATGGAGAAGAAAAAGTTGGAGGAACAAGAAGAACACCGAAAGAAGACCAGAAGAAAGAAGATGGAAGAAGGAGCAGAAAGAAGAAGAAATTAATAAAGGACTAAAACTGTCTCTTGTGTTTTTTAACCTTTTTGACACTTTTTTTGTGAAATGGTAGGGGTACATTTATAACATTACCAATTCACGCGGGGGGGGGGGGGGATCTGGGGTTCCCCCTTAATATCCATACCAGACCTGAAGGGCCTGGTATGGAATTTAGGGGGACCCCATGCCATTTTTATCAATGAACTTTTATCTATATTGCCTGGATCGACAATTCATTGTAGCCACGAGTAGTTTTAAATGACTTTTTTTTCCTTTAGAAATTTCATTTTGCTCTTAGACTGTTCTAAGCACGGGAAACATGCGCCCCTTTACAGGCATACTATAGACACCCCCTAGGTACAAAATTTAAAGGAATATTACATTTTTATTGTTTCACTTTAATCATTATTAAAATCACTGCTCCCGAAAAAAGGCAGTTTTTAAAACTTTTGCATTGATACATGTCCCCTGGGGCAGGACCCGGGTCCCCAAACACTACCATGCATATAAGCCTTTAAAATGAGCACTTTTGATTATTCATGTTTGTGTCCCATAGACTTTAATGGTGTTCGCGTGTTCAAACAAATTTTTTGCCTGTTCGCATGTTCTGGTTTGAACCTAACAGGGGGGTGTTCGGCCCATCCCTAGTCTTGAGGTATAGCAGGGACAGAATGAGGTGAGTAAGGAGGAGGAGGGACAGATGTGTGCCCCTTTTGTGTGGCTTTCAGGTGCTCTTGCCAATGGGCTGAGTGGTGGGAGGTTAAATGTCTTGTCAAGCATGTGGTAACGAAATGGTTGGTGTTTTTGCCACGCTCGATGTGCTTGCAACAGTGCAATCTGCTGCACATCTACAAAAAAAGGTCCAGACATCTGAGCTGTGTTAAGTGGGCCGGGAGATAACAGCTCCACAATGTGATGGAATAGGGTGGCTGCTCTCTACTCTTCCATGATGGCTGCCTTGTTGGGGTTGTGCCTCACCCTCACTTTCCTCCTTTGCTCTATCCGGCACCCAAGTCACGTCAGTGACCTCATCATCATCATCTCCTCCATCCTCATTACCACTGGAGACAATACGCTGTGGCTGGGGGAACATGACTGCCAATTTGTGTGACAATGTTCCTCCCTCTCTGTAGGCTCATGTTCCTGCCTTCCTCAACCTCAGAACCAACATCTGAATCCAGTAATGGCTGTGCATCGTCAAGGAGCAAGTGGCTGATGTTGTGTTCAAATAACTCAGCTGACTCCTCTATGGCTGATGCTGGGGCTAGGGCAGGAATAGATGTGGACAAGGAGGCAGGATAAGCTGCTCTGGCAGCTGCAGGGGACTGCGCACTAGTCTCTGCTTGGGTGACAGAGGATGAGGAGGGTTTAGTAAGCCAGTCCATCACCTCCTCTGCATGCTGTGGCAGGATAGCACGGGCACCATCACAAAACAGAGGAAATGATGTCCTGCCTGAGGACTGACCACCACGTCCACCTTTGCATGTGGACACATGCGCTGCTGGCCCCCTCACAGTGTCATGGGAATGTCTGTCTCTCCTTGTTGTCCTCCCAGACATTAACAAAATGTAATAGAGATGGGGAAATGTGTACGTAGATGCACTTTAATCAATGGAATGTGGTGTTTGGTGCACTTTAACTTGAGTACTAAATACACAGACACACTCCACTAATACACTATAATATACTGCAGTAAAACTGAACTATAGCACTGAAATATACGGCGTTAAACTTGCAGTAATGCACTGAAATATATGGCATTAAACGGCGCATAATGCACTGAAATATATACGGCATCAAACCTACATCAATACACAGAAATATACTGTGTTAAGCGTACACTAACACACTGCAATATACTGTGGTAAATGTGCAGTAATGCACTGAAATATACTGCAGTAAACCTGCTCTCAGAAAATAAACTGACACTAATGTAAAGATGAATGGTCACACTACACTCACACTGCACTATCCCTAAATGCACACTAAACTGATATTCTACACTTACAATAGAATCAGAATATCACACCATCTCTCTAGTAGCAATGAACAGAGTCCTGTTCTATCTCTCTCCAATATCATATTAGAAATGGCCTTTATGGAGAGAATACTGTTATAGTGTGGGGCGGGACAGTGGTGTAGTGGTTAGCACTTTCACCTAGCAGCAATAGGGTCATTGGTTCAAATCCTGACCATGACACCATCTGCCTAGAGTTTGCATGTTCTCCCTGTGCCTGCATGGGTTTCCTCCGGGTACTCTGGTTTCCTCCCACACTCCAAAGACATGCTGGTAGGTTAATTAGACCTTGTCTAAAAAAATTGGCCTTAATATGTGTATGTCAATGTTGTATGTGTTTGTAAGTGTGTCAGGACCTTACAGGGTAAAGGCCCACACAAAGCTGCAGATGGATTCTGGTGGCAAGAAAGCGCCCTGAGGCAATTCAGTTCGCATAAGAAGCACTATACAAGTCACTTACTAAGAGTGATGAGCCATGATTGGATAGAGTCATCATGACAGTGTTCAATCATGGCTCTGACAGTGCTATGTGCCTTGATTGGGCAAAGTTTTCATTGCTTCAGTTAAATCAGGGCTTCCAATGCACTGGGCTGAACAAGCAGTCAAATGCTCAGATGTTCACCCAACACTAACAGAGGAAACAGGATAGATAACACAGGAAGTGTACAGAGGACAGGGACAGATAAAACACAGGAAGTGTACAGAGGACACGGGAAAAATAACACAGGAAGTGTGCAGAGGACATGGGACAGATAACACAGGTAGTATAAAGAGGACATGGGACAGATAACACAGGAAGTGTACAGAGGACATGGGACAGATGACACAGGAAGTATACAGATGATGGGGACAGATAAAACAAAGGACATATACAGAGGACATGGGATAATTAACATAGGAAGTGTATGAAGGACACAGGACAGATACCACAGGAAGTGTATAGAGGATACAGGACAAATAACAGAACAGATGTGTACTCTCCATCCTCACACATTGCAGTGTTTTGAGGCCTAGACTCACAATGAGCAAGGTACAGGCCATCAGCATGGCTTTCATGGAGACATGAAGGTCCATTGGGAAATTGATAATATAGTTCTCTTTAGAGCTGACCATCTCCTTCCATAACCCCCGCCACACACGTGTGATGACCCCGATTTGTGTTGTTCTGTCAGCAGATAGAACCTGGAGGGAGAAGAGAGAGAATCATAATGACCACTGCAGTGTCTACAAGGAGAGCAGCAATTATAAGAGGAGAGGACATTACACTTTTCCAACTTTAGGCTTGGTTCAAACCTATGCGTTTGGTTGCAGGTGCGGCATTCGCTGCATGAAAACGCTTGGGTGCATGCACCTTTTTCTGCAGGAAACACAGGCACGACAGTCAATTAAAATTAATGGGCTGCTGTGCCCATGCAAGCACGGCCCCCATAATGCATAGATGTGAACCTAGGGTAAAGGTTGAAATATTACTATTATTCTCAGTAAACTCTCCAAATGTTTCTGTATCTGTGTATACTGGAACAAATGTGAAACTTCCCTTAAATGATTCCCATACCTTATAATTATTCCTGTAGCCAGGTCCCGGGTCCCCAGAGACCTAATGGTGACCTCCAGAGTTAGGGACAGCTGACATGCTTCTGTGTAGAGTGGGTTACAAGGCATGGTGGGTGCAATGCAAGTTGGATTGATGCCTTTCCCTGCATGGCTGACTTCTATAGGCAGACAGCCATGCAGGGAAAGGCATCCAGCAAGACACCACATCTGCATGAGTAGGACCGCTGTGTCCTATGGCAACAATCTTGTAACAGTTTCTAACAAAGATGCAATGAACTCCTTCACCTCTTCTACAATCTCCTATTGTAGAACTTTACTCACAACTCACAGTATTTCACTAGACTACCAGATCCACTCGCCACTGGATTTCCTGAGCTCTTCCAATCTTCTCACTCAGTACGTTCCTCAAGTGTCACCCCGCATCCCTGCTGGGTCCCTAGCTTGGCACTCACAGATACTCCTCAAGCGTCACCCTGCTGGCCTGCTTGGTCCCTGGCTTGGCACTTGCTGAAATTTTCCCAATTCTTCACCGTCCCTGGCTGAGGGGAATACTGCTCTGGTACTTGCTTCAGCTACTCACAGTGGTCCCCGGTAACAAAGTGGATGGTCCCTTAGTGGCGACAGCTTCCCCTCTACCTCTGACCACAGCTGGCAGAACCGTTACTTCTGGTTGGAGTTCAAACCCGCATTCCCAACCCTACGCTGCTCTCTTGCTTCTGGATAGGCCCTCAGCCTAGTAGCCAGCAGCCTAAGGTTTACGGACTAGTAGCCCAGGGCAATACAACACACATCCATTCAGACAGCCATCCAGTTGGCACAGAACACTGATCACCTGACTCCACCCAAATAAATAGGTTCTCCCAGCAGGCCAAGGGACCCAAGAAAATCCCTGCCCATTGGCTGAGACACCCCATTCATTCCTAGTCTGTCCTTGCAATGCCCTTGTCTTATCTAATGGCACCAGGTACCCAGCTACTTAGCGACAAAAGAGAGAAGTGCAACCATTCCAGAATTAGGGTGAAATCAATTGACCTCCTGACAACTGGCCAAGGCAACTATCATTTGGCAGATACATTTTATGGTAAACATCAGGGTGCTATATTCCAGTTGGGGAAAACATGTTCATTTTTATAATCTCCCTCCTCCAACTCTGCCTGCATTTCATTTTTGGAGATATGCGTTAATCTCTGTTTTCACATAGGAGTCTTCACGAGTCAGACTGCTTCCTCTTTCATAGAACACCATGCGTCCTTCTTCTTCCATTCACAGGCCACCAAAGGCATTGTAGGTTGAAGAAGAAGGTTCAAGATGACAAGTCTAAAGTCAAAACATTAAATTTTTGAAGATTTTCCCTCTATTCCCAAACAAACATTTTTGGATTTCCTAACATTTTCTTAACTTTGCAATTTACATGTATCCTGTGTAGAGGAATGTCTTCAGCGGTGGAGTTGACTCTGCAATTATTTACTGATTAGCGGCTTTGGACATCATTACAGAGGAGATCAAATGTTGGATTCCTGCAGACTCAGAGGTGACCAGAATGGTGAACCACACAGAGGACTCCAAAGTGCAGTGTGACAGTTCAAAAACGCTATACTATATGGTGAAATGTTTGTGGACCCCTGATCATCACACCTATATGCGCTTGTTGACATCCCATTCCAAAACAATGGACATTAATATAGAGTTGTCCCTCATTTTGGCTATACTGGCCTCCACTATTCTGGGATGACTTTCCACAAGATTTTGGAGGGTGTCTGTGAGAATTTGTGCCCATTTGTGAGGTCAGGTACTGATGTTGGATGATGTGTCTCACCATTGACATTCCAGTTCATCCCAAAGGTGTTCAGTAGGTTTGAGTTTTGAAGGACACTCAAGTTCCTCCACATCAAATTGGTCAAACCATGTCTATATGGAGATGTAGTATGAGAAAACCTGGCTTGTTCCAATTCATCCCAAAGGCATTCAGTAGGGTTGAGGTCAGGGCTCTGTGCAGGACACTCGAGTTCCTCCACACCAAACTGGTCAAACCATGTCTATATGGAGACATAGTATGAGAAAACCTGGCTTGTTCCAATTCATCCCACAGGCATTCAGTAGGGTTGAGGTCAGGGCTCTGTGCAGGACACTCGAGTTCCTCCACACCAAACTGGTCAAACCATGTCTATATGGAGACATAGTATGAGAAAACCTGGCTTGTTCCAATTCATCCCACAGGCATTCAGTAGGGTTGAGGTCAGGGCTCTGTGCAGGACACTCGAGCTCCTCCACACCAAACTGGTCAAACCATGTCTATATGGAGACGTAGTATGAGAAAACCTGGCTTGTTCCAATTCATCCCAAAGGCATTCAGTAGGGTTGAGGTCAGGGCTCTGTGCAGGACACTCGGGTTCCTCCACACCAACCTGGTCAAACCATGTCTATATGGAGACGTAGTATGAGAAAACCTGGCTTGTTCCAATTCATCCCAAAGGCATTCAGTAGGGTTGAGGTCAGGGCTCTGTGCAGGACAGTCTGGTTCCTCCACACCAAACTGGTCAAACCATGTCTATATGGAGACGCAGTATGAGAAAACCTGGCTTGTTCCAATTCATCCCAAAGGCATTCAGTAGGGTTGAGGTCAGGGCTCTGTGCAGGACACTCAAGTTCTTCCACACCAAACTGGTCAAACCATGTCTTTATGGAGCTGGCTTTGTACACGGGGGGGAGGGGGGGCACAATCATGCTGGAACAGAAAATGATCTTCCCCAAACTGTTACCATATGGTTGGTGGAAGAGCACAATAGTACAATATGCAGTCTACAATGTCTTTGTATGATGTAATAATTAGGGATGAGCCGATGTTCGAGTCGAACGTAAGTTTAACTCGAACGTCGGGTGTTCGCCTGTTTGTCGAACATGTGTTTGCGGCAAATTCAAAAGCCGCCGGAACACCGTTAAAGTCTATGGGATATTAACATGAAAAATCAAAAGTGCTAATTTTAAAGGCTTATATGCAAGTTATTGTCATAAAAAGTGTTTGGCATTTGGCAAGTGTATTGTCATTTAAAACTGATTGTGGCTGTAATGAATTGTCGGGTCTCGGCAATATAGATAACACTCATTGAAAAAAAGAGCATGGGTTCCCCCCCCCCCCCCCAGTCCGATCCAAAATTTAAAAACAAAATTGTGTGGAGGTCCCCCTAAAATCCATACCAGGCCCTTCAGGTCTGATATGGAAATTAAGGGGAACCCTGCCCCAAATAAAAAAAAAAAAGGCAAAGGGGTCCCCCCCAAAATCCATACCAGACTCTTCAGGTCTCTTCTATCACTCCGGCCAACGGACCGGGAAAAGAAAAAGATACCCCCCAGGCATGAAATTTAAAAGAATATTTCATTTATATTCTTTCACTTTAAGAATTAAAAAAATAACTGCTCCCGAAAAAACGTCAGTTTTTAAAAAATATTTAGCATTGTTTCCGGGGGCAGGACCCGGGTCCCCAAACACTTTTTAAGGCAATAACTTGCATATAAGCCTTTAAAATTAGCACTTTTGATTATTCATGTTCGTGTCCCATAGACTTTAACGGTGTTCGTGTGTTGTGCTGAATTTTTTGCCTGTTCGCATGTTCTGCTGCAAACCGAACCGGGGGGTGTTCGGCTTATCCCGAGTAATAATAATGCTCTGTACACACGATAGGATTTTCCGACAACAAAACCTGTGAATTTTTTTCCGACGGATTTTGGCTCAAACTTGTCTTGCATACACACGGTCACACAAATGTTGTCGGAAATTCCGAAGCGTCAACAACGCGGTGACGTACAACACGTACGACAACCTGAGAAAAATGAAGTTCAATAGCCAGTGTGGCTCTTCTGCTCGATTCCGAGCATGCTTGGACTTTTGTGCGTCGGACTTTTGTACACAAACACTCGGAATTTCCGACAACAGAACTTGTTGTCGGAAAATTTGAGAACCTGCTCTCAAACATTTGTTGGCGGAAATTCCGACAACAAATGTTCTATGGAGCATACACACGGTTGGAATTGCCGAAAACAACCTGACATCCAACATTTGTTGTCGGAAAATACTATTGTGTGTACAGGGCATAAAGGCCCATACACACGATCAGACTTTTTGACAACAAACATGCAAATTAGCTGTTTTGGAGCAACATCCGACCGTGTGTACGCTCCATCGGACAAACTTTTTTGGTTTTCATCTGACTTTTGTTGGCTGTGCGAACAGACAAACTTTCTGGCAACAAAAGTCAGATGGAGCAAAGTCTGATCGTGTGTACAGAAAACCATAGGAGTTTTGTACAAAGTGCAAACAGGCATGCTGAGAACCAATGCAAAAGATCAGACAACAATACAGAAGTTGACCAAAGGTGGCGGTAAAGAGCAGAAAAACCACGTGATTTGGTGAAAGTTGGCTGAAAAAGTCCTGCTGTGTGTATGCAATACAAGTTCTCGGCCGACGCCCTTTGTACAAAAATCCAAGGGAAAGTTTGTACAAAGTCCTATCGTGTGTATGAGGCTTTAGAGTGACATTTGTCCTCACCCCCTCCCCCTTTCTCTTCCACAACATTTTCGTCTCGCTTTCCGTCCTATCCATTGCTGGTTCATCAGGTAATGACTCCTCAGAGTTGGTGGATTAGGACGCAAATCTATTTTCTAATTTCTACGAAAATGGCTAAGCCCTTGTACACGCGGTCGGACATTCCGATGGACAATGTCCGATAGGACCGTGTTGTCGGATAATTCGACAGTGTGTGGGCTGCATCGGGCTGTTTCCGTTGGAGTATCCGACGGACCAAGTTTTCCAGCTGGGCTATAAAACTTGATCCGATTGGACTTTGTCCAATCATGTGTAGAGAATTCCGACTGGACAAAGTGCCACGCATGCTCAGATCAAATTCCTAGACCAAAGCTATTGGCTACTAGCCTGAACGTAGTCCCGTCCTAACGAAATAACGTCATCACGTTCTGTACAATCGGATTTTCTGACAACTTTGTCCGGCTGTATGTATGCAACCGTTTCGGACAAAATCCGTCGGAACCAAAATCAGACGGATTTGGTTGTCGGAATGTCCGACCGTGTGTACAAGGGCTAAGGCCAAGAAAAGTTGATGGTACAATGCGGAGTGCGGAGGTTTCCTACTCTCTGGAATTTCACTATGCCTCTAACTACTTAAGAAACTTTATATACAGTGTTATTATGATTGCATAGAGATATAGTGATGCGTAAATTGTACTGCCATCATATTTTTCTTTGATGAACTGTCCGTATTTCTGCATGCTGTACCCTGATAAATAAAGAATTTATAAAAAAAAAAAAAGGGACATTTGCCAGGAACAGCCAAACTCAACCAGAAGTAGAATCAAAGGAGGAACAGGGATGGACTGGGTTGGACTTGGACACAGAAGATGGGATAACAGGCAGCAAGTGCCCACAGTGGGTGGTGGGACAAGTCAGGAACTTGGATAAAATGTTAAGACACTGACAGCAAGGCTGGGTGGAGTTAAATACTTTCCCAGTACCCAGAACCAGCTGCTTAGAGACACCCACTAAAGGTTACAGGACTTAAGCCTCATACACATTACTAGTTTTTTTATTATAGCAATCTGCCCTACTGTGCTATTGTGTTCTGACAGGGGGACGGCCCTACCGCCAGAACATTGGCTGAGAGCCCTGATCCCGAGCTGGGCAGCAGACTTTTTTTGGTGAAAACGGCTGGACCGGATGCCATACACACGGGCCGAATGTCTTTATGGCTTCTTTGGCTTGACCAGGTTCTCCTTCTAGATTTTTTTTCTGAACTCCATTCATTTGTTTTGCTCTCCACTGGTTTTGGGCTCACAAAGCCAGTCATAATGCACCTTTGTTTAGCACTCCTCTCAGGGCCGTTTTTAATATTGATTGGACCCCGGGCAAAAAATTTTTTGGGGGCCCCCTCTCATGCAATTTCACTCTCCACCTGCTCTGAGACATACAATAAATAAATAACTTAAAATCAGTTTACTGTATCAGATCAGGCAGCAATTGCGATTGGTTGCCAGAGGTTACAGCATATCATTACTGCTTAATGACTGGTTGCTAGAGGTTACAGCACACATTACGGCTAACTGATTAGTTGCTAGAGGTTACAGCAAATGATTTCTGTTTGTTAATTAGTTGCTAGAGATTACTGTACCGTAATACTGCTCACTGATTGCTAGAGGTTACAGCACATCATCTTCTCACTGCAGGGGAGCATGATATACATATGAATGCCACCTTTATTTACATATCAATGCAGATGGCCACAGCTATTTGCTTAGTAATGCCGCTGCTATTTACATATGAATGGCAGTTATTTACATGTAAACACAGGGTCTGCAGGTAAGTCATCTGTACACAACAACAGGGCTAAAACTTCAAGGGACAAGGAAATTTAAACTGGGAAGTTGGCAAGTATGAGGCAGCTGCTTTGGGCCCCACAACAATGACAGGGCCCAGGGCAGCTGCCCCCTTTGCCCTGCCTTAAAGACGGCCCTGACTCCTCTGTACGCCACACTACAGCCATATCGCTGCTCTTTGATTGTTCCCCTTGCTCACAACCCCTGGAAACAATCTTCAAGTACCGCTGAAGCCCCATACACATTATCAGATTTTCTAATGATTTTTTTTTCCCTTCAGATTTACCAAAACCACATAATATGAGGTCAAACCTTAGGAGTTTCAATGTGTATGCGATCAGGCCGGCCCTTGCACTACATAGTTTTGGTAAATCTGAAGACAAAAATCAGCAGAAAAACCGATAGTGTGCATGGGGCTTTAGGCTCATTAGCTATTGCTGGTTGCCACATTTCAAAAACAATTGACTTGTTCTTGACTTCCCTCCTGGGTCTACACATGTTGCTCAAAATATAAGACTGCTAAAAAACCAAAAGGCATTAAAAATTCGTTTTTTTTTTTGCATTTTGATATCAGAGTAATGCCGCGTACACACGATCGGACTTTCTGGCGGACTTGGTCTGGCGGACAATCCGACGGACTTTGCAGCTGAGGTCCGCCGGACTTTCAAACGAACGGACTTGGCCACACACGATCACTTCAAAAGTCTGACGGATTCAAACGTGATGACGTAGAATAAGGAAGTTCATAGCCAGTAGCCAATAGCTGCCCTAGCGTTGGTTTTAGTCCATCGGACCAGCACACAGACGAACTGATTGTCCGCTAAAAGCTTAGTCCGGCTGGACAAATTTGAAGCCAGTCTTATTTCTAAGTCCGCCAGACTTTTGGGAAGAAAAAGTCAGCTGGAGCCCACACTCAATCGAATTGCCCAATGGACTCTGGTCCGCCGGACCAAGTTTGCCGTAAAGTCCGATCGTGTGTACGTGGCATTAGGGTATAAAATGGGTGGCCTGTGTGGAAAATCAATTATGAAGATGTTTCTCCTCCTATCCGTGGACATGCAACCAACAGAAGCCCACAGTGGACAGGAATCAGATGTTCACCTCAACCACATGGCAGAGGCAACCAGATGACATTTTCTACAAGTATTATTTCTAAAGAAAGACGTATTTCGCACTTTTTGATAGACTGACCTTATAATGGATGTCCCTGGTAGACATAAATCCTGTCCCCCATCCTGGATCTTTCACTTTAAGACAAACAAGTCCTGTTGGATCCAAGATGTCGAAGTTTAAGGTAAAACATGTCCGCTCTTTGTTAATGGAACCAAGGGGCTCCCCGGAGGAACTGGAGACCTGCAACTATAATAATACATCGTCACAAGAGGTTGTCTATTGAGCTTGGCTATTGAGCTTGGTCACCATAGCCAGAACTGTGCTTGCACTGTCCAGTAGGTTTATCTGGGTCTATTACTTCCTAAAGGAACAGGAACATATCTTATATCCAGAGGAGCAACTACTAGAACCTTCAGAGCCCCAGTGCAATAAACCATGAAACCCCCCCCTGACCTCTGGTCCCAGGTCCTTCCCTTCCAGCCTGGGGCCCTTTCCCACTGATCTCGGGAACCTTTATAAGTGGTCCTGCAGCTGGCCCCCTTCCTGCCATCTTGGGTAGGATTGCCACCTTTTCTTCTTCTAGCCAAACCCAAACACTTTAGGGGGGCACAGCATTTTATTTTTTTGTACTATATACCATTTGGTGTATTTTGCGATTAAACATTTATAATCATAAGAATTTAATCACAAGAGTCCCCCTTTACATCTGAACTTGCATAGTTCCCCCTTTACATCTGAACTTGCATAGTTCCCCCTTTACATCTGAATCCACAGAGTTCTCATTTACGTCAAAACTCACAGAGTTCCCTTACTCTTTAAGGGGGGGGGGGGGAGACTCTGCAGACTGATGTAAGAGAGAACACTGAGGACTCTGATTTATGGAGGAACACTGTGATCTCTGATGTAAGAAGGGGACTCTGATGTTAGGAGGGATGCTGTAGACTTTGGTGTAAAGGGTAACTCTGTTATAAGGGGGTCCATGGTAACTATAGTCCCCATATACATCATCGTTTCCAGCATTTCCCTTTAATCAGGGTTCCCAGAGTCCCCCTTACATCAAAGTCCGCAGAGCCTCCCTTACATCAGAGTCCACATAATTTCACTGTAAGGGGGAGCTTTGTGGATGTTGATATACGGAGAACTGGGATGTAAGGAGTGCTCTGGGAACCCTAATTTAAGGGGGCTGTGATGTAAGAGGGAATGATGTGGACTCTGATGTAAAGGGGAACTCTGATGTTAAGGGATCTCTGCTTACCAAAGCCCCACTATCAGAGTCCACAGAGCTCCCCTTACATCTGAGCCCCTCTTACATTTAGTGTACTCAGTGGTAGGAAAGAAAAGGGAGGGACGGGGGACACTTCAATCACCATACATGGTGAGTTCACTCATCCCAGGAAGGAAGGGGGCTCAGACAGTGTGCATATCCTCCACAATGTAGTTGCAGCTAGTGGGATTTCCCACCCTCTCATCCCCTTTCTGAGCACAGCCCTGCCAGGGATTGGGGTGTGGGCGGGGCTGCAGGCACACACAGGAGGAGAGGGGCGGGAGGAGGAGCAGATCCAGCTCTCTCTCTCCTCTCCTGTCCTTGCAAGGTGGTGAGGGGGGTGTCAGTGCTGGGTCTGGGCTGTGTAAGAGAGAGTGTAATAGACACTCCCTGCTTACAACTGCAGCTGGGGAGCCACAGTCCAGGCACTTGGGGGTCTCCCCTACAGTGGCAGAACGCCAGAACCCGGTCGCAAGTGCAACCTTTGCGATCCTGGTAGCTCCACCACTGCTTATATCTTTTTTTTACCTTCGAAGCTAGATTAGTGGTTGCGGGGCATTAGGGCATTGCGCTTTATAGTTTATTGCCGTCAATATATGTTTTAGCCATTTAACATCCCGAGCGGGTGTTCGTTTTAGCTATAAGGTAGAGTATGGGCAATTTTTCCCACAGGCAAGATGGTGCGATTTAGCCATTTCCTTGCATGTCAGAATGAGGTGTGGTATTATATTAAGTGCTGAGTCAGTGTATCGCCCTATCCCCATTGACAACGTCTGTGTATGACGAAACGCGCCTGGGAGGGGACGTGCAGTGACGTCACCGCGTCGTTTCCAAAGGAGGAAGGGCTCCTAGAATGCCGGCTGGTGTTTTTCTTTTAAATGTTTCTAATCCGTGGATGTTTGTAAGTACAAGTGGAGTAACCAATGTCCTCCATTTCCCTCCTGCAGCTGCTGAATGTTTGCGGGAGGGAGGGGAGGAGAAGAATTAATATCGGTTTCTCCTCCTCTCCTTCCCGCAGACATTCAGCGGTTGCATGAAGGGATCGGTTCCTCTACATGCCGCTGCTGTCCTACAATGGGCTATGGGGCTGGGTCGCAATGGCGACCCCTGCAACCCCTGTAGGTACGCCCCCTGCTGTATATACTGTGTGATAATTGCAACATAGACCTTTTATTGAACTCTGCTGAATGAACTCAGGCTGAACCCAATAAGGTGATACAACTCTAAGAATTGCTGAGAGTATAAAAAGGTTGTTTCATGATTTGATCATTTCTCTTATTTTGAGCTATGAAACCAGATTTCAAATAGACCCAAAATACAGTGTCATCGGAAAGTGTCACTAAACCCCCATCATAAAAACTACTCTCAATAAATGGTGTATTACATGCTGTTTATACTCACTCCTTTCCTGTATCCTGCAAAAAAAACAAACCTGGTTGATCTGCTGCTCTCTATCCCTTCTGTCAATG
This sequence comes from Lithobates pipiens, assembly GCF_037356315.1. NCBI lineage: Eukaryota > Metazoa > Chordata > Amphibia > Anura > Ranidae > Lithobates > Lithobates pipiens. The sequence continues at coordinate 1,458,093 of NW_027507746.1, forward strand.
TCCCCAATTGATTTGGGTATTTTTCAGAGCGGTGGTGGCAGCTCTGCACATGCTCAGCTTCAAGTGAGTTTCTATGCTGAGCATTTCCTGCCTATCACATGTGAGCAGCCCATGTGACTATAGAGTCACACATGTGGGTGTATACACAGTGCTAAATGACAGGCCACTCCCTCCCTCCTCCTCCATGCCAACTAACCACCTAAACACAATGGAGGGTGGGACATTACATCTTGATTGATGGAGGCTTCACCTCTCTGTTATTCTAATACATGGGCATGAAGGGGCGTGACGCAGCCTTTGACTGGCAGAGATCCACCCAAACCTATTGTTATTGCCAAAAATGATAAAGATTTGATTTCAAATATTGCATATAATGTGTATGACAATTTAAAACAGTTTATTTTTTACTAATTATTTATTTTTACTCTGCATTCTAAAGGCTGTTTTTTTTTTGTTCGTTTTTTTGAACATGTGACCAGCAGCAGAGGACTAGAAACTTATGTTTCCCTGCAGACAGGCTGGGAGAGGTCATGTGAAAGCTGGATATCCATTAGAAAAAAAGATACTTAGATTTTTCTATTTAAATAATTACAGATCCATTATTCTCATACAGAAATAGAAGGGAGAATATAACATTACACAGTGTCCCCGTTGTACAACAGGCATGTATACAGAGCAATCAGTGACATAGCTACAGTCAACATTAGAACAATGGGCCATGTTGCTCGGTAAACGTCTTCTAAAACTGAAACTGTATATGGAAAATCCCCTCTCCATGAAGCCACTTTCTATGTGTGACACGCCTTGGAAACAGAAAACATAGAGCTTTAGAGCATTCTATCGATCCATCGCAACCTAACCGTGTCTTTTCAGCCGCTCGCCATTGTCTCAATGTAGGCAAGTTAAAACATGAAAGACACATAGCAGAGGAGAGCAAAAAAATCCCAAGAAATTCTTTATGTATGTAAACAGTAAAAAATGGAGGACAGCCCTTATAAAGAATGAGGAAGGACATCTGGTTACAAAGGATGGGGAGATGGCGAAGGTATTGAATTTATTCTTCTCCTCAGAGGGAATCAAGGGGCTTCAGTAACCAAAACTGCAGTGTTTATCCTCATGACACATCACAGGAAGCACCTCCATGGTTAACAGAGGACAGAATTAAAATTAGACTCGGGAAACTTAACATTAATTAATCACCGGGACCAAATGGCTTGCACCCAAGGGTACTTAGGGAACTCGGTCAAGTAAATGCCACACCATTGTTCCTAATTTTTACTGACAATCTACTGACTGGAATGGTACCAGCTGATTGAAGAGAAGCCAGTGTAGCACCAATATTTAAAAAGGGCCTAAAATACATCCCTGGGAATTACAGACCAGTTAACCTAACATCAATAGCATGTAAACTCTTGGAGGGGATGATAAGGGACTCTATACAAGATTTTAGTAATGACAACGGTATCGTTAGCAGTAATCAGCATGGATTCATGAAGAATCGTTCTTGCCAAACCAATCTACTAACCTTCTATGAGGAGGTGAGCTGCCATCTAGATAAAGGAAGGCCCATAGATGTGGTGTATCTAGATAAAGGAAGGCCAGTAGACGTGGTGTATCTAGATAAAGGAAGGCCCGTAGATGTGGTGTATCTAGATAAAGGAAGGCCCGTAGATGTGGTGTATCTAGATAAAGGAAGACCCGTAGACGTGGTGTATCTAGATAAAGGAGGGTCCATAGACGTGGTGTATCTAGATAAAGGAAGGCCCGTAGACGTGGTGTATCTAGATAAAGGAAGGCCCGTAGACGTGGTGTATCTAGATAAAGGAAGGCCCATAGACGTGGTGTATCTAGATAAAGGAAGACCCGTAGACGTGGTGTATCTGGATAAAGGAAGACCTGTAGACGTGGTGTATCTAGATAATGGAAGGCCCATAGACGTGGTGTATCTAGATAAAGGAAGGCCCATAGACGTGGTGTATCTAGATAAAGGAAGACCCGTAGACGTGGTGTATCTGGATAAAGGAAGACCCGTAGACGTGGTGTATCTAGATAAAGGAAGGCCCATAGACGTGGTGTATCTAGATAAAGGAAGGTCCGTAGATGTGGTGTATCTAGATAAAGGAAGGCCCGTAGACGTGGTGTATCTAGATAAAGGAAGGCCCGTAGACGTGGTGTATCTAGATAAAGGAGGGTCCGTAGACGTGGTGTATCTAGATAAAGGAAGGCCCATAGATGTGGTGTATCTAGATAAAGGAAGGCCCATAGACGTGGTGTATCTGGATTTTGCAAAAGCATTTGACACAGTTCCCCATAAACGTTTACTGTACAAGATAAGGACCGTTGGCATGGACCATAGGGTGAGTACATGGGTTGAAAACTGGCTACAAGGGCGAGTTGAGAGGGTGGTGACAAATGGGGAGTACTCGGAATGGTCAGGGGTGGGTAGTGGGGTCCCCCAGGGTTTTGTGCTGGGACCAACCCTGTTTAATTTGTTCATAAACTACCTGGAGGATGGGGATGGGGTAAACAGTAAAATCTCTGTATTTGCGGACAATGCTAAGCTAAGCAGGGCAATAATTTCTCCGAATGATGTGGAAACCTTGCAAGAAGATCAGAACAAATGAATGGGGGGAGGGGCAACTACATGGCAAATGAGGGTCAATGTAGAAAAATGTAAAATAACACATTTGGGTGGCAAAAATCTGAATGCAATCTATACACTGAGAACCTTTGGGGGGAATCTAGGATGGAGAAGGACCTGGGGGTCCTAGTAGATGATAGGCTCACCAATGGCATGCAATGCCAAGCTGCTGCTAACAAAGCAAACAGAATATTGGCATTAAAAAAGGGATCAACTCCAGAAATAAAATGATAATTCTCCCGCTCTACAAGACTCTGGTCCGGCCGCACCTGGAGTATACTGTCCAGTTCTGGGCACCGGTCCTCAGGAAGGATGTACTGGAAATGGGGCGACTACAAAGAAGGGCAACAAAGCTAATAAAGGGTCTGGAGGATATTAGTTATGAGGAAAGGTTGTGAGCTCTGAACTTATTCACTCTGGAGAAGAGACGCTTGAGAAGGGATATGATTTCAATATACAAATACCGTACTGGTGACCCCACAATAGGGATGAAACTTTTTCACAGAAGGGAGTTTAACAAGACTCGTGGCCGCTCATTAAAATGAGAAGAAAAGAGGTTTAGGGGGGGCAGCCTGGCACCGGAGGAAGATGGCAGCATAGTCACAGAGCTCCGCCACCCAGAGCTTCTAAAGTGCCTTTATTAGTGGGATAAACCTACCACACAACAGCGAGGATGACCGGGAGAAGCTTGTCAGCCACCCAGTCCCCGCAGGACTCCTCCACTCAGCTCAGTCCAAATATACCGGCGATGTTCCACACTCAACATGCGGATCCACAGGCCGCATCTCAAGCCTCGGACAGGAGTTTCTCCGCTGCCAACGCTGACACCCCTGGAGCCTCCGCAGCAGCAGGTACGCTTAGCTCACACTGAGCCTGGCAGACCTCCATTTAGTGGCCACAGACATTAAAAGCATGCTCTTTGCAGCAATATCTGACCTTAAAGCAGACATTAGAGCAGTGGCTTCTAGGCTGGAGCACGTGGAACCAGCGACTATGACTCACAAAGCAGCCATCCAGCAGGTACAACAGGTCACCAGTGTCCATGCCCAGCACCTGATGGAAATGCACAGACACATGGAGGACCTTGTAAACAGGGGCCGCAAGCGCAATTTACATGTAAGAGTCATACCAGAATCAGTGGAAGGGCCCCAGTTCCAAGCTACTATCTGGTCTATCTTCAATACTCTGCTGGGTAGGCCGCCAGATGCCCCAGTGGAGATGTAAAGGTGTCACAGGGCTCTCAGGCCGAAGGGTAGAGACACTGATCCCCCTAGAGATGCAGTGTGCTGCTTAGTGAAATTTACTTTGCGCGCAACCATGATCATCTGAAACATGAAGGGACACGTATTCAACTGTTTCAGGACTTGTCGGCCATTACCCTACAACACAGGAGAGATCTCCGTCATCTGCGGCAAGCCCTGCGTGACAGACGCATCCCCTACCGGTGGAAATTCCCCTTCTGCCTACAGGCCACAGCAGGTAATCGCACGGCACACCTGAGAACCCCTGCCGACTTACAGCCCTACTGAGATACTCTGGGAATCCCTGTAGTAGATGTCCCGGACTGGTACAGGGCGTTTATACAACTGGACCCCTGGATCCCCACACAACCTGACACCACACCAAGATCACAAAGACAATGACAGAGGAGACGCAGAATCTCAACCGCTTCACCATCGAGGATTCAGGGTGATATGGAAACAGACGAGATCCCACGAGTATCCCCATCATCCGTTCGACGCAGAACCAATTGCTAATTCCACTACGAACCGATGGGTGAGCGGATCTACACCACCCCCTTTGTTTACACCCTTAACTCTGAGACCTAACTTTTATTATCGGTGACCATGTTGGCACCATTGAGCTCCAACACATGAGTAACGTCCACTAAATAGAGACCAGTCCACCAACTTTGAGATGGCCAAAGCTAAATCATACACTTGATACCCAGGGAACATGTAAGTTGTATATGTTTTATATGTTACAAATATTGTATATTTCACAAAGTTCGGAAAAAATTTGAATATGTTAATAGAGATGTTTCAACCCCAACCTCTGAAGTCTATTATCCGGTCAAGGGCAGGTGGCAAGAGGGAAAGGGGGACCACCGATAGTATCAATAGTGGTTGAATGCGAAAAGGCTGTATCTGGTACTTTCAGATCCCTTTCCAGGAGGTATATCCCATATTGACTACACTCCAACTTGGAAGGCTCTGGGTGGCAATAGCATCTGGATCCACCTTGGTGTTAGGCTTCTTTCCCACCTCAAGGAGGAAGGTTCCCCCCTTGAACATACCCAGAATAGTCTATTCCTATATTCATATCCCTGTAGATCACTCACTAGGTGTTTAAGCAGGGCTATACCCACCTCTGGTAAACTAAACACTCTGCCCATATTAGGGGCTTTCACCAAATGTAAGTAGGGGTCTCCAGCTGATACTGGAGTCACCTACTGAGCAAACTTAAGCTTCCGATTCCCTCTTTCCCTCAGATCGTACTGATTTCTTTAACCTTTTAGGTCCTACCTCCCACCCCCCCTGTCTTTTTTTTTTTCTTCCTCCTCCTTGTTCCCCTCTCCTCCCTCTCTCTTTCTCTCCCTCTCTCTCCCTCCCATCTTCTCTCTTTCCTTCCCACTTCGCTCACTCGTCTTCCCCCCTCCCTTCCTGTGCAAGCCCTCTCCTTCTGCAAAAGCCTGAACTGTGTCCTCCACATACCCTCGGTGTTCCCCTATGTCCTCCATATACCCACGGTGTCTCCCTGTGTCCTCCACCCACCCATGGTGTCTCCCTGTGTCCTCCACCCACCTACAGTGTCCCCCTGTGTCCTCCACCCACCCACAGTGTCCCCCTGTGTCCTCCACCCACCCACAGTGTCCCCCTGTGTCCTCCACCTTTCCACAGTGTCCTCCTGTGTCCTTCACCCACCCACCGTGTCCCCCTGTGTCCTCCACCCACCCACAGTGTCCCCCTGTGCCTTACAACCCCCCACTGTGTCCCCCGGTGTCCTCCACCCACCCACCGTGTCCCCCTGTGTCCTCCACCCACCCACCGTGTCCCCCTGTGTCCTCCACCCACCCACAGTGTCACCCTGTGTCCGCCACTCACCGTGTCCCCCTGTGTCCCCCACACACCCACGGATTCCCCCTGTGCCTTCTCCCCCCACAACTGCCCAGAGAGACACTGTGCTGTGTCTTAAGAATCCCAGTGCTCTGCTGTGTGGCCTGTGTTTTGGTTTGTGCCCTGCTATTTGCCCTACTATGTGCCCCGTGGCCTGTGATGTGCCCTGCTGTGTACCCCCCGGATGTGCCCTACTGGGTGCAACATGCCCTGTGATGTGTCCTTTGCCTTGCTATGTGCCCTATGCCCTGCTCTGTAGCACCTGATGTGACCTACTGTGTGCCCTGTGATGTGCTCTACTGTGTGCCCCATGCCCGGTGATGTGCTGTATACTCCCTGATGTGTCCTACTGTGTGCCCCATGCCCTGTGATGTGCTCTGTGCCCTGCTGTGCACTCCCTGATGTTCCCTGTGCTTTGCTGTGTACCCTTTGATGTACCCTACTGTGTGTCCCATGCCCTGTGATGTGTCCTGCTGTGTACCCCCAAATGTGCCATTTCCAATGATGTGCCCTGGGCATGTGCCCTACTGTGTGCCCTACTATGTGCCACATGCCCCGTGATGTGCTGCATGCCCTGCTGTGTACCTCTCGATATGCCCCGTTGTGTACCCCATGATGTGCCTACTGTGTGCCTCATGCCCTGCTGTTTACTCCCTGATGTTCCCTGTGCCCCCTGTGATATACCATGCTGTGCTCAATAATGTGCCCTGCTGTGTACAGCATAAACCCTGCTGTGTGCCCCATGATGTGCCCTGCTGTGTACCACCTGATGTGCCCTGCTGTGTGTCCTGTGATGTGCCCCATGCCCTGTGATGTTCTCAGTGCCCTGCTGTGTACCCCCTGATGTGCCTTTTGCCCCATGATGCGCCTTCCTGTGTGCCCTGTGATGTGCCATACGGTGTGCCCCATGCCCTGTGTTGTTCCCTGCTGTGTACCCCTTGAGATGCTTTGCTGTGAGCTCCAAGTCCTGTGATGTGCCTGTGCGCCCCATGATTTATGTAGGTGGGGCTTTGTGTTGGTGTGGCTTGCGTGTGGGTGGGGACACGGGACCCCATGATCTTCTATTGCCCGGGGGCCCCATGAGTTGTCAGTCCACCCCTGCTCTCCCAGCAAGCCAAGGGATTAAAGAAAACCCCCACCCATTGGCTGAGATACCCCACATACCCATAACCTGACCTTGAGTTGTTCTTCTCATATCTAATACCTCCAAGTGCCCGGCCACCTAGTGGAGAAGAGAAAAGTACAACAAGGCCAAACTTAGGAAGAAATCAATGGATCTCATGCTATTAACTAAAGTAGCTACATCTGGCAAGTACATTTGTAAGGAGCTCCCTGACTAAACCCCAGGGTGCTATACCTGGCAACCAATCACCTGCTGTTTAATGAAAAAAGTTAACTCCTGTGGTTCCCACCCCCCATCCAGCCCTGTGATACTGGTCGCTTGCTGCTGTCCAATGAAGAGGACAGCGCCAAAATTGTCCACGGTTGGGTGCCCGGATTCAGCGGTGGCGGGCCAGGTGGCTGAAATCCCTGCCCTAGAGTTTCGGGGCTATAGCCTCAGTAGCCACCCCCTAGCAAGGCCACTGCCAGTCAGTCTTTCATACCTTGGTGTCCCAGCTACAGCACTCTGATGGCACGAGAAGGTTGAGGACATTATAACCTTGGGTGTTGGTAACCCTGCAATCAATCCGAGGACCACAACACTCCTCCTGCTCAGTGGCTTGATACATAAGTTGGCCATTGGTGCCAAGCACATCATACGTACAATTGCTCTGGAAAAAACTTTTCCCTGAAATGACAGAATTATAAGAAGATTTTAGTGAATGAGGTCTCTGAGAATCTGTAAAAAATACCTGAAATGTTCCTACATCCATCTTCCCTCCAATGTAAATTCATAGCTACCATATCTATAATCCAGACATCTAAGATACACAGATTATAGAAAATGTTCGGTCTTTTTTTTTTTTTTTTTTGGTAAACCCTCCTACTGGTGGGAGGAGCTAAGTAAGAAATGGTGCCTTAGGTGCACAGGGAAGAAGACCCGGGTGAGAGTCTAATAACCAGAAGAGCTAGCTTTAGTTGTCCTGACTCAATGCATGGTCTATGACAGCCTTTCTCAACCTTTTCAACACAGAGGAACCCTTGAAATAGTTCTCCCGTCTCGGGGAACCCCTGCTAAAAATTTGAAATCTACAACTCCTGATACATTAGTGTGATGGTCAGTGGGAAGAATGGTCCTTACACTTGTGGTCAGTTGGGAAGAATGGTCCTTACACTTGTGGTCATTGGGAAGAATTACCACCTTACAGATAGCTAAAAAGATCAATGGTGTCAGTGGGAACTTATCTAAGAGGCAGAAATGGCCCAATACTGAAGGAACCCCTAGCAACCTCTGGAGGAACCCTGGTTGAGAATCACTGGTCTATGAGAACTGGGAGCAGGATGGGCAGGCATGTTCTCTGACATGAGTACTAATGCCCCGGGACTAATAGTGACATGTGGAAGTGTACTCAACTGGGTAGAGCTATGGAGTGGGACATAGAAAGACAGACTGGTATACTACAGAAGACAGTTTGTTAATCTTGGATGACAGAACAGGATACTTCGCCTTGTGAATTTCAGGCTGAATAGAGCAGGATACTACAGATTTAGCATACGGGGAGATGGGTCCCATCACTGTTGTGCTCCCGAGCAGAGGAGAGAGGAGATGCTAAGGCAAGATGGATTATGAGTGATGTGCAGTGTTCTGCTTTCACAAATGACTGCTACGGCTTGTCCACATTTGTGTATGGCAATGTTTGCCAAAGACACCTGTCCATGTGTCCATGTGTTGTGTCTCTACCATCTTTGAAGGTGATTATTAAAGTGAGGAAACTATAACTTTTGTGTAGACGTTCCTATCCTTTAAAGGCTAATAGCCAGGGAATGTTGTAGGAAGGCCTGTGGCAAGGAGTGGTCAAAACATGGTGGAAGCTTGCATCTACGGCAGTTGGTTGTTGTCCTACCCAAGGAGAAGCAGGGAAAAAGCTTGGGAAATTTGGGGGGCAATAGTCGGCCAATCAGAAGTCCCTTTACAATCATAAAACAATGAAGAAAAGAACATTGTATTCCATTTAAGGCCAAATGGTTAATGCGTTATATCTGGAGATCTACCCAGCTCTGCTAATAAGTGGAGAAGGAAAGGTTCTCTGTTAAACATATCATTTCATTAAACATGAGGAAGAAAAACTGGCTACATTTGTAGATGATCCCAGTAATTGATGGAAGACTAGTGGAGCCACGTGGCAGACAAAGGAATACAATTTTGATGGAAAGATACGAGTTTTAAAAAGAAAACAAAAACAAAACATACCTGTTCTTTTCACGGAGACCCCATTGACCTGTTAAACAGAAAAAGACGGGTCAATAGCATATTCCTAGATACCATAACCAACACCAACGCTCTGATATATCCATCAATACCATTGCTTCAATACCATCACATTTAACAAGCTGCTTGCAATGCTATCTGGTCCCCCCAACACTCAGTCCAGGTTGCAGGTGTCTAGAGACACGGTTCCATTTGTTGGAGTACTGAAAAGCCCTTTTATCACGTTTGTTTGTGAGTGTTGCTATTGCTGTTACATTTTTAAAATAAATGTTACGGTATCTTTGGTAATGCACAAGGTCGGTGCGCCGTCCTTTCTTCTCTATATGGGAGAAAATAGGAGGCCACGGACCATTGAATAAATGAGCTTGTTAATGCAATTCAAGCTGTCATATTCTATCAGCACACCAATCATGTGGCGACTGGAGAGAAACGACTTGCAGTCCATATTCAATATGGGGCATTAGATGGTTAGGGTAGTTAGCCTTGTCACTCCACCGTACAATATGTGTTGTCCCTAGGTGGGTTAACATGGGGTACAAACGCCAGCTATACAATACTCTCCTGGGACAATGCCCTCCTTGATTGATGGCCTCAAAATCATAAAACCCTCTACAGACCCTGTGTTTATTCCATGCAAGTCCTCCAGATGTCATCAGGTATAAGCTCTGGATAGCGCATGTATCCTCTGGTCCTCCAGTCCTCCGTCTCGCGTCCCACTCAATACTGCTCAGAACCTCTCCAGCCTTCCTGGCTCGCAAGGAGCTCCCTTCCTGGGCATGACGGAAAGAGGTGTCACGTGACACGAGTGATGTCAACGCGTTTCACAAATTGATCACGTAGCTTTGTCTGGACACTAGGGCAGGCCCCCGGCTGTTCCTTATTGGGGTGTCATCGCCACAGTAGGTAACCGCCCCCAATCTATTCATTAAAGGAACATTTCGATTTTTGTTTCTTACCATGTACCTATTTTGGCTGGTCTCTATTTAATTAAATTTTTTCCATCGTGGATAAGGAGGAATCTTAGGAAATTGAAAAGGTGACTACATAAACATATATATAGAGAAAAAGAAAAAAAGGGGCCAAGAAAGGGGCTGGGGAATCACAAACCCCTGGGACTTTTACGGTATCAAATCAAATATTCACAAAAGATTAAAAATAAAACATTATAATTTTATTCATATTATGCAAAAAATATAAATTGAACATTCATAAAAACAGTGATTTGGCATTTATCTGTGCATAGACAGACATATTCACAATTAATCACATTTTCCATTCACCATACAGAGAGAATGAAGTGAGAAAAAAGCTGCAATCATTCAACATGTTTCGCCCGGATTGGGCTTCTTCAGGAAAACTGATTGAGCAGCCAAGGAATTAGCACGATATTGCCAGAGGCTCCATATGTCAACAACCCATATTCAAGGTATCAGTCAAAAAATTATTTTAGGACACCACAGAAGATCTGTAGTCACTTAGCGATGAAATCGCAAAATTTGGAGATATATGTCGCCTGTTAGGGGTCTGGGTAATTACATTGAATCAATGAAGATTGACAAAGGAGTTCTGAGGGACTTCAGTAGTGTGTCAAAGTCAACGAGAGATCAATGTGTTTATTGGTGGCAAATTTAAAGATTGTTGCTTGTAACTGCATAAGGTTCAAAGATACACATCCAGTCCCATCAATTGCCAATTTCATTGCTAAGAGAGAATAAGTTCAGAGCTCACAACCTTTCCTCATAACTAATATCCTCCAGACCCTTTATTAGCTTTGTTGCCCTTCTTTGTAGTCGCTCCATTTCCAGTGCATCCTTTCTGAGGACTGGTGCCCAGAACTGGACAGTATACTCCAGGTGCGGCCGGACCAGAGTCTTGTTCAGCGGGAAAATTATCGTTTTAGCTCTGGAGTTGATCCCCTTTTTAATGCCAATATTCTGTTTGCTTTGTTAGCAGCAGCTTGGCATTGCTGAGCCCATCATCTACTAGGACCCCCAGGTCCTCTTCCATCCTAGATTCTCCCAGAGGTTCTCCCCCCAGTCTATAGATTGCATTCAGATTTTTGCCACCCAAATGCATTATTTTACATTATTCTACATTGAACCTTATTTGCCATGTAGTACCCACCACATTAATTTGTTAGAAACCATATATATATATATATATATATATATATATATATATATATATATATATATATATATATATTTATTGCTGGGTTGTTTGGGGTGTGGCTGTATTCCATTGTTCTATTGTTTTTGTCTGTCTTGTGAGAAATGTAGTATATTTGTATTTGTGTTCCCCAATAGGGATGAGCTTGATGTTGGCCAATCACTGCTGTGAGAGCCATGATTGACCAAAGGCAGGGTGCCTTTGGCCAATCATGACTCAGGGGGCTAAGTCTACACCCCACACCATATAAGGCTGCTTACATAGCGGCCGTACATAGTTTTATGAATGAGAGCAGCAAAATTACATTTCTAAAGGAATAAATGTAATTTAAAATGTCTTGCAGCTGTAATGTATTGCCGGATCCCGGCAATATAGATGAAAATCATTGAAAAAAACAGCATGGGTTTCCCCCCCAGTCCATTAGCAGGCACTCTGGGTCTGGTATGGGTATTTAGGGGAACCCGTACCGCACCAAAATGTAAAAAAAAAAAATGGCGTGGGGGTCCTCCTAAAATCCATACCATGCCCTTTAGGTCTGGTATGGATATTAAGAGGAACCACGCGGCACAATTACAAAAAAAATGACGTGGGGGTCCCCCTCAAAATCCATACCAGGCCCTTCAGGTCTGGAATTGATTTCAAGGGGAACCCCGTGCCAAAAACAAAGATCAAAATGGCATGGGGGTCCCCCCAAAATCCATACCAGACCCTTATCTGAGCATGCAACCTGGCAGACTGCAAGGAAAGGGGGGATGAGAGAGCGTCCCCTCCTGAATTGTACCAGGCCACATGCCCTCAATATGGGGAGGGTATTTTGGGGTCCCCCAAAACACCTTCTCCCCATGTTGATGGGGACAAGGACCATTTCCCTGCAACCCTTGCCCGATGGTCGTGGGGGTCTGCGGATGGGCTTACAAGGGGGCCCCCAGGTCCCGCCCCTCTATGTGAATGGGTATAGGGTACATTGTACCCTTACACATTCACCAAAAAAGTGTAAAAAAAGGAAAAATGACAGGAGACAGTTTTTGAGAAGTCCTTTATTAAAAACCAAAAAAAAATGCACTGGACGGAGAAAAAAAAATGGAAAAACTCTGCCTTGATGGGAGACATCCTGTGACTGCAGCTTTTTTGCAATGACCGCTGTTATATAGCTGAGAGTGTGGCCAACCCATGTCGTAAACAGGTATCCCCACCCCCTCTGACATTATGTGATGTCACATGAGGTCAGAAGGCGCGGGGTCACAGGCTTACTACACCGGGTGGCCCTGCTCTCAGCTATGTAAGAGCTGTCAGCGCAAAAAGGACGCCTACCATCGAGGCAGAGTTTTTCATCCCCCCTTCTTCTGGGGCCTGCCAGGATGCGTGCTCAGATAAGGGTATGATATGGATTTTGGGGGGACCCCATGGCATTTTCTTTTCTTTTTGGTGCAGAGTTCCCTTAATATTTATATGAATTGGGTGGGGACTCACACCGTTTTTTTTTTTTCAATGATTTCTATCTATATTGCCGGGATCCGACAATTCATTACAGCTGCAAGCAATTTTAAATTACATTTTTTCCTTTAGAAATGTCATTTTGCTGCAGGGACTGTTCTAAATATGGGTAAGATTTGTTACTTTACAGGCAGACTAAGGAGACCCCACAGGCACAATATTTAAAGGAATATTTAATTTTTATTGTTTCACTTTAAGCATTACTAAAATAACTATTCCTGAAAAAAAACGGATCCTTGCCCCGCAGCTTGATCCCTTCCACCTTGTCCCTGTCTGTCTTACTCCTTGCCCCCATCTGCTTTTCTCCTGTTGATGACCCTGGCCTGGCTAATGACTATGATTCTGGTATCCCTTTTTGCTGTATATTCTGGTTAGTTTGTTGTCATAGTTTGTCACAGTTTGTTGTCACTGTTTGGTTGTTTGGTTTTCTCACACTGTTTGGTATTGGTGGTGTGTTACATTTGTATGCATTTATCTTAATAAAATGACATTTTATTAAACTTACCTTTTTCACCTACTTACATTTGGTTCACTCTGTCACAGTCACACAGTTCTGGTCACATCCGAGTTTATGACAAGAGTATATAGTGCATTCAGTGTATTGTATATAATACAGTTCAGAGTATATAGTGCAGTCCGTGTAGTGTATATAATACAGTGCAGAGTATATATTGCAGTCAGTGTAGCGTATATAATGCAGTGTAGCGTATATAATAATACATTGTAAGAAAAAAACAGCGTGCCCCCCCCCCAAAAAATCCATACTAGGCCCTTTGGGTCTAGTATAGATTTTAAGGGGAACTCCATGCCAATTTTTATTTTTAAATGTTGTGCAGTCCCTACAAAATTAATACCAGACCCTTATCAGGGCATGCAGCCTGGCAGGTCAGTAAAGGGGGGGACGAGCGAGGCCCCCCCTCCTGAACCATACCATGTGTGATGGCCCAAGAAGGGGGCGGGTCACCCAGTTACGTCGCCGGGTGGCCCCGCCCTTGCCTATATAAGAGCTGTCAAAGTGAAGAGACAGCAGTCGGCCGGCTGCCTCCCATGGTGTTGGAGCATTTTTCATTTTTACTATTTTTTGGGCTTGTTGGATGGCGTGATTGACAATGGATTTACATTGCGGGATTTTATAAAGGAATTGTCAAAAACTGTCTCCTGTTTTTACTTTTTTACACTTTTTTGGTGAATAGGTAGGGGTACAATGTACCCGATACTCATTCACATGGGGGGTGGATCTGGGGGCCCCCGATGAGCCCCCCACCCTCAGACCCGGACGACCACCAGCCAGGATTGTTGGGAAGAGGCCCTTGTTCCCTTCAAAATGGGGACAAGGTGCTTTGGGGTGGCACCCATCCCTTCAATTTGAGGGTATGTGGCCTGGCACAGTTCAGGAAGGGAGCTCTCGCTCGTCACTTTTCCTTACCTGCCAGGCTGCTTGCTCAGATAAGGGTCTGGTATGGATTTTGGGGCGGACCATAGCCAATCTTATTTTATTTTGGTGAGTTTTTTTTTTTAATTTTTTTTTTTTTATTTTTATTGCCGGGATCCGGCTATATATTACAACCATGAGCAGGTTTAATTGACATTTTTTCCTTTAGAAATGTCATTATTGCCGAGGCACTGTTCTACACATCGCACAGATGCACCACTTTACAGGAAGACTAAGGGGACCCCCCAGGCATGATATTTAAAGGATTATTTCATTTTTATTGTTTCACTTGAGGCATCAATAAAATCACTGCTCCTTTAAAAATAATTGTTTTAAAAAACTTGTTTTTGCTTTGATACATGTCCCCCAGAGCAGTACAAGGTCCCCATACACTTTTTAGGGCAATATTCTTTTTTTAGACGTTTGATACACGAAACGTGTCAGGCCGCGTACACACGGGCGGACTGTTCGCTCAACTTTGTCCGCTGAACAGTGTTTCAGCGGACAGTCCGCCCGTGTGTGGGCTTTCAGCGGACAGTTTCAGCGGACAGTTTGACGGACAAAGTCTTTCGGAAATTCCGAAAAACTGTCCGCTGAAACTTTGTTTGAGCGAACAGTCCGCCCGTGTGTAGGCCACTTTCGAAATGAGCAAACTGTTCCCGCTCGGAGGAAAGTCTGCTCATTTCGAGCGCGTGTGCAGGTAGGCGGGGCCCGCGACGGAGGCGTCGCGGGCTCCGCCGCCTGGAATGGACTTAAAGGGGAACCCCAACGCCGGGCACCCCCCATGTTGAGGGCACGCGGCCTGGTACGGCTCAGGGGGGGGGGCGCGCTCGCTCGCCCCCCCTTTCCTGGCCGGCCGGGTAGCGTGCTCGGACAAGGGTCTGTTGTGGACTTTGGGGGAACCCCCACGCCGATTTTTTTTGGCGTTGGGTGTCCCTTTAAGTCCATTCCAGGCGGCGGTGCCCGCGACGTCTCCTTCGCGGGCCCCGCCTACCTGTACACGCACTCGAAATGGGCGGACTTGCCTCCGCCTTACGTGGGCGAGTCCGTTCATTTCAAAAGTTGAGCGAACTGTTTGGCAAACAGTTCGCTGAAACAGTCCGCTCAAAAAGTGCCGTGTGTGGGCAAGTCCGCTCATGCAAATTTTGAGCGGACTGTTGCGGCAACTGTTTGATGAACAAAGTTTCAGCGAACAGTCCCCGCGTGTGTACGCGGCCTCAGGCTTACGATATACACCAAACTATCAACTCCTTTATAAGGTTCACCAGGGCAGGACTTAGGGTGCTGGGGGCTCCTGGGCTTGAGTCACTTTCGGGCCCTACCTTCTATGTGTTACCGTATTTATCAGCGTATAACACGTGCCTATGTATAACACTCATCAGCGTATAACACGCACCCCAAGTTTAAGAGGGAATTTTAAAGAAGAAAACTTTTAGGAGGGAAGTTTAAGGAAAAAAATTGTATTTAAATGCCCATCAATGCAGCCTTATCAGTGTCCATCTGCAGCCTTGCCCATCCATCTGCAGCCTTTTCATTGTCATTTGCAGCCTTATCAGTGTAGCCTTGTCATTTGCAGCCTTGCCCCAGTGTAATTTGCAGCCTTGTCATTGCAGTCTTGAAATTTAAAAATGGCGCTGCCGAGATACAGAGTCCCGTGTATCTCGGCAGCTCTCGGCAGCTCTCGGGTCCCCTCGATGACTCTCGGGTCCTCTCACACTCCTGAGCGAAGACAAGAGTAGCCAAGTGTACTCAGCTCGGCTCAGTCACGCCCAGTCCCTGTGTTATGGCCATCATAGGGTGGGACTGGGCATGACTGTGAGTGGAGCCGAACCAAGTACACTCGGCTATGTATCTCGGCGGGGCCCCCTATTGGGCGGGGCCCACGGGCTTGAGCCCAGTCAAGCCCAATGGTAAGTCCAGCCCTGAGGATCACACATCAGTATGTTTTTACTCAGAAGTCCTGTGCTTATGTGCATTCTAGATCATTCACCCTGCACCACCTGGGGTCTTTTATTTTGTTCACAATGTGTCAATCATGGTGTTTATACTATGTGACTGTTACTCCATATTTTGGCATTTATCATGTTACTTTGTTACTTTTACCAATAAAATGATTTTGCACAATGGTGACTGGTCCTTTGGCTTCACTTACCCACCTCATTCAAAGTCCGAAAACCCCTTTTTTCATAACTTGCATATAAGACTTTAAAATGAGGACTTTATTTTTCATGTTCGTGTCCCAGAGACTGTAATATTGTTTGCATGTTTGCTAGAATGTTTTGCTTGTTCCAGGTGTTCTGGTGCGAACCGAACCGGGGGGTTTTGAGTTTATGGATGGGTGTCAGGTTTGAGTAGATGGGTGCCTAGGGTGATGGGATAGGAGTCTGGGATGATGGATGGGTGTCAGTGTTGGATAGATGGGTGCCTACGGTGATAGGATGGGAGTCTGGGGTGTTGAATAGGTGGCAGAGTTGATTAGATGGGTGTCTAGGGTGATCGGATGGCAATCTGGGGTAGAGGATGGGTGTCAGGGTTGGGTAGATGGGTGCCTAGGGTGATCAGATGGGGGTCTGGGGTGTTGAATAGGTTGCAGGGTCGAGTAGATGGGTGCCTAGGGTGATGGAATTGCAGTCTGGGGTGATGGATAGGTGTTGAGTTTAAAGTGGTTGTAAACCCTTACAAACCACTTTGACCTACAGGTAAGCCTAGATTAAGGCTTACCTGTAGGTCCATGAAATATCTCCCAAACCTATACGGTTTAGGAGATATTTGCCGGAAGACGGGCACCGGCACCGCTGTCTACGGCGCATGCGCAGGCGCACTGAGCGTGGCATCCTTGATGACGAAGATGCCACGCAATGCCATGCGTCTCGGCTCCCGTGCGCATGCGCGGGAGTGACGTCATTGCGGCTTCGCCGAATGACAGCGGCGAAGCTGCGAGACCCCACCGAGAAGATGGATGCGGCGGACTACAGGGGACAACGGTGACTTCGCTGGCTCCTGTGTCAGGTAAGTGGCACATAATGGGCTACTATGCGATGCATAGTAGTTCATTATGCTTTGCCTTTGCAGGGAATGAAAGAGGAAGTAAACTCATCAGGGTTTACTTCCTCTTTAAGTAGGTGGGTGCCTCAGGTGATGGGATGGGAGTCTGGGGTAATGGATGGGTGGCAGGGTTGAGTAGATGGGTTTCTAGGGTGATTGGATGGGAGCGGTGAGGTGATTGAACATGGGACGTGGAATAAGAGCATAGGTGAGCAGATAGGTGCCGTGGATGAGAAGAGTCTGGGGTCAGGAGATAAGTGTATGGAGGTGAGTAGATGGATGCCTATGGTGATAGGATGGGAGCCTGGGGTCATGGGTAGGTGTCAGGGTTGAGTAGATGGGTTCATAGGGTGATGGAATGGGAATCTAAGGTGATGGATGGGTGTCAGGGTTGAGGAAATGGGTTGCTAGGGTGACAGGATGGGAATCTGGGTTCATGGGTTGGTATCAGGGATGAATAGATGAGTTCCTGGGAGGATGGGAGTCTGGGGTGATGGATGAGTGTCAGGGTTGAGTTGATGGGTGCCTAAGATGATAGGATGGGAGTCTGGGGCGATGGATGGATGTCAGGGTTGAGTAGATGGGTTTCTAGGGTGATTGGATGGGAGTCTGGAGTGGGGAGATGGGTACATGCGGTGAGGTGATAGAACGTGGGACGTGGAATGAGAACATAGGTGAGCAGATAGGTGCCGGGGATGAGAAGAGTCTGGGGTCAGGAGATAAGTATATGGAGGTGAGTAGACAGGTAGGTAAAAACTTACACCCCAAGTGATAAATCTGTCTAAGATACACCCCAAAAATAAAAACCGGCCTGATAGAGGCTCCAACCTTATCTCAGGTTTGGCTGGAGTTCCACATAAAGTTTTCCTATACAGACCAGCTGTTGCCCCCAGATTCAGTATCTGGGGGTGTAAGCTGCCCTCCAGACAGGTGCTCTTTACATATCTCACCTGAAGAAGATCTTCCAGTCCAGGTGGAACAACAGGTACGCCGGCCATATTACCCTGCAACATATAATAAAGATGCAACATGTTTGTCTCCTTATGAGAAAGGGTAGTACCACTCAAATTGAAAATGCCACCTACTCAGTTTCCCTCCTTCTTTTTCTGGCCCTACATCCCCTGGTCCTTCTCTCCTTTGGCCTTCTACTCCCACTCCAATGATACCTACTCTCGGATTAACCTTCTCCTTACAAATAAAAAAAATCTTAATGGTTACCTCAGAGGCTCGTATAGGCCTCATCACATGGTCAGACAACCCCCTATATCCGTTAAACTATTTCCTTAATCCTGCCCAACAAACCACTCCATCTGGAGAATGAATTATTCACCAACCCTTGATATGAGAATGAAATCAGAGCTTGGGAACTTCTTTACGTAGAATTATGGATCTGCCAGTGATCAATCTAGAGTCTGGCTGACTCACAAGGCTTTTCTGCGAGGTCTGCTCATTAAATTTGGAACCCAAGAACGCAAAAGACAAACAACCAAGATAGACTCATTACTGCAACAGATCCAAGCCTTAGAACAAACTAACGAAGTCTCTCCTACTCAGACTACCTCTAACACACTTAGGGAACTTTGATGCAAGCTAAGGGAACTCCTACACCACAGATTTGACTTTTATGTCAAACGATTAAAGCTGACTTCCTATTTCCAAGGCAAAAAAACTGGAGCATTTACATAGCTAAACAAATTAAACAACGATGTCATGGTTTTGCAATAGTGTTTGCTTACCTGTATCCATGTATCCATCTCTAGAGACCAGCTGACCCTCACCTGACTGCCTTTGTAATCCATCCTCTGGCATGGCTCCACCCTAGCTCCTATCAGAGAACTCTATATTAACCTGTGCACTGCAGGCCAACCCTGCTGATCAACCTTTGTGTGTTAGCTTCCTGTTACCTGCCGTGTGCTCTTCTGTTGTTCCGTTACTGACTTTGGCGTGTCCTTGACTATCCCTGTTTGCCTGTAATCCTGACCTATTGGCGTGTCCCTGACTATTCCTGTCCACTTGTGGCCCCGACCTTGGCTTTATCCCTCACTATCCCTATCCTCCTGTTACCTACTGTGGGTGTGAGCTGGGGGACCCTGGGGGTCGTGACCTGGAGCCAGTTGCAGCCAAGTCCATCCTCACCACTAGAGGCGCTGGTGAACACCAGCTGGCTCTTAGACTCCGCGCCCCAGGGAATCTTACGCTCTAACCCCGCTGGGATCTGTCTCCCATCCGCAGCAGTCAGCCGTAGGGTCCACAACCTTGCGGTGCACTCCTGATCCCTACGGTGTGCATCTGTCACCTCGCCTCAAGGTGACCTGACAAACGACAAATCCACACTAAAATCCCCTTCCTCCTTAATTCACAAGGGGAGCACAAGACTAATCCCCTGGACATACCTTTGCAAAATTCTATTCCAAGCTATACAATTTGCAGGAGACTCAGAAGATACTACCCCTCCCTGTTTAGAAAAAAATTGATGCCTTTCTGTCATCCATACCACTCCCTTCTTTATCCCCCCACACAACTAACATCTTTAACGACCCCCTTCACCCAGGATGAGGTCCACAGGATTATCAAATCCCTTCCATTGCACAAAGCCCCTGGGCCAGACGGGTTCCCCAATGAATGTTATCGGCATTTTAGAGATACTATCTCTCCTCGCTTATGTACAATCTACAATCAATTTGCAAACATGAGGAAAATCCCTAAATAATCCCTGGAAGCTTTAATAGTGGCCATCCCCAAACCAATCAAATCAACAGATTCTCCGGCAAATTTCAGGCCCATATCGTTACTGAATACAGACACGAAAATCTACGCCAAACTCTTAGCTCTCCGTCTATCCTCGGTTATGCCCCATCTCATACACATAGACCAAGTCGGTTTCATACCAGGCAGGCAAACCTCTGATGGGGCCCAACCTTTTGTGGACATTATTCAGTGGGTAGAGCATACCCGAACGCCTTCTCTGCTCCTTTCTCTGGACGCAGAGAAGGCGTTCGATAGAGTTCAATGGCAATAAGTTTGGCTTATCAGGTGCCATCCTAAGCCTATACTTGGCACTGAGTGCAAAAGTGTGGACATCAGGTATAGTGACTGTCTACTCCTTTCAACATTACGAATGGCACAAGGCAGGGATGTCTTCTGTTACTCTTAACCTTCACCATGGTTATGGAACCCCTGGCTCAACTGATCCTCTCTGCGCCTAAAATCATAGGCACAACTGAACACAACATCGGCCTATATGCAGATGATGTCATAATAGCTCTTACAGACCCCAAAAACTCCCTACCCGAGGTACAACGCATTCTCGACCAGTTCAGCGCCATACCATTATACAAAATTAATCACAGTAAGTCATTTATGCTAGAGTTAGGCTTAGACAAGGACACCATACAGAATATCACCAAACACCATCCATTTTCATGGTCCAAGGACTCATCTCTATCCTACCGAGGAATCCATCTGACCTCACCCAGTAAACATCTTCTACGCTTAAATCTGGCAGACCTCGTAGAAAAGCTTCAATGAATAACCAAAGACCTACATCCTCACTTTGTATTGTGGGCTGGCAGAATGGTTCTAGTCAAGATGTTGATGCTCCCACATATCTTGTATGTCTTTCGTACTTTGCCGATACAATTTCTTCCAGCACAAATAAAGACCTTCCAGGCAATGCTCAATACCTTTATATGGCAACAAAAGCACCCCAGGAAAAAAAAAAACCTTATGACCCCAACTCAGATGGGAGGTTTGGGAGTCCCCAATATACATTTATATTACAGAGCAGTTATATTAGAACAACTTAGACTTTGGTGGAATCTACCCACCCAATCAAATTGGAAACAAATATAGCAGGTGGTACTGGTCAAAGACCTGAAAATTTTCTTTGGTGCATCTCTACTAGCTCCTACGCCTAAACACTTCCCAATGGACACAATAACAGCCTCCTTGAGATCTTGGACAGCTATTCCTCAGATGTAGGAAGGTCTACACCACAGTGTCTTGGCATATTTACCAATTAAAACCATTGCACTTCTACTCCCAGACATACAACTACAGTCTTGGATAATCGCAGGAATACCTACCATAGGAAACCTCTTTACCTCATCAAACATAAGATCTTTTGCAAATTTTCAAACCATATATGGCCTCTCTCTTAAAGCGGAGGTCCACCCTAAAGTGGAACTTCCGTTCATTGGAACCCTCCCCCCCTCCGGCGACACAATTGGCACCTTTCAGGGGGGAGGGGGGTGCAGATACCTGTACAGAACAGGTATCTGCACCCACTTCCGGCATAGCTATCTGCGGAAAGGGGCGTAGATTACGCCCCTTTCCGAAGGTCCTCCGCTATCTGCTGGGAAACACACGGATCCCAGAGACAGCGGGGACCATCCTTATTGCGCATGCGCAGTAGGGAACCGGGAAATGAAGCCGCAAGGCTCCACTTCCTGATTCCCATACGCAAGATGGCGGCGGCAGCACCCGAGAGACGATCAAGAGATTGGCTTCGGGTGCTGACATCGCGGGTGCGCTGGGCGGGTAAGTGTCATTATTTTAAAAGTCAGCAGCTGCAGTAAAGCGGACTCCCGCTTTAAATCCCGCGATCATGTCACGGAGCTCAAGAACGGGGAGATGGCGATGTAAACAGCATCTCCCCGTTCTGCCTAACCTGTAATCGGGAGCAGTGATCAGTGTCCACGTCACACAACCCCATCCCCCAGAGAGTTAGAAACACTCCCCTAGGACACACTTATCCCCTCCCCGCCCCCTAGTGGTTAACTCCTTCACTGCCAGTGACATTTACACAGTAATCAGTGCAATTTTATAGCATTGATCGCTGTATTAATGCCAATGGTACCAAAAATCTGTCAAAATTGTCTGAGTGTCCGCCATGATGTCGCAGTCACGATAAAAATCGCTGATCACCGCCATTATTAGTAACAAAAAAAAAAAATTAATAAAAATGCCATAAAACTATCCCCTATTTTGTAGACGCTATAACTTATTGCGATTTTTTTTTTACCAAAAATATGTAAAAGAATACGTAAATAGCCTAAACCGAGGACATTTTTTTTTTTTATATATATTTTTGGGGGATATTTATTATAGCAAAAAGTAAAAAATAATGTGTTTTTTTTTTTCAAAACTGTCTCTATTTTTTTGTTTATAGCGCAAAAAATAAAAAAAACGCAGGGGTGATCACATTTTTTTTTATATATATATTTTTGGGGGATATTTATTATAGCAAAAGGTAAAAAATAATGCGTTTTTTTTCAAAACTGTCTATTTTTTTGTTTATAGCGCAAAAATTAAAAAAACGCAGAGGTGATCAAATACCACCAAAAGAACGCTCTATTTGTGGGGAAAAAGGACGTCAGTTTTGTTTAGGAGCCACGTCACTCAGATAAAGGTCTGATATGAATTCTGGAGGACATTTTTTTTAATTTAGGCGTGGGGGTCCCCTCTAAATTCATACTAGACCCGAAGGACCTGGTATGGACTTGAGGGGAACCCCACGCCATTTTTTTTGCAATTTTTTTTGCCGGCAATTCCTTTTTTTTTTTAATTCAGCTTTCAGTCGGGGAACCCTGACACATTGGTTGCAACCAGTAATACA
Source organism: Lithobates pipiens (assembly GCF_037356315.1). Classification (NCBI taxonomy): domain Eukaryota; kingdom Metazoa; phylum Chordata; class Amphibia; order Anura; family Ranidae; genus Lithobates; species Lithobates pipiens. The sequence continues at coordinate 1,480,977 of NW_027507746.1, forward strand.
CAGTGGTAAAATAATACCGCAAAACGCAAGAAACATTAAAAATCGCATCAATAAAGCACCACTTGCGCTTCTGGTGAGGCTCCATTCAAGTCTATTAGCCGCAAACCACGGGAAAAAAGTCCCCCGACCCTTTCCAAAAACGCACCGGCCACAAAATGCATAGATGTGAACAAGTACCATAGGAAACCATGTTAAATGGACTGTAGTGCATCTCTGCAAACTGCAAAACGCACTAAAAAACGCGTAGGTGTGAACCTTAGTATAACTTTCTCCAAGACTGCAAAGAAGGATACCTGTCAGCATGCAGACAGCTTCACAGGTATGACAAAGCACTCTGATACCTGGTGACAGTATGCAGAAAGCAGAAAGCATGGCCATGCCAACTTCCTAGCTCTCTGCAATATGTTTACTCTGTTACCTAACTACAGCTTGAGGGAAGGAGCTGATCCCCGCCCCCATGACCTCACTGCCAGCAATCAGGAGGAGATAATAGCGAGTACATGGCAGGGCATGCTAATATGAGGTCAAACTTAAACATTCTATTTTTTTTTTGCAGACAGGCCCTTTCACTACATAGTTGAGGGTAAATCTAAAGAAAGTTGAATGAAATAATTGTATAATGTATGGCCAGCTTAAGAAAACCCACAGGGAATACAGCACAGGTCCAAAAAAGGGAGCAACAGCACCGCATCAGTCAGCAATAAACTGCACTATTTAAAGCACACAGGCCCGTGGCACCAGGGCACCCAGGTTTTAGGGGGATTTACCACCAACGCTCTGGGCCTTCCAAACCAGGAGAGGCTCCCCAGAACCTGGGGACTAAGGTGCTGTAGGGGGGATATTCACCTTTAGTAAAAGGGACACCAAATACTTCTGGAAGGTTGCATGAAGAGACCACAAAAGAGGAACACTGGGAGGCCTGGAGCAGGGTCTTTTATTCTAAGCTATAGGAGGTGGTCCTGGAGATGACCTATGGAGGATTAACCCATTGTGTGCTGACATTAGGTAGGCCAGGAAAGAGAGATACAAAGTAACATTGTTTATAAACATTGATCAGACAGGAGATAGAGAGATACAAATAACATTGTTTATAAACATTGATCAGACAGGAAATAGAGATATACAAGGTAACATTGTTTATAAACATTGATCAGACGGGAGATAGAGAGATACAAAGTAACATTGTTTATAAACATTGATCAGACGGGAGATAGAGAGGTACAAAGAAACATTGTTTATAAACATTGATCTGATAATAGTCTGATAAATGTAGCGCCGGCTCCTAAAGAGCACGCGCTATGTGTTTTTGAAATTTAATGTTACCCCTAAACCGCAGTTTTGATTTGGGTTTAATTACTCGAAATTTTGACCTCAGCATCAGTCTGACTAGACTACAGGGTGTTCTGCCTGGCCATAGGGGGCGCTGTCACTTCTGGCAGGCATGGAAACACAGTCTGGTTGGGTGCTTTAAGGTTACTTTCTCTCGGAGCCAGTGATTGGTTCAAAAGACGATCTCTTTTCGATTTTACAATGTTCCCCCAAATTACAACTGTCCTATGACAGCTACATAGACTGGTTTCCCTTTGTAACGCTGCAGACCTGCCCAGAAGTTCTGGATCATTTGAGGCCAAAGGTAGTATTCATAATCCTCAGAATTAGTGCGTTCCTTTAACCCCCAATTTCCTTTTACTTTGTAACTTTTCTGTTTTAAATAAACATTTCCCCACAAGCAGAGGTTGTTGGTTTCCTAAGGCCGGGTTCACACTGCTGGTACGACAAACGCTCCGACGTTGGGAGCTCAAGTTGCATGACGCGTGAAAATCAATGTTTCCCTAGAAGAGCCGTCTTAACTGGTCCGACACAACTCCCTGCACTACTTTAATCCGTCTTTGATCCCATTGACTATCACTGATGTTGGATCAAAGTCGGATCGCCGTCTTAACTGATCAGACTTTGGTATGCAACTTGATGATCTTGATGGGGAAACCCACAAAAAATAAAAAAGTTTAGGAGTGTGTCTATGTCTCGTGTTTGACCATTCCAGAAGTGCATTTGTGAGGTCAGGCATCGACGTTGGGTGAGAAGGCCTGGCTCACAGTCTCCACTCTAATTCATCCCAAAGGTGTTCTATCGAGTCAAGTTCAGGACTCTGTGCAGGCCAGTCAGGTTCCTCCACCCCAAACTCGTTTGTCCATGTCTTTATGGACCTTGCTTTGTGCACTGGTGGGCAGTCATGTTGGAACAGGAAGGGGCCGTCCCCAAACTGATCCCATAAAAGTCGGGAGAATGAAATTGTCCAAAATGTCTTGGTATGCTGACGCTTTAAGCCCCTGTACACACGGTCGGAGATTTCGACAACCAAATCCATCGGATTTTGCCCGTCGGATCTTGTCCGAAACTGTTGCATACACACGGTCGGACTAAGTTGTCGAAAAATCCGATCATTCAGAACGCGGTGACGTAATTTCGTTACGATGGGACTACGTTCAGGCTAGTAGCCAATAGCTTTGATGTAGGAATTTGATCTGAGCATGCGTGGCACTTGGTCCGATCAAAATTCTCTACCCATGATCGGAGTATGTCCGATCGAACCAGTTGGTCGGAAAACAATTCCAACAAGTTGGAAAATTGGGTCCGACGGATATTCCAACGGAATCAGTCCGATGCATACCACACACAGTGGGATTATCCAACAACACGGTCCGATAGGACACATTCCGACGGATTCTCCGATCGTGTGTATGGGGGCTAAGAGTTCACTTCACTGGGACTATGGAGCCAATCCCAACTCCTGAAAAACAACCCCCACACCATAATTCCCCCTCCACCAAATGATTTGGAGTGGTGGCTCAATACTTTTGGCAATATAGTGTGGCTGAGCGAGTTTGGGGTGGAGGAACCTGACTGGCCTGATCTCAACCTGATAGAACGGTGAATGCAAGCCAGGCCTTCTCATCTAATATCAGCGTCTGACCTCATAAATGCTCTTCTGGAAGAATGGTCAAACATTCCCATAGACATATCTCCTAAACCTTGTGGACGGCCTTCCCAGAAGAGTTGAAGCTGTTATAGCTGCAAAGGGTGGACCAACTCAATATTGAACTCTATGCACGAAAACTGGGATGCCATTAAAGTTCATGTGGGTGTAAAGGCAAGCGTCCCGAAACTTTTGAAAATATAGTATATGTTACATCATCACTTCACCTAAACAAGCAGGGAAGGGTATACTAAAAAAACAAGACAAGGAAAAGAAAGGAAATCTGTATCATGTATTGCAGTGTATAGCTGCTAATGCCTCCTAAATAACATGTAGAAAACACACTTTGGGTAGAAAATCTAAATAAACAATAAGCAGGGAGGCAAATAGTTAAACAAAAAGGTCTTCCAAGATCCCTAAGCAGTCAACCTATTCACCCCTCTTTGCATCTGTAAGCCCCTAACTTAAAAGGAGCCCAACGAGGAAGGAGGCAAGTAAGTCCGCATCTGCATCAAAAGGCACCCGTCAATGGGGTCTGCTGACTAAACCCAACCAAGTGGGGGAGAGGAAGGTGAGGAGAAAATGATACCAATAATCAAGACAGATGAGGAGGAGAAGTGGAGGAGAGAGGGGAAAAAATGGAGGAGGAGTAGTAGGACAGTAGAGAGGGGGAATGGGGGATAACACCATCTGCCATCCCTATCTCCTCCCATGGGATCAAGTCCAGAGACACCACACTCTTAGCCCTTGTACACACAGTCGGAGATTCCGACGGAATGTGTCCGATCGGAGCGTGTTGTCGGATATTCCAACTGTGTGTGGTCTCCATCGGACTGTTTCCGTCTGAGTATCCGATGGACCAAGTTTTCCAACTTGTTGGTAAAATTTTCCGACAAAATGCTCCGATCGTACATACTCTGATCAAAGCTATTGGCTACTAGCCTGATGGTAGTCCCGTTGTAACGAAATTACGTCATCACGTTCTGAACGATCAGATTTTCCGACAACTTTGTCCGACCGTGTGTACAAGGGCTTAGTGGAACACTCAGACCTCAAGGGGAGAAGGTCTAATATGGATTCCTAAACTCTCTTGGGGGTCTAGGAATTGTCCTGCAATAGCGCTTGGTATGATGAAGAGCCTCAAAAACATGTCCAAAGCACCCACATCTGAAAAAAATTTGAGATATTGTCTTGAGTTGTGTGGATCAGCTTTTCCATATCCACTTTGTGTGTACTACGTGGAATCCATTCCTTCTTAGAAGGAGGACAGGGTGATTTACAAGGGACTGCATATCAACCGTTTTGTAGTATTGTCAACATTAAATGGCTTCAAACATGCTTGGGGCAAACATAGATCTCTACTAAAAAAAAATGGGCAGACTCGATGGACTACGCTGGCTTTTTCTGCCGCCACTTTTCTTTGTTGCTATGTTTTCCTCTATGTTTGGGTACGCTAGAACAATGGAGGAGGGAGGTATTGCGCTGGAATAAATTCTAAGGGGAGTGAGGAAACTGTGATTGTCGTGTCATGAACCTTGTGTCAGAAAGGTTGAAGCCCCGCACAAGACCACCATATATGGAGGAAGGAACCCGCCTCTTGATTGCACCTCCAGCAACTATCAGAGACTGTAGGGTACTCATCTTTTACTCAATCACATGGGTGGGTTGGGATCTGGGAACCCCATTATTGGTAAACGGTGCTTCAAGGTTCAGATAAGCCCCCCCCCACCCACTCTTTTGCACAACCACAAGGCCAGGGTTTTGGGGATGAGGCCCTTGTCCTCAGTAACATGGAAACAAGGTGCTTTGCCAGGGATTCCCCCCCAAGCAAGATACCCCCAATGTCGAGGGCATGTATGGGCCTGGTATGGATAAGAAAGGGGAGATGTACCCAGGCTGTGGGTTGAATAAGTGTATAGTAGACAAAGTGCCCAGGTATGGGACCCCTTCTGTGTTCTCCTGACATATAGAAGAGTCCATACATCTACTCCATCCTACCTCTCCGATGTACTGGGGTGACCTCTCCCCTCTGCTCTCTGCTGTCTCTCCTCTGTGGTCTGATGTCTCCTGGTGGAGTCTCCTCCGCTCTCTGCTGTCTCTCCTCTGTGGTCCGATGTCTCCTGGTGGAGTCTCCTCCGCTCTCTGCTGTCTCTCCTCTGTGGTCTGATGTCTCCTGGTGGAGTCTCCTCCGCTCTCTGCTGTCTCTCCTCTGTGGTCTGATGTCTCCTGGTGGAGTCTCCTCCGCTCTCTGCTGTCTCTCCTCTGTGGTCTGATGTCTCCTGGTGGAGTCTCCTCCACTCTCTGCTGTCTCTCCTCTGTGGTCTGATGTCTCCTGGTGGAGTCTCCTCCGCTCTCTGCTGTCTCTCCTCTGTGGTCTGATGTCTCCTGGTGGAGTCTCCTCCGCTCTCTGCTGTCTCTCTTCTGTGGTCTGATGTCTCCTGGTGGAGTCTCCTCCGCTCTGCTGTCTCTCCTCTGTGGTCTGATGTCTCCTGGTGGAGTCTCCTCCGCTCTCTGCTGTCTCTCCTCTGTGGTCCGATGTCTCCTGGTGGAGTCTCCTCCGCTCTCTGCTGTCTCTCTTCTGTGGTCTGATGTCTCCTGGTGGAGTCTCCTCCGCTCTCTGCTGTCTCTCCTCTGTGGTCTGATGTCTCCTGGTGGAGTCTCCTTCCGCTCTCTGCTGTCTCTCCTCTGTGGTCTGATGTCTCCTGGTGGAGTCTCCTCCGCTCTCTGCTGTCTCTCCTCTGTGGTCTGATGTCTCCTGGTGGAGTCTCCTCCACTCTCTGCTGTCTCTCCTCTGTGGTCTGATGTCTCCTGGTGGAGTCTCCTCCGCTCTCTGCTGTCTCTCCTCTGTGGTCTGATGTCTCCTGGTGGAGTCTCCTCCGCTCTCTGCTGTCTCTCCTCTGTGGTCTGATGTCTCCTGGTGGAGTCTCCTCCACTCTCTGCTGTCTCTCCTCTGTGGTCTGATGTCTCCTGGTGGAGTCTCCTCCGCTCTCTGCTGTCTCTCCTCTGTGGTCTGATGTCTCCTGGTGGAGTCTCCTCCGCTCTCTGCTGTCTCTCTTCTGTGGTCTGATGTCTCCTGGTGGAGTCTCCTCCGCTCTGCTGTCTCTCCTCTGTGGTCTGATGTCTCCTGGTGGAGTCTCCTCCGCTCTCTGCTGTCTCTCCTCTGTGGTCCGATGTCTCCTGGTGGAGTCTCCTCCGCTCTCTGCTGTCTCTCTTCTGTGGTCTGATGTCTCCTGGTGGAGTCTCCTCCGCTCTCTGCTGTCTCTCCTCTGTGGTCTGATGTCTCCTGGTGGAGTCTCCTTCCGCTCTCTGCTGTCTCTCCTCTGTGGTCTGATGTCTCCTGGTGGAGTCTCCTCCGCTCTCTGCTGTCTCTCCTCTGTGGTCTGATGTCTCCTGGTGGAGTCTCCTCCACTCTCTGCTGTCTCTCCTCTGTGGTCTGATGTCTCCTGGTGGAGTCTCCTCCGCTCTCTGCTGTCTCTCCTCTGTGGTCTGATGTCTCCTGGTGGAATCTCCTCCGCTCTCTGCTGTCTCTCCTCTGTGGTCTGATGTCTCCTGGTGGAGTCTCCTCCGCTCTCTGCTGTCTCTCCTCTGTGGTCTGATGTCTCCTGGTGGAGTCTCCTCTGCTCTCTGCTGTCTCTCCTCTGTGGTCTGATGTCTCCTGGTGGAGTCTCCTCCGCTCTCTGCTGTCTCTCCTCTGTGGTCTGATGTCTCCTGGTGGAGTCTCCTCCGCTCTCTGCTGTCTCTCCTCTGTGGTCTGATGTCTCCTGGAGGAGTCTCCTCCGCTCTCTGCTGTCTCTCCTCTGTGGTCTGATGTCTCCTGGTGGAGTCTCCTCCGCTCTCTGCTGTCTCTCCTCTGTGGTCTGATGTCTCCTGGTGGAGTCTCCTCCGCTCTCCGCTGTCTCTCCTCTGTGGTCTGATGTCTCCTGGTGGAGTCTCCTCCGCTCTCTGCGTCTCTCTTCCTCTAGCCCTCTTCTCCTGAGCTGGAGACAAGTGTGAGAAATGACAAGAAGAACTAGAATAATGTAACCTGAAACTATTCTCCTGATTGTGCCAAAGGAGCCTTATAACAAATATAATTGTAGCCATGGCGTTGCAGCTAGTAACAAACAATCCGCCAAATCACCGCACTGCCAGACTTCATACATCACTTCCAGAGACAAAGAGCAGTCTTCTGCGAGTTTTGTCTTTGTTGTTGTATTGGTCGGTACAACTTGGATAGGGATTGGAATATGGGATGCCCATAGGATAAGTCATTGCCATCATTTTTATTTTTTTGGATTTGAGTATGCTCTGATAAAGTTAGAGCCAGAAGATTGAATGTGAAAATTGAATTCGGTATGAATCTCCTCCTGCATTCTCCATGCAGACTGTTGCGTCTCCTCTCCTCTGCTCAACCTCAGCAGACTATTACATCTCATGCCCCGTACACACGAGCGGAATTTCCGACAGATGGGAGCTTTTCATCGTATATTCCGACCGTGTGTATGCCCCATTGGACTTTTTACATCGAAAAAATTCTGACGGACCTAGAAATGGAACACGTTCTAGATTTTTCCGACAGAACCAATTCCTTTTCCGGAAAACCGCTCGTCTGTAGGCTGTTCCGACGTACCAAAAATGATGCATGCTCTGAAGCAAGTACGAGACGGAAGCTATTGGCTACTGGCTATTGAAATTCCGTTTTTTCTAGTCCCATCGTACGTGTTGTACGTCACCGTGTTCTTGGCGGTCAGACTTTGGTATGACCGTGTGTATGCAAGACAGCTTGAGCGGAATTCCATCAGATCCATCAAATCCTTCAGAGTTTATTCCGACGGCAAAACGGGTGCTGTGTACGTGGCATATGAGTTCTCTTACCATCGCCGTGTGAAGGATAGAGACATCACATTTGGCCATGTAAATATGATGGTGTAGCGGCCATAACCCTTGGCCGGGGGCGGCCTTGACTTTTGGGCTTACCGGTTACCTCCGCTTGGCTGGTTCTTCCACGTCTAGGGGTTCCCAGGGTTAGTACCCAACGACTTTGGGCGCTGACACCATAAAAGTCCGTTAGAAAGGTTTTTATTTGCAGGGGTAACATCCAATAAAACACAGTCTCATAAGGGAACAGAGGGCAAGGGTGAAGAACTCAGGCACCTTGAACTGCTGACCATCAGAAACTCTTTGATACCACCCAGAGAGTAGCCACTCGCAGCTGGGCGCTTCAAAGCTGAACAGAATCTCTAGCTAGAGATTATGGCAGTCAGCACTTTGATCCAGAACTTGTGAAATCTCTGACCTTGAGTAATTTGTAAAGGAAAATTAACAGGAACCTTTTTCCTCAGTACATGGAATGTTCTCTGTCTGCTTGGCAGTACTGGAAAAACGTGGATCCGCTGATGTCCTTCACAACCCAGTAACCAGGCACTTCTCGGGATGCCAGCTTGTTGGCCCTCCTCCGAAGAGTCCTCCCCCGGTCGCTTGCACGAGCTGCGGTGCCCCTCCAAGCCGAGAGCACACCCGGACGCCTTGAATCCTCCCTCAGTTACTGTGCCTCGGACCAGCCGGTTCCGAGACTCGGGAACAGATGGATCCCTACCCCAGACCACGCGGGTCTATTGGGGTTAACCAACTAAAGCATGTTACGGAGTGGCGAATGCTCCCGCAACCGGGACCCCTCGCGGGGCTACCCCGGTCCAGAATCAGGAACAGGCGGCTATCGCCTCATGAACAAACCCGGAACACGTGAGTTCAGAATCTTAAGTACCTTTCCCCAGACTCCTCAGCAGGGCCAGGCGCGCCCACTGATTGGCTCCGAGGAATGCCGATAATCAAAACGTCCAACCAGGTCTGGTTCTGGCTCTGTCGTGCACTTAACTGTGCAGATGACCAGGCAGAACTCTAAAGCCCCGTACACACGAGAGGACTTATGTCTGACAGACTTCCGAAGGAGTTCTGCCGGAGTTCTGCCGGAGTTCCGACAGAGTTCTGACGGACTTTTCGAATGAACGGACTTGGCCACACACAATCACACTAAACTCCGACGGATTCGAACGTGATGACGTACGACTGGACTCGAATAAGGAAGTTCATAGCCAGTAGCCAATAGCTGCCCTAGCGTCGGTTTTAGTCCGTCGGAATAGCATACACACGAGCAAATTTTTCGGTAGGAACTGGGTCCGGCGGAGTTCCGTCGGAAAAATTTGAAGCATGTTCCATTTTCTAAAGTCCGTCAGACTTTTGCGAATCAAAAGTCCGTTGCAGCCCACACACGATCGAATAGTCTGACGGAATCATTCCGTCGGACTTTGGATGTTGAAAAGTCCGCTCGTGTGTACGGGGCTTTAAACCTACATAAATAACCCTCAGAACCCCACTACTGTTCTGAGGCAAAAACTAAATTTGTACATGGCAGACACCTTGTCCAAAGTGTCATCTCTACAATGGTCTTAGATCTCTTTCACCTCCTGCCAAAAACTTATTTCCTCCTGTACAGACTTGGTTTCTCCTGCACAAAACTTGTAGTTACTAATTGAAGTATGTCACATCTTCTTCTATTAGGTAATAGGGACCCACTCTGAATAAACCCCTTTACTGGCTCTGGTTGCTCGCTGCTGCTAGGCCTGAGGCCTGCAGAACCTCTCCCCGGAGGCCTAGTAGGTTAAAAGCATGTCTTTAGGAAATGGACTACTGTTCTCAGCCAGCCCAACCTGCAAATCGTGTGCCCTCAGGCCACACTGACATGACACAGACCCCCACAGTCTGTTCTCTGATTCAGGACTCCCCATCATCCACCGTGTGTTTGATGAAGACTCTGCTAATGACCGTGTAAAAGCAGAGTTCCCTCACAGACTCCTTGACACCTCCAGCCCTCCACTGTGGTAACACTCACCGACCTTCCAACAGCCATGCGTCCTTGATGAGGAACTTGACTGGACCATATGTACCGACAGCTTCACTTGCCCTTCTGCTCCAGGAGTTCCCTGCCATGCAACTGTGTGGTGGCAGAGACATTGCCAATGACTGTGTAGAGGCAATGTTCCCTCACAGCTCTCCACAGGCCTCCTCCTGCGATTGGCACACCCCCCCAGATGGGGATAGCCTCCTGCTGCTGCCTAACATGCCATTCCTCACTTCACTCAGCCGACTTCTCCCCTCTAGCGGCACATCACCTCAGCTTATATATGATGCCCACCCCCATGCCAATACCAATTGGAGATTGGTCAGGGCTCACACACAAGCTGCCTGCCACTCCAGTTCCAGGCCCAGATCCTCTTCTAGAACATTCTCCCTGGAAGCAGGGGAGGCGCCTCAGAACTGAAGTGCAGGTGGTCACTCCACCACTGCTACTCTGACCACTCCCAGTGCTGAAAACCCTAGTAAAAATAAACCTTACTAGTACCTACCTGTCGGTAGAGAGTAGGGATGAGCCGAACACCCCCCTGTTCGGTTCGCATCCAGAACATGTGAACAGGCACAAAACGTGTTCGAACACGCGAAAACTGTTAAAGTCTATGGGACACGAACTTGAATAATAAAAAGTGCTAATTTTAAAGGCTAATATGCAAGTTATTGTCATAAAAAGTGTTTGGGGACCCGGGTCCTGCCCCAGGGGACATGGATCAATGCAAAATAAAGTTTTAAAAATGTCAGTTTTTTCGGGAGCAGTGATTTTAATAATTATTAAAGTGTAATGGGTATCGGCTACATCGTACCCCTACTCACTTTTGGTTTCTCATGTTAGTGTCCCATAGACTGTAACCGCGTTCCGCGGCTTTCGAATTTGCAGCGAATGCCTCATAATGTTCGCTGTTTGGCTCGAACATCGGGCTCATCCCTAATTATATAGTGTGGGGGTGTGGACTTAGTCCCCCTGAGCCATGATGGCTCTCTCAGCAGAGCGCGCTGTGATTGGCCAAAGCATGCAGGTTGGGTGCCTGCTTTGGCCAATCATGACACAGCACTGCACTGCGATCTCACGGAGCTGTCATTTCCCGCGAAACACCCAATGATATTCGGTGTTCTACAAACGGACGGACATCCAAATCTTCGACTGGAACATCAAGCTCATGCCTATTCCTTTTGAAAGCAATACAAGTGATAAATAGAGTAAAGGAACAGTGTAAAAAATCATGAATAATAAATAAACATTACATTTAAAAAAAAAAAAAAGTAAAGCTCCCCTTGTCCCCTTCTGCATGCGCACAAAGGCAAGCGCATACGTAGGTCACACACGCATATATTAACAGTGTTTGCAGCACACATGGGGTGTACCGCCATAGACGGTACAGCAAGAGCAATAATTCCAGCACAAGACCTCCAGTGCAGGGCAGGGACAAGGGGTGGGCAGAAGGTGAAGCTCTTCTAAGAGAGAAAACTTGGGAGGGGTGATAGAAATTGTGATTTGTGGGGATTTGTGGTGGGAATAAAATTGGGGAAGAACTTTGTGCTAGAAGGGGAGGGGGATTTATACCTGGAAGCCCATGTACAAGTATTCCAGCAGTTCCTGCCGGAACGGTGCTACATACGGTATCCTCTTATCCCACCAAACCAAATAGATGCCAACTGCTACAGAGGGGACAATCATGGCATTAGGGGCCCCGGCATTCTGCCAGAGATACGGGGTAATTGTCCCCAGGTGCCCATATTAGTGCCCCCATCTACCAGGCAACTTAGTGGAGCCAAGTGGCACTGGGCTCCAGTTCCTTTGCAATTCACGCCAAGTGTTGTGCATGACGTTGTACAAAATGCACAGGAAAAGGATGGCATGGTACGTACGTACCATGCGATCTGGTACACTGCATTTGCGACCTGCATTTGGGGGGTCATTAAGTTGGCACCCACTGCAGACCGCAACTGCAATGAATTGTGATTGGATGCACAGGATTTTGTTCTCAGGAAGGTCCCAATAAAACCAGGACAGCTGGAAAGTACAGATTCTTATTAGAAGGGGAGAGGATTTGTGTTGGGTGGGGGAGGGTCTGTACTGGGAAGGGGGATTTGGGTAGGGGGATCTGTGATAGAACTGGGGAGAGGACTTGTGCTGGAGTGATGGGGGCAAAAGGAATGAACCCAGGATGGGAAGGGGGGGGGGGGGGTTGTGCTAGAAGGGAGGACTTGGGGAGAGGATCTGTGGGGGGAATTTTTCCTGGGGTATTTCAAGAGATGTTGTTCACGATGCACCCCATCACAAATATGGGTGCATTGTGAAGGAGGTACAAGCGTGACTGTAGGCAGTGGGGGTGGAGGTTGCATCATGGCGGGGGTTCGAAAAATACGCACCTTCATCCAAACAGACAATGGGGGGGGGGGTTTGGGGGAGGGGGGGCAGTTTAAAAAGTGCTGCTCAATCGCCTATTTTTACTGCCTCCCCAACCACAAGTGTAAACTAAGCCTAAATCTAAAATGATAGATGTCATCATTTCAACACAAATGAAAAGCAAGTTTCTCATTCCTCAGTAAGAGGTAATAATTGCAGAAGCACATTCCGCAACCAGCGTATGTGTCTCTAACCCCCGCTCCAGACTCCTGGGGGGCAGTTTGGAATTTTCACCCTGTTCACTGTATGACCTTGCCCTGCCACTGTGTGCACTGAAAGAGAGAGGCCTACGTAGAATAGGTGCACTGCAGGGGAGGAAACAGAATACAATGGGTGCACTGCAGGGGAGGGGAGAGAGAAGGATACGTGCGATGCAGGGGAGGGGATTGAGAAGGATACGTGCGATGCAGGGGAGGAGAGAGAGAAAGATGGAGGCACTGCAGGAGAGGGGAGTGAGAAGGATGGAGGCACTGCAGGGGAGGGGAGAGAGAAGGATATGTGCAATACAGGGGAGGGGAGAGAGAAGGATACGTGCAATGCAGGGGAGGGGAGAGAGAAGGATGGAGGCACTGCAGGAGAGGGGAGAGAGAAGGATACGTGCAATACAGGGGAGGGGAGAGAGAAGGATACGTGCAATGCAGGGGAGGGGAGAGAGAAGGATGGAGGCACTGCAGGGGAGAGGAGAGAGAAGGATATGTGCCATGCAGGGGAAGGGAGAGAGAAGGATGGGGGCACTGCAGTGGAGGGGAGTGAGAAGGATGGAGGCACTGCAGGGGAGGAGTGTGAGCAGGATAGGTACACTGCAGGAGAGGGGTGAGAGAGGGTTGAAGGCACTGCAGAAGGGGAGAGAGATAAAGATGAAGGCACTGCAGGAGAGGGGAGAGAGAAGAATGGGGCACTGCAGGGGAGGGGAGAGAGAAGGGTGGAGGCACTGCAGGGGAGGAGTGTGAGCGGGATAGGTGCACTGCAGGAGAGGGGTGAGAGAGGGTTGAAGGCACTGCAGAAGGGGAGAGAGATAAAGATGAAGGCACTGTAGGAGAGGGGAGAGAGAAGAATGGGGCACTGCAGGGGAGGGGAGAGAGAAGGGTGGAGGCACTGCAGGGGAGGAGTGTGAGCGGGATAGGTGCACTGCAGGAGAGGGGTGAGAGAGGGTTGAAGGCACTACAGAAGGGGAGAGAGATAAAGATGAAGGCACTGCAGGAGAGGGGAGAGAGAAGAATTGGCCACTGCAGGGGAGGGGAGAGAGAAGAATGGGGCACTGCAGCGGAGGGGGGGAGAAGAATTGGCCACTGCAGGGGAGGGGAGAGAGAAGAATGGGGCACTGCAGGGGAGGGGAGAGAGAAGAATGGGGCACTGCAGCGGAGGGGAAAGAAAAATGGGGCACTGCAGGGGATGGGAAGAAAAGAATAGGGCACTGTAGGGGAGGGGAAGAAAAGAATGGGGCACTGCAGGGGAGGGGAGAGAGAATAATGGGGCACTGCAGGGGAGGGGAGAGAGAAGAATGGGCCACTGCAGGGGAGGGGAGAGAGAAGAATGGGGCACTGCAGCGGAGGGGGGAGAGAAGAATGGGGCACTGCAGGGTAGGGGGAGAGAAGAATGGGGCACTGCAGGAGGGGAGAGAAGAATGGGGCACTGCAGGGGAGGGGGAGAGAAGAATGGAACACTGCAGGGGAGGGGGGAGAAGAATTGGCCACTGCAGGGGAGGGGAGAGAGAAGAATGGGAGCACTGCAGGAGAGGGGATAGAGAAAGGTGGAGGCACTGCAGGAGTTTTTTTATGATGGGTGGTTTCACTGACCAATAGAACGGCTACACCATTCTCTGGCACGCACGCCCAGAGAGACCCTTTTTTTTATGCTCTTATCGTTCTCTACATATTACAAAAAAAAATTCTCTGGCAATGTGGACCCCCACCCCCTGTGTCCGGGTCCCTGGTATGCACACACTGCAGGACAAAGGACAACAAGAACAACAACAAGAATAAGCTTTTCTTTCCATCATGTGGAGCTACAATTTTACAGATTGTCATTTTTTATTCTGATCAGAACTATTAATAATCTACATTTGTAGCCATATAAACTCTACATATACGTATATCTTCTTCATCAATCAGATCAATATAACACATTGTGGGTGAATAATTTTGGTTTTATTTTATAGCAGCAGGTGGCGCTCTAGTCTCCTTTTCACCTGTAAGCCTTCCATCCCTCTCAGCTGTGCTGAAGCAAACGAACATTATTTACACAATAAATGTGATCTCTTTAGCTAAGACACAGAGCTCTGGGGATCCTTTGCCATGTGATGTACAGTATAAAATAATCATATACCCTTAACTCCACCTCCTTTTTCCTATTTTTTTTCATAATTAGGACTCCTGCGTGATTCGCATTGGAGCAGCTGTGGAAAGGTGTGAACCGCGTCCACAGAGAGCCTATCACAATCTCCTGCTGTGCGAATTGGATGACAGGAAACCCACATCCAATTTGCATAAGTGTGAACCCAGCCTTAAGAAAATTAAAAGCAGAGGATCTTCATACAGCCTGTTCATTCTATGTTTGACATGTACAGAACACGTATGATCTTTTGGAAGAGACGAGTCTGCGGATTGGCTGGCATATCCTCCAGTCATTGGTGGCTCGCAGTTTGGGACTGTTGCTGGCGCTCTTCATTTAGAAGGTCCTGAAAGACAAAAAAAAGAGTTCTGGTCACCCCAAATAAATGCTCCATGACTTCCAACATGATAGAAAGGGGCATCTGAACTAAAAAAAATTTTTTTTTCTAAATATTGGTGGAACAGGGAAGGGTTAGGCCCATTTGATTGGGTTCCTACCAAGTTTTTCCAGCTCTGGTAAGACACACACATTGGTGGATAGAAGGAGGGAGGTGGGACCGACCACATTATTACCAGTTGTCACCTCCTTCCCGGCTGCCGTTAGGGAACTGTTGCTACACATTGCCCATCTTTGGCTTTCCATTATATTATGTATGGAGAGTCGCCATATTTCATCACATGACAGTGTGACTACTTCTGGTGTTCTCCACTAATCGGACTATGTGGGTTAATTTGTGTTATTTTTTATTCACTTCTCTATTTAGGAAGTGTACATTAGACAAGGGGCAGATAACACAGGAAGTGTACATTAGACAAGGGGCAGATAACACAGGAAGTGTACAGAGGACACGGGACAGATAACACAGGAAGTGTACAGAGGACACTGGACAGATAACACAGGAAGTGTACAGAGGACACGGGACAGATAATAGAGGAAGTGTACCGAGGACACGGGACAGATAACACAGGAAGTATACAGAGGACACGGGACAGATAACACAGAAAGTGTACAGAGGACACGGGACAGATAACACAGAAAGTGTACAGAGGACACGGGACAGATAACAGAGGAAGTGTACAGAGGACACAGGACAGATAACACAGGAAGTGTACATAAGACACGGGACAGATAACACAGAAAGTGTACAGAGTACAGGGGACAGATAACACAGGAAGTGTACAGAGGACACGGGAAAGAAAACACAGGAAGTGTACAGAGCACATGGGAAAGAGAACACAGGAAGCATACATTAGACACGGGATAGATCACAAAGGAAGTGTACATTAGACATGGGACAGATAATAGAGGAAGTGTACATTAGACATGGGACAGATAACACAGGAAGTGTACAGAGGACATGGGACAGATAACACAGGAAGTGTACAGAGGACACGGGACAGATAACACAGGAAGTGTACAGAGGACATGGGACAGATAACACAGAAAGTGTACAGAGGACACGGGACAGATAACACAGGAAGTGTACAGAGGACCCAGGACAGCTAATATAAGAAGTGTACAGAGGACACAGAACAGATAAATCAAGACATGTACAGATACCCCCGATGTCATCCACAAATACGATTCCTCAGTCTCGCCATGCTGTTGGCAATGTGGACTTGACGTTGGGTCACTGTTTCATATTTTCTGGAAATGCCCCTTGATATGGCCTTTCTGGATAGCGGTGGGGTTGTTGGTGGTGGAGGTGACGGGGGTGTCCCTCCCGATCGATCCCTTACATTGTTTGCTGGGTCTCCCTATTCCAGGCATACCTAAAAATACCAATCGGCTGGTCTCCTATATTTTACTTGCTGCTAAGAGGCTTATGCCGCTGTGATGGCTGTCCGGAGCAACTCCCCCCTGGCCTAGATTTCTCCAACTAGTGTCCGAAATTCGGAGAATGGAGTATCTGATGGCCTCGGTGCATGATTTGGTTCCCCAGTTTGATAAAGTGTGGGAACCCTGGGATCGGTCGGAATACGCCCCCCCCCCCCCCCCCCCTCTACCTGTACATCCATCTGACTGCAGTTGCCGATCGTGCCACTTTATTGATGGCTACCACCCCCACCTTTCCCTACCTAATCCTCAGGGTTACTTATCCCCCCATCGGGGACTCACTATGATGACCATGTGAATGTTCGGTTGTTTTGTCTTTTTCTGGCCGCCGGCCTCTTGTTGAACAGAATTGTTGGTTTTGATTTACATAAACTATATGTTATTCATTGTACAAGACATGGTTATGCAGTTCACCCTTGTGTCTGCATATGTGGACATTTTTCTCTGTCTTCTGTAACTAATGTGTTCGCTATGTTCTATATTTATCTCCGCTTACTGATTTTTCCAATGCGCAAGTGTGTTGTTTTTGCTTTGAAAAATTAATAAAAATTACAATTATAAAAAAAAAAGACATGTACAGAGAACATGGGACAGATAACACAGGAAGTGTATAGAAGATACAGGATAGATAACACAGGAAGTGTACAGAGGACACAGAATAACACACAGGTAGGGTGCCCACGTGTCCTGGGACATTCCCGCAATTAGCAGGTCTGTCCCGGGTCCCGGGCACCTTCATTCCGGGATAGTGCTGGCGCTCGCTCTGACTCCAGCTCCATCTGCCTCCAGCCAAGGGGAACCAAGACCGCCCCTCCACCTGAGCACAGCCAAGCCTGCCCGAGCTGAGGGAAGCTGAGACTGCCCCCCGACTGATATTAAGGTGGTCTGTACTTAGCGGGGTGGTCTGTACTGAGCGGGGGTCTGTACTGAGCAGGGGGGTCTGTACTGAGTGGGGGGGTCTGTACTGAGTGGGGGGGTCTGTACTGAGTGGGGAGTCTGTACTGAGCATGGGGGGTCTGTATTGAGCGTGGGGGGTCTGTACTTATTGGGGGGGTCTATACTGAGGAAGGGGGTCTATACTGAGGAAGGGGGATCTATACTGAGGGAGGGGGGTCTGTACCGAGGGGGAGTCTGTATATATTGGGGGAGGAGGGTCTTTACTGAGGGAAGGGAGTCTGTACTGAGGGAGGGGGATCTGTACTGAAGGAGGGGGGTCTATACTGAATGAAGGGGGGTCTGTACTGAGGGGGGGGACTTTATTTGGCAGGGGGTGAAACCATGTTTTATGGCATTGGTGGGGTGACACCAACCCTAGCGAAGCCACTGCCACTCACCTCCTCTATCTTCTCTGAGCCCACTCCACCATGCTGTAAAACAGGTCTCTGGGCCGCACTTCCACGTGGCAAGTGACACGCTGCATCTAGTGGCAGGCGACGATGGCACGCTGCATCTGGTGGCAAGTGACAAGCTCAGGGTTCCCACTGATTCTGCATTATAGCGAGTTGAACTATTTCATTATATATTACAATGTAGTACTAGAAATAATATGATGTGATCATCAAGCATGGTGTAGGGATGATACAAGTGCTAAGACCAGCCATTCACCTGACAAATCACTCGCCCATGAAATCCCTGTCAACTCCGAGACTACATTCAACACCCCCCCCCCCCCCCCATCCTTGGCAAAATTGTCCCTGAATGGCAGTTTGGAATGTGGTCACCCTACACACAGGAAGCACTCAGAAGATAAAGGACAGGTAGCATGTATGTGAAAGACAAAAGACAGAAGACTCAGGAGTAGGGATGAGCCGAACACCCCCCCAGTTCGGTTTGCACCAGAACTTTCCAACGGACCAGAAATTCATACAAACTTTAGAACCCCATTGAAGTCTATGGGACTCGAACGTTCAAAATCTCAAGTGCTAATTTTAAAGGCTAATATGCAAGTTATTATCCTAAAAAGTGTTTAGGGACCTGGGTCCTGCCCCAGGGGACATGTATCAATGCAAAAAAAAAGTTTTTTCGGGAGCAGTGATTTTAATAATGCTTAAAGTGAAACAATAAAAGTGTAATATTCCTTTAAATTTCGTACCTGGGGGGTGTCTATAGTATGCCTGTGAAGGGGCGCAAGTTAGAACTGTTACTGCACAAAGTGTAATTTCTGCAGGAAAAAAAGTCATTTAAAATCACTCGTGGCTATAATGAATTGTCGGCTCCCATAATACAGAGAACACTCAATGAGTGTTCTCTGTATTACGGGAGCCGACAATTCTTTCATTGATAATTTTTTTTTTTTTTTAAAAACATAGCGTTCCCCCAAATTCAATTACCAGGCCCTTCAGGTCTGGTATAGATATTAAGGGGAACCCCGCATCAAATTAAAAAAAAAAATTGACGTGGGGTCCCCCTAAAAATCCATACCAGACCCTTTATCCGAGCACGCAACCTGGCAGGCTGCAGGAAAAGAGGGAGGGACGAGAGAGCGGCCCCCCTCCCTCCTGAACCGTACCAGGCCACATGCCCTCAACATTGGGAGGATGCTTTGGGGGTCTGTGACGCAGGTTTTTGTTACATCAGAGGGGGCGGGGTCACCCATACGTCATTGGGGAAGCCCTGGCTTCCCTCACTAGCGTCAGAGGGGGTGGGGTCAGGTGACGGGTGGCCCCGACCTCCTAATATAAGAAACGTCAGGCGCCGGGATCCCCGCAGTGTCTCCTCAGTGGAGACAGAAGATGGATGCATGGACTGCGCTGGACTGAAAATCACCCATCACTGGATCAGATCAGCCATCGCTGGACCCCGGAGAGATGATCATCCGTCGCTGGATAGCAAGAGTGGATTACCACCGCTGAAATCTTTTTTTTATTTTTTTTATTTTTAATAAAGGAATTTTTCAAAAGAGTGTTTGTCTTATTTAACAATTTTTTACACTTTCTTTGTGAAATGGTAGGGGTACCCCCTTACCATTTCAAACGGGGGGGATCTGGGGGTCCCCTTGTTAAAGGGGGCTTCCAGATTCTGATAAGTTCCCCGCCCGCAGACCCCCACAACCACCGGCCAGGGTTGTAGGGATGAGGCCCTTGTCCTCATCAACATGGGGGCATGGTGCTTTGAGGGGTCACAGACCCCCAAAGCATTCTCCCAATGTTGAGGGCATGTGGCCTTGTACGGTTCAAGAGGGGGGTGCTCTCTCGTCCCCCCTTCTTTTCCTGCGGCCTGCCAGGTTGCGTGCTCGGATAAAGGGTCTGGTATGGATTTTTAGGGGGACCCATGTCAATTTTTTTTAATTTGATGTGGAGTTCCCCTTAAAATCCATACCAGACCTGAAGGGCCTGGTAATTGAATTTGGGGGAACCCCACGCTTTTTTTTATTTATTTTTTTATCAATGAATGAATTGTCGGCTCCCGTAATACAGAGAACACTCATTGAGTGTTCTCTGTATTACGGAAGCCCGACAATTCATTATAGCCACGAGTGATTTTAAAAGACTGTTTTTCCTGCAGAAATTTCACTTTGTGCAGGGACAGTTCTAAGCATGCGCCCCTTCACAGGCATACTATAGACACCCCCCCAGGTACGAAATTTAAAGGAATATTACACTTTTATTGTTTCACTTTAAGCATTATTAAAATCACTGCTCCCGAAAAAACCTCAGTTTTTAAAACTTTTTTTTGCATTGATCCATGTCCCCTGGGGCAGGACCCGGGTCCCCAAACACTTTTTAGGACAATAACTTGCATATTAGCCTTTAAAATTAGCACTTTAGATTTCTCCCATAGACTTGTATAGGGTGTTCCGGCTTTTCGAATTTGCCGCGAACAGCCCAAATTGTTCACTGTTCGCTGAACAGGCAATGTTCAAGTCGAACATGATTTCGCCTCAAACTCGAAGCTCATCCCTATTGCTGAAACACAAATCGAATGGCAGAGCTAATTTTCCCAACCTTAAAAACTACTACTATGCAGCACGTCTAGATCAGTCTAAGGCATGGGTGGAATCCAACTCAGACAAACTGTGGGTCGGGATCGAGAAGGGTGTGGTGGGCAACAAAGATTTGTCAGCGTTGCTCCTGTCGAGCTTGAACCGCAAGGCACTAACACATAATCCCTTTCCCTCTATAGATGCCACACTGGAAGCGTGGAATCATCTACATAACATAGTACCTAAAGACATTACAGATAAATGTACAGACATGCCTCTGCAAGTCTATGAACATATTATACCAAACCTAAATAGGCATCAGTGGACAAGGAAAGGAATCCAAACCTACAAAGAACTAGTTAATAAGCATCCCCAACCCACCTCTTTCTCCTATATTCAAAATATGCCTTACAATATACATTGAATCCTGGACACGCTTGAAGTCGGACCGTGATGGTACAAAAGGACTGTCTTGGTTTTACAAGCTACAATACAGTGGTAGTTTTCAGAAAACCTATAACATGCAGAATTGGGAAAGGGAATTGGGAGCTACATTCACACAACAGGACTGGCAGAAAGCTTTACAATCCCATTTCCAATACTCCCACTGTGCTAACCATTGGGAACTAATCCTTAAAGTGATATACAGAACCTATTTAACTCCAGTAAGGCTGGCGCAGATATACCCAGACTCCTACCCTGAGTGTTGGAGGGAATGTGGAGAAAGAGGTGGCATCCTACATATCTTATGGAAATGCACAGTACTCTAAAACTTTTGGAAAGAAGTTATCACCATGTTGAATAAGGTAACAGGTATAATAATGATTCCCACACCCCAACTAGCCATCCTCAGTATAGGGATTAGGGATGAGCCGAACAACCCCCGGTTCGGTTTGCATCAGAACCTTTGAACGGACCAAAAATTTGTACGAACTTTAGAACCCTATTAAAGTCTATGGGACTTGAAAGTTCGAAATCAAAAGTTCTAATTTTAAAGGCTAATATGCAAGATATGCAACAGACAACACCAGCAATAAGGAGTATCTTCAGGTGTATACTGTGCTTGAGGCACACAACACCCACTTTAACTCCTGCAGATGCCTGTATTAGAGAACACCAACAATAAAGGGTAGATACAGGTGTATACTGTGCTGGAGGCACACAACACCCACTAACTCCTGCAGATGCCTTAATTAGAGAAAAACAGCAATAAAGGGTAGATACAGGTGTATACTGTGCTGGATGCACACAGCACCACTTTAACTTTAAGATGCCTGAGAAAAGAACACACTGTGGCCTGTGGCCAATTATGGCTCTCCTCGCTGCCGGTGCTATGATTGGCCAAGCATGTGGGGTCACAGTGCATGCTTGGCTAATCATGTCCACAAAGTTCTGAATTCGCCGAACAGACGAACGGCCAATGTTCGAGTCGAACACCGAACTCATCCCTTTTTGTCCGAAACTGTTGCATACACACGGTCGGACGAAGTTGTCGGAAAATCTGATCATTCAGAACGTGATGACGTTATTTCGTTACGACGGGACTATGTTCAGGCTAGTAGCCAATAATTTTTTTGTTTACAAACGATTTTTATTATTCCCACTTCTACCACTTGTATATAGTCAATAATACAACAATGTGCAAATTTACAGATTCTTTTCTATTATTCATTTAACCATAATCCTTGTTATATTCCTGTACTACATTTATTGTTATTGTTATATATTTTTATACCTGTACCTTCACTTAACTGTTTTATACTCTGACCTTGCAAGTAGCCAATAATTTTGATGTAGGAATTTGATCTGAGCATGCGTGGCACTTTGTCCGATCGGAGTCCTCTACACATGATCGGAGTATGTCCAATCGGAGCATTTTGTCGGAAAATTTTACCAACAAGTTGGAAAACTTGGTCCGTTGGATACTCAGAAGGAAACAGTCCGATGGAGACGACACACAGTCGGAATATCCGACAAAACGGTCCGATCGGACACATTCCGTCGGAATCTCCGACCGTGTGTACAAGGGCTAATAGGGATTAATCTTCTCCCAAAAAAACATAGAGCTCTAGTAAAGCATATATTGATAGCAGCGAAGCTAACCATAACAGCTAAATGGAAATCCAAAGATAGGCCCCTAATCTCAGAAGTCATCCAAAGAGTTCAAACACAGTATAGCTACGAAAAATTCTTTGCCATTAAAGCAAATATTATGCCCAAATTTAACACCTATTGGGAGATTTGGATAGAGCATTAACCTACTAAATAAACTTGAGATTCAGACCTAAGATTCTTGGTGGTAGAAGCTGCATATAGCAAGCTACATGGTACATATAAATACGCTCTAAGTTAAAAAGTTCACTTATAATTTTATTTACTGGATATTTTAGTTCTCTTTGTTATACCCGGAGAGCCCTACTAATGGAATATGCTATAACAGCTCACAGACAGATGGTAGTATATAAGCTATTACATGCTGGTGAGGCCGAGGAAAAGGAAAGGCGTGGGGCCCCCAGGCTCTATATACTCAGAACAGCAGTATACAGGCGGTGCAAACAAGACAGGGACTGTGTAGGTTTGTTGTGTTAAGTAGAATATGCTTGTAATTTTGACCTGGTACATTTTTAAAGTGTAGCTCCAATCAAAAAATCAATTTTTAAGCTTTTTGGAAAACATAGGGAAGGGTTATCACCCCTGTATAATTTTTTTGGGCCATCCGTCTTTTTTCATCTCACTTCCTGTTGTCTTCTTCCATTTGCAAGTAGGAGACGTTTGTAAGTTGTATGTTTGAAAGTAGAGGCCTGCCCTATATGCTCTGCAGAAATGGGTGCCTAAGGTGTTGGTGTTGCCACAACATTGTAAGCCCTCAGAGTGACTCTTGTTGGGCGCTAGAGTGCCCTGCTGTGAACGATTATTTCAAGAATTGTAATTACATGCCATTGTTGAAGAGTGGTAGAAAAATTGGGCCTTTGGTGGTGGTGGTGGTGGTGGTGCTGGTGCCACAACCCTATAAGTCCTCACATTTACTCTCGGTGGGCACAGGAATGGGCCCTGCTGTGAAATATTATATCAAGAATTGTAATTACATGCCCCTGTTAAACAGGGGCTGAAAAATTGGGCCTTAGGCACTGGTGATGGTGCCACGACACTGCAACCTCTCCCATATACTCTAGTTGGAGTGCATGAATGAGCCCTGCTGCAAAGCATTGCATCAAAAATTGTAATTACAAGCCACTGTTAAACAGGGGCTGAAAAATTCAGCCTTAGCCACTGGTGGCGTCACCCAGAACCAAAAATGTTCTTCCAAGCTATCAGCAGGATCATTGAGGAGGAAGAGGATAGTCAGTCAACATAACAGGACAGTAACTCAGCATCAGCATAGGCAGTCTTGAAGGGATGTGACATTTCAAAAAAAATTATTTGGTTACATCAGCTTCAGGTGCTTGGTAGCTGGTGGTGATCCAAGACTAATTCATCTTTATGAAGGTCAGTCGATCAACCCAGTCGGTGGACAGGCGCACCCTGTGATCGGTTACAAAGCCTCCAGCAGCACTGAAGGTGCGTTCCGAAAGAACGCTGGATGCAGGACAGGCCAGTAGCTCAATTGCATACTGTGCAAGCTCTGGCCAGTGATCCATCCTCAAGACCCAGTAAGCCAGAGGATTTTGGGTGGGAGAGGTGTACAAGTCTGACCTTGCCCCTAGGCATTCCTGCACCATGTAAATCAGACGCTGGTGATGGTTGCTGGAACCGATCATACCTTGGGGCTGCGGACTAAAAAATTGTCTGACTGCATCGGTCAGGCGGCCACCTTCTCCACCGATCCTTCTGTGACTGACCGAAACCTCAGCAACACATTTGTAACCTCCCAGTCTCTGGGAACGTGTTGAACAGACCTTTCTGCAAGGCCTCCCGGAGATGTCTCATCCTCTGTTCCCTCTGCGACGGCAAGATAAGGTCTGCAACCTTACCCTTGTACCGTGGATCAAGGAGAGTGGCCAGCCAGTAATCGCCTTGATCTGAAGAATACGAGGAACCTTCCGCAGGCTTTGCAGGATCAGGGAGGCCATGCAGCGTAGGTTAGCTGAGGCATTCGGTCCGGAGTCCTCTGTGTCACTAAGGACAACATGATCCGCAGCCACCTCCTCCCAGCCATGTACAAGTCCATGGGTTTCTTAGAACTGTAAATCATCCATAAAAGACTGCTGCTGCTGAGTGCTAGGCTCCACCTCCATGCTGACACAAGCCTCCTTCTCATCATCTTCCTGCATTATGGGTGGGACAGCAGGAACACTGTCTGGATAAAGGGGGCCTTGAGAGGCAAGGAAGTCCTCTTCCTGCCTCTGTTCTGCCTCAAGTGCCCTGTTCATTATTCCACGCAGCGTATGCTCCAACAGGTGGACAAGAGGTACAGTGTCACTGATGCATGCACTGTCACTGCTCACAATCCTCGTGGCCTCCTCAAATGGTGACAGGACAGTGCATGCATCCCTGATCATGTCCTGGTGCCGTAGTCGCACAGGTACTCATTGATGGCCCTCTGCTGCGTGTTCAGCTGCTGCAGCATGACCAATGTTGAGTTCCACCTGGTGGGCATGTCACATATAAAGGCGGTTCTTGGGCAGGTTCAACTCCTTTTGGAGCTCAGCCAGCTGAGCACTGGCATTAAATGATCGGCGAAAATGCGCACAAACATTCCTGGCCTGCCTCAGGACATCCTGTAAGCCCGGGTACCTGCCCAAGAACCACTGCACCACCAGGTTAAGGACGTGAGCCACACAGGGCACATGGGTCAGTTGTCTATGTCAGAGGGTGGTGAGGAGGTTGGTGCCATTGTCGCAAACCACCATTCCTGGCTTAAGCTGGCATGGCGTCAACCACCTCTCGGCCTGCCCCTGCAGAGCTGACAAAATATCTGCCCAAGTGTGGCTCCTGTCCCCCAAACAAACTAGAGCAAGCACGGCATGGCATCTTTTTACCTGCGTACTTGCATAGCCCCTTGAATGCCTACGGAGCACCGCTGGTTCCGAGAACAAAGCACTGGAAGAGGCCATGGAGGAAGATGAAGAGGAGGGGGGGAGGAGAGAGGTGTTTCACAACCAGTAGTAGCATTTTGGAGGCATGGTGGCGGAACAACCTCCAACACTACTGCACCTTGTCCTGCATCCTTCCCAGCTGTCAGAATAGTGACCAAATGGGCAGTGAAAGATAGGTAACATCCCTGTCCTTGCCTGCTGGACCATGAGTTAGCAGTAATATTCACCTTATCACTGACCGCCCTGTCCAGCGAGGCATGGACATTGCCCTCCACATGCCGGTAGAGAGCCGGAATGGCCTTCCGTGAGAAAAAGTGGGGTTTGAGGACCTGCCACTGAGGAACTGCACAAACTCACGGAAGGGGGCTGAGTCTACCAACTGAAAAGACAGCAGCTGAAGTGCTAGCAATTTAGCCAAGCTAGCATTCAACCGCTGGGCATGTGGATGACTGGGAGTGAACTTCTTTTGGCGGTCCAGCAGCTGGGGCAGGGAAATTTGCCTGGTACAATCGGACGTCGGTGTACTGCTAGCAGAGTGCCCGCAAGTACTTTGCTGTGACACACCTAATTCTACACCTTCATTCCTCTCAGTGCAGGTTTCAGAGGACTGAAGGTCTAGTGGGGTTGGAGATCCCAGCTGATGAGGAGCAAGGAGAGGTCCGCTTTGTTCTTTGGTGTGGGTCTTTGAGGTACGCTTGCCAACGAGCTGCATGGCAGGTCAACATATGTCTGGTCAAGCATGTGGTGCCCAAGCGGCTGATGTTTTGGCCACACGAGATATGCTTGAGACATATGTTGCAGATAGCAGCGGTGCAATCTGATGCACTCGTCTCAAAAAAGGCCCACACCAAAGAACTTTTGGAATAACGGCAGAGGCAGTGCCCTGCATAGGCAGAGCTCTGCGGTGTGATTCAGTCAGTGTGCTGCCCCTAAGCTGACCCCCAGAGGGCATTCTGCCTCGTTGGAGATGTGCTTCCTCCTCCTCCTCCTCTCTCCTATCAGGCACCCATGTGGAGTCAGTGACCTCATCATCCCCTCCCTCTTCATCACTGGAGCAAACCTGGCAGTATGCTGCAGCTGATGGAAAATGACTGCCAGATTGCTGTCCTTCTTGAGCATCCCCTCTCTCTGCGCTCACCCTTCTGCCTTCCTCTAGCTGAGTATCATCATCAGAACCTTCAAAACGCTGGGCATCCTCCTGGAGCATGTACCCAACACTGTGGTCAAACATTTCGGGGGACTCCTCAGGAGGACATGGTGGGTCTAGGGAAAGAGTGACAGATGACATTGAGACAAGGGAAGAGGATGCGTTGGCAGCTGCTTTTCTGGTACCCTGACCCTGGGTGAGAGAGGATGAGGAGGATGAAGAGGGCTTGGTCATCCACTCTACCAAGTCTTCGGCATGATGCGGCTCAACACGTCCAGCTGCCGAAAATAAGGACAAGCGTGTCCCATGGCCACGTGCTGATGACGATGCACCGCATCCATGACCAACACTGTTGTCTCTAGACACAGAGCCTGCTTGCCCTCTTTTATTGGCTCGTGACTGTCTGCCTCTCTTTGTTGGCCTTCCCCACATGGTAATGGCCTGCAGGGAGATGGGAAAACCAGCAATTGGGTAGCTTTAGGTGTACACTGAGCAGATGACACAGTACACCGACTGTAACTGCTACAGCTGCCTGCCTGCATTACAGAAACAGAACAACACCAGCAATAAGGGGTATCTTCACGTGTATACTGTGCTGGAGGCACACAACAGCCACTTTAACCACTTCAATACTGGGCACTTGAACACCTTCCTGCCCAGACCAATTTTGAGCTTTCAGCGCTGTCGCACTTTGAATGACAATTGCACGGTCATGCTACACTAGAGCTTTCTTTTGGGGGTATTTGATCACCTCTATGGTTTTTATTTTTTGCTAAACAAATAAAAAAAGACCGAATATTTTGAAAAAAAAATAAAAACATTTTTTTTGTTTCAGTTTCAAAACTTTGTAAATAAGTAAGTTTTCTCTTTCACTGATGGGTACGGATGGGGCTGAACTGACAGACACTGATAAGGCGGCACTGATGGGCACCGATGAGGTGGCACCAATGAAGTGGCACTGATGAAGTGGCATTGATAGGCACTAATAGGCGGCACTGATAGGTGGCACTGATGGGCGACACAGATGGACACTGATAGGTGGCACAAATTGGCATTGATAGCTGGCATGGATTGGCATGGATAGGTGGCATGGATGGGCATGGATAGGTGGCACAGATGGGCATGGATAGGCAGCATGGATGAGCATGGATAGGCACTGATAGGTGGCATGGATAGACACTGATAGGGGGCATTGTATTGTATTATATTATACTGATGGATGCCAATCAGTGCCAAACAATAATCCATGCCAATTAGTGATGCCCATTGTGGGCACTGATTGGCATCCATTGTGGGTCCCGATTGGCATCCATTGTGGGCAGTGACTGGCATCCCTGGTGGTCTAGGGTGGCATACCTGGTGCTGGGCATCCCTGGTGGTTTGGTGGCATCCCTGGTGGTCCAGTGTGGGCATCCTCGGGGGTGGGGCTGTGCTGATAATTGATCAGCACAGACCCCCCTGTCAGAGGAGCAGCCAATCGGCTCTCTACTCGCGTCTGACAGACGCGAGTGAGGAAAAGCCGATCAACGGCTCTTCCTATTTACACTGTGATCAGCCGTGATTGGACACGGCTGATGACGTCGTAAAGAGTCTCTGTCGGAGACTCTTTACCGAGATCGTAGTTGCGGGGTGTCAGACTGACACCCCGCAACAACGATGGCAGCAATGCCGCGGGTCATATGGCGCCCGGTCAGGATTTTGAAACCAATTTGCCACCGTCATTCTGCTATAAGGCAGGCGGCAAGTGGTTAACTGTTGCAGATGCCTGTATTACAGAACACCAGAAATAAAGGGTATCTTCAGCTGTATACTGTGCTGGAGGCACACAACACCCACCTTTTATAGTGTGGGGTGTGTACTTAACCCCCTTGAGCTATTATGGCTCTACTCGCTGCTGGCGCTGTGATTAGCCAAGCATGCGGGGTCACAGTGCATGCTTGGCCAATCATGAGCCAGCAATGCACTGCGATGGCATAGTGCATTGTGGGCCGCTCGCGCCACACGAATATGATGCGACGGTCCACAAAGTTCTGAATTCACCGAACGGACGGCGTTGGACTCGAACATCGAGCTCATCCCTACTCAGGAAGCATACACAACAAATTAAACAGATAACATCCAGAAGGACCAGGGCTCGAGTCCTGCGGGAACGCATGGGAACGGCGTCCCTGCACTATTTTCACAGCGGGAACGCCGTTCCCTTTGGCTGTAGTAAGTTCTCCATCACTTCACACTGCACTTTTCGCTCGCCGGCGGCCCCCCTCTCTTCTCGTCTATGGTCTATCCCAGATGATGTCACAAGCCAATGGGGATAGACGAGAAGAGAGGAGGGGCCACCGGGGAGCGAACAGCACTGCTTGAAGTGAGGGAGAACTTACTACAGCCAAATGCTTCCTGCGCTACTCTGCATACTGGCTAGTAAAATGACAATGTGCCCTATAATGTGCCCCCTGGTGTGCTATGTGCCCCATGCCCTAATGTACCCCCTGCCCTGATGTCCTATGTGCCCCACTGTGCCCCATTATGTGCCCTGATGTGCCCCATGCCATGATGTGCCCCCTGCCCTGATGTCCTATGTGCCCCACTGTGCCCCCATTTTGTGCCCTGATGTGCCCCCTGCCCTGATGTCCTATGTGCTCCACTGTGCCCCATTATGTGCCCTGATGTGCCCCATGCCGTAATGTGCCCCCTGCCCTGATGTCCTATGTGCCCCACTGTGCCCCATAATGTGCACCATGCCCTGATGTGTCATGTGGCCTGATGTGCCCCGTGCCCTTATGTGCTATGTGCCCTGAGGGGCTATGTGCCCCATAATGTGCCCTGATGTGCCATAATGTGCCCTGATGTGCTATGTGATCCATAATGTGCCCTGATGTGCCATAATGTGCCCCCATGTGCCAACGTTTCCCCATGCCCTGATGTGCCCCATGCCCCGATGTTCCCTTGTGTGCTATGTGCCCCATAATATGCCCTGATGTGCTATGTGCCCCATAATGTGCCATAATGTTCCCTGATGTGCCCCATGCCCTGATGTGCCCTGTGCCCTGATGTGCCATGAGGCATGATGTTCCCCGCACCCTTATGTGCTATGTGCCCTGATGTGCTATGTGCCTCATAATGTGCCATGATGTGCCATAATGTGCCATAATGTGCCAATGTTTCCCCCATACCCTGATGTGCCCCATGCCCTGATGTGCCCCATGCCCTTATGTGCTATGTGCCCTGATGTGCTATGTGCCCCATAATGTGCCCTGATATGCTATGTGCCCCAATGTGCCACATAATGTGCCCTGATGTGCCCCATAATGTGCCCCATGCCCTAATGTGCCCTATGCCCTGATGTGTTATGTGCCCCATGCCCTGATGTGTTATGTGCCCCATGCCCTGATGTGCCCAGTGCCCTGATGTGCTGATGTGCTATATGCCCCATAATGTGCCCTGATGTGCCCCATAATGTGCCCTGATCTGCCATAATGTGCCCCGTGCCCTGATGTGCCAAATGGCCTGATGTGCCCCGTGCCTTGATGTGCCCCGATGTCCTATTTTTTTCTTTATTTTTGGTGCGGGAGTGGATCTTGGGTGGGAGTTCCCACACTTTTTTCCCCAGGACTTGACCCCTGAGTAGGACAGAAAACAGAGGAAATGTACAGAGGACACAGGACAGACAAATCAAGCAGAAAGTGTGCAGAAGACATGAAGATAGGAAGAGAATACAGCACAGGTAATCTCCGACATTGCAGTGTTCTCTCTACCCTCACACACATTGCAGTGTTCACAGGATCAGACTCACAATGAACAAGGCGCAGGCCATCAGCATGGCTTTCATGGAGATATGAAGGTCCATCGGGAAATTGATAGTATAGTTGTCCTTAGAGCTGAACATTTCCTTGTGTAACCCCCTCCACAGACGTGTGATGACCCCGATTTGTGTGGTTTTGTCAGCAGAGAGAACCTGGAGGGAGAAGACAGGGGATCATCATGACCACCAGAGTGTCTACATGGAGAAGATCAGTTATAAGAGGAGAGGACATTACACTTTTCCTATATAAAGTTGAAAATATTTCAGTTCCTGTTCCCAATAAACTCTCCCAATATCACTGGCTCTGTTTATATTGGAACAAATGTGAAACTTCCCTTAAATGATTCCCCTAGCTCATAGTTATCCCATTTTAAGGAGACATATTCAGTTTAATAGAGCCCCTCACACATTTCAGACTTAATCTCTCTTCTGTAAAATAGAAGTCTTCATGAGTCAGACTTCTTCATAGAACTCCATACTCTACATAGAACGCCACCAAGGACATTGTAGAGTCGAAGGAGAGGGTTCGAGCTGATGGGTTAAAGTACATCTAAAGTCAAAACATTTTCATGTGAAGATTTCCCCTCAGTTCCTGTTCTGGTGACAACTTAAATTTTGTGATTTTCTATCATTTTCTTGACTTTGTCATTTACATGTATCCTGTCTAGATGAATAGTACTGATTAGCCTCAGTGGACATCATTACAAAGGAAGCCAAAGTTTGAAATCTTGCAGATTCAGAGGTGACCAGAATGGTAAGTCACACAGAGGACTCCAAAGTACATTTTGGCAGTTCAATATAACTATAATATATAGCAAAATGGTTGTGGACCCCTGTGACTATAATATCCTCCACGTTTCTGGGAGGACTTTCTACCAAATTTTGTGTCTTTGGGAATTGGTTTCCATTGTTGAGGTCTTAATTTTGGTTGAGAAGACCTGGCGCACCATTGGTGTTACAATGCATTCCATGACACACCATGTGTTTTTGTACACGGGTCAGTCATGGTGGAAAAGAAAAGGGTCTTCACCAAACTGTTAACACAAGGTTGGAAGAGCACGATTTTCTACAACGTCTTTGAACAATATCGTAATAACTGTACCCTTCACTGGAAACACCTGGATTCAATGGATGGAGGTGGGTCCACATACATTTGGCCACATGCTGTACATACAATAATGTGGCCAAACAAAGAAGCAAGGCCTAAGGAGAAACAGGAATTGATTGGGTTGGACTAGAACAGAATAGCTGGGGTAACAGATAGAACGAGGCCACAGTAGGCAGGGGCTAAGTCAGGAACTTTGGTAAAATGCTAAGGCACAGACAGCAAGGCTGGGTGGAGTTAATTCATCTCCCGGTAGCCAGAACCAAGTGGTAATTATTAGAGATGGGCGAACTGTTCAGGCCAAGCCAAAGTTTGGCCCGATCATTGCCTGTTGACCTGTTTGGCGAACGCCCACACCGCACAGTGCATTCTAAACCCTGACTGGGCAAGGGCACAATGAATAGCTGGTTGTTGGGAAGCTGGCCACAACATCCTTAACAACGGATGAGTCATCAGCCGTCAACGTGATTCTCCGCTGACAGCTGAATGAAAAACATTGCCGGCAATAGAAAAAAAAAATGGCATGGGGGGACATTGTTTTTTTTTTTTTTAATAAAGGAATTGTCAAAAACTCCCTCCTGTCTTTATTTTTCACACTTCTTTGGTGAATAGGTAGGGGTACATTGTACCCCATACTCATTCACATAGGAAGGGGGCTGGGATTTGGGTTCCACCCTTGTTAAAGAGGGCTTCCAGATTCTGATTAGTCCCCTGTTTACACACCCCTACAACCACAGCCCAGGGTTATTGGAAAGAGGCCATTGTCCCCATCAATATGGGGACAAAGTGATTTGGGGTGGGGTGAGCCCCCCGCCCAAAAGCACTCCCCCATTGCTCACTCACCGCCCCCCCCCCCCCTTTTCCTCACCTGCTAGGCTGCATGCTTGGATAAGGGTCTGGGAGGAACCCACGCCATTTTTTTTTAAATTTTGGCATGGAGTTTCCCTTAAAATCCATACCAGACTTGAAGGGCCTGGTATGGATTTTGGGGGGCACTCGATTGGAGGTCATTTTATTCCGGTAAGCCCCACTCAAGCTGTGTGGAGGCTTGGAGGTCTATTGGCACTTACATCTTTCCTCCTTTTGCTGCACTCTGGGAAGGTCACCAACCTTTCCTTGGCACTTCATTTGGATATTTTATTTCTTGTTGCATCTAATTTTATGGATGTTTTGAATATTGTCACTCAAATAGTGTGTTCACTTATGTGCTCTATTACTGTGTTTGCTTAGACACTACTAATATTTGTGCATTTTTTTTAGCGCTGAACTTTTCTAAAAAAATAAATAAAAGACTGCAAAAAACAAAAAAGGCATTAAAAATGTTTTTTTTGTTTTTTCTTACGTCCGAGTCAGGTTATAAAACTGGGCGACAGGTGTTGAAAATCAATTGTGAAGATGTTTCCCCTCCTTTCCATGGCCAACAAACCAATAAAAGTCCACAGTGGGCAGGAAGCATGGTAGATGTTCACCTCACCCACGTGGCAGTGGTACCCCGATGATATTTTCTACAAGTTTTATATTTCTAAAACATTTGATACTTGTTGATAGACTGACCTTATAATGGAGGTCAGACATAAAGCCTGCCCTCCATCCTGGACCTTTCACTTTAAGGCAAACAAGTCCCGATGGATCCAAGATGTGGAAGCTTAAGGTTAAACTTGTCCATTGTTCAACTATGTAGCCGAGGATCTCCCCAGAGGAACTGGAGACCTGCAACTATAATAAAAAAATTTCACAAGAGGTTGTCTAATGAGTTTGGTTACCATATCCAGAACTGTACTTGGACTGTCCAGGAGGTCTATCTGGGTCCACTAGGTGTCATTAACAGTCCTAAAGGAAGAGGAACATATTTTATATCTACACAAAAAATTAAAATAAGGTATCTCTTTGCCAGCCAATTAGATATGGGGAAGTGGATATTGCTCCATGCACTGAAAGGGGTTATTCAAACCCAAAAAAAGAAAAGGAATTATTGAATGGAATAGTGCTGCGTTATATGGAAAAGGGGGGGTGGGGGGGACATATTTTATATCTAACCAACTTTAGTGGACCAAATCTTGTAACCAGCTCCACCCAGATGACCAAGTTTTATATTCCATCAGTCCCTTTAGTTTGCAAAGCTGTGCATTTGTTTTCACCAGTCTAAGCCCTTGTACACACGGTCGGACATTCCGACAACAAAATCCGTCGGATTTTTTCAGGCAGATTTTGTCCGAAACTGGTGTTGCATACACGCGGTCGGACAAAGTTGTCAGAAAATCCAATCATTCGGAATGTGGTGACGTTCGTTTGTTGCGATGGGACTACGTAGAGGCCAGTAGCCAATAGCTTTGGTCTCGTAATTTGATCTAAACATGCGTGGCACTTTGTCCCATCGGAATTCTCTACAAACGATTGGACAAAGTCCCATCGGGTCATGTTGTCGGAAAATTTTATATTCAGCTCTCAAACTTTGTTGGTCGGACATTCCGACGGAAAAAGTCAGATGAAGCCCACACCCGGTCGGATTATCCGACAACACAGTCCGATCGGATCTTTTCCGTCGGAATTTCCGACCGTGTGTACAGGGGCTAAGACCATATGTTGTATCACACTAGTCCTAGAGACCAGAGACTTGTATGCCATCAGTTCTAAAAATCCATACGCTCTTTTGTACTGGTCCTAGAGGTCCATGGCTTTGATATAACTAGCTCTGTAAATTTGTGCCTTATATCCAACGAGTCTTATGCCGTGTACACACGTAGCAGACTATCCGGCGGACTTAGTCTGGCGCACTTTCTGGCGGACTGTCCGCCGGACTTTCCGAACGAGCTACTTGCCCAGACACGGCACTTTTTCAGCGGACTAATATGGCGTACTAAGTCCGCCAGACTATCCGCCGTACTTTTGAGATGAACGGACTCGCCCCAACATACGCAGAGGAAAGTCCGCTCATTTTGAGCGCGTCTTCAGGTAGCTGGGGCCAGTGAAGGAGGCGTTGCTTGCCCCGTCACCTGGTATGGACTTAAAGGGGAACCCCTACGCCGAAAAATCGGCTTGGGGGTCCCCCCCAAGTCCATATCAGACCCTTATCCAAGCACCCTACCCGGCCGGTCAGGAGGCCCCCCCTCCTGAGCCGTACCAGGCCGCGTGCCCTCAACACCCCAAAGCACCTTGTCCCCATGTTGACGACAGCCCTGGCCGTTGATTGTTGGGGTCTGCGGGCGGGGGGCTTATCGGAATCCAGGAGCCCCCTTTAATAAGGGACCCCCGGATCCCGCCCCCCCCCCCATGTGAATGAGTATGGGGTACAATGTACCCCTACCCATTCACCTGTGAAAAAAAGTAAAAAAAAAAACACAACACACAAGGGTTAAAATAGTTTATTGCACAGCTCCGGGGGTCTTCTTCCGTCTTCGGGGGTCTTCTCGCCGGAATCCTCCGCTATCTTCTGCTCTTTTGCTAGCTCTTTCACTAGTGGAGGAGCCCGGTTTTCTTCTTTGCCGCCGCCCTCTTCCTCCGACTTTGGGGGTCTTGTCCCCCTCTTCGGAGGTCTTGTCCCCCTCTTCGGTTCTTCTTGCCGGGCCACCGCTCCTTCTTCTAGCTCTTTTACAGGCAGTGGCCCCCGCGTGGCCCCCCTTCCCCAAGGCGCCCCCCTTCCCCAAGGCACCCCCATGTTGAGGGCACTTGGCCTGGTACGGCTCAGGAGGGGGGTGCTCACTCGTCCCCACCCCCTTTCCGGATAGCATGCTCGGATAAGGGTCTGATATGGACCTGGGGGACCCCCATGCCGATTTTTCGGCGTAGGGGTTCCCCTTTAAGTCCATACCAGGTGACGGGGCCAGCAACGCCTCCTTCACTGTCCCCGGCTACCTGGAGACGTGCTCAAAATGAGCGGACTTTTCTCCGCGCAGGAAAAGTCCATTCATTTCAAAAGTGCGGCGGACTGGCACTCACACGGCCAGATCATCTGCCGAAATGCAAGTCCGGCCGACAGATTGGAGTGCAAAAATACTTTCTTAGTCCGCTGGACTTTTGGGTAAAAAAAAGTCCGCCGGAGCCCACACACAGCGGGATTGTCCGGTGGACTTGAGTCCGCCTGACTTTTCCACCGGATTGTTTGATTGTGTGTACGAGGCATTAGAAGAGAAAGGCTTTCATTATCACAGCTTTAGTGTTTCAGGTCTTATGTCACCAGTTGTTGAAGATCATCTAACTAGCTAACTGTACATCATATCTAACTAGTCCTAGAGGACCGTACCTATATAACACCAGTTGTAGAAGATCATGTCTTGAATCTTACCAGTCCAAGAAGTAAATATCTTCTATTTTTGCAAGACCATAAAGAACAGCTACAGAGGGTCATGTCTTGTATACCATCAGTCCTAAATAGCCATGTCTTGTATCTCACCAGTCCTAGAGGGTCATGTCTTGTATGCCATCAGTCCTAAATAGCCATGTCTTGTATCTCACCAGTCCTAGAGGGTCACAAAACACCTAACTATAGAAAAGAAGACTTTAACGGTACTACATGCTTGTATAAAAGAGTCAAAGATTTATTACAAATATTAAAAAAATATATGACATTTTAAGAAGACAACAGTGTTACATGTAAACATCGCAAGTACGTAAGAAACTGCTATATATCATCATTTATCATATATGTTTTTAATAATTGTAATAAAACATTGACTCTTTTATACAAGCATGTGGTACCATTAAAGTCCTCTTTTCTATAGTTAGGTTTTTTTGTGTATGCATTCATTTTCAAAGCATGTGGTATCGGACATCATATGTCCAATGATCTCCCATTGAATTCCTTCCTCCCATTAGCGTATTTAATATCCTATAGGGTCAAGCCTTGTATCTCACCAGTCCTAGAGGGCCATGTCTTGTATCTCACCAGTCCTAGAGGGCCATGTCTTGTATCTCACCAGTCCTAGAGGGCCATGTCTTGTATCTCACCAGTCCTAGAGGGCCATGTTTTGTATCTCACCAGTCCTAGAGGGCCATGTCTTGTATCTCACCAGTCCTAGAGGGCCATGTTTTGTATCTCACCAGTCCTAGAGGGTCAAAAAACACCTAACTATAGAAAAGAAGACTTTAACGGTACTACATGCTTGTATAAAAGAGTCAGACGTATTACAAATATTAAAAACATATATGACATGTTAAGAAGACAACAGTGTTACATGTAAACATTGCAAGTACGTAAGAAACTGCTATATATCATCATTTATCATATATGTTTTTAATAATTGTAATAAAACATTGACTTTTTTATACAAGCATGTGGTACCATTAAAGTCCTCTTTTCTATAGTTAGGTTTTTTTGTGTATGCATTCATTTTCAAAGGATGTGGCATCGGACATCATATGTCCAATAATTAGAAGGTCTCCCATTGGATTCCTTCCTCCCATTAGCGTATTTAATATCCTATAGGGTCAAGCCTTGTATCTCACCAGTCCTAGAGGGCCATGTCTTGTATCTCACCAGTCCTAGAGGGCCATGTCTTGTATCTCACCAGTCCTAGAGGGCCATGTCTTGTATCTCACCAGTCTTAGAGGGCCATGTCTTGTATCTCACCAGTCCTAGAAGTTCATGCCTTGAATAAAAATCCATATGCCTCCCTGTCAATGCATTAAACCTTGGTAGCCAGGAAATGGGGGGGGGGGGGGGGGGAGGGGGCAAGCACATGGCCCCCTTGTGAAAGACACCAGGCAACATGCACTGCTGATTAAAAAAATATGTGGGTTCTCAACATCCATATCAGGACTTTCTCCTAGGTAGGGGTCTGATATGGATTGATAATGGGGCCCCCACACACATCTAAAAAAAAAACAAATGCATCCCTTATCAAGGCATGCATCCCGCTGACCAGCAATGGGGGGCAGTGATTGTGCACCCCTCCCTCTGGAACCATACCAGACCATATGCTCCTAACATTGAGAGGGTACCTTGCCAGGAAGAAGGGGGGCAGCAATGGCTTGTGACTAGGCCCCTTGTCCCCATGTTGTTGGGGACAATGGGCTCATCACCATATCCCTGGCCTAGTGGAAGTAGGTGCCTGCAACTAATCCTAGAGGTCCATGTCTTGTATGTTATTAGAGGGTTGTAGCATATAAGAAAAGGACCTAGACATGGAGCTTACAATCAATGCTACTTATAGGGTTTTCACTAATTTCCCCAATGTATAGACAATCAGTCTTTCATACCTTGGTGCGCAAGCTACACCACTTTAAAGGCACAAGAAGGTTGAGGACATTAATTCCTTTGGTGTTGGTAACCCTTAAATCCATTCGAGGACCAAAAAACTTCCGCTTCTCAGTGGCTTGGTACACAAGTTGGCCATCGGTGCCAAACAAATCATACGTGTTAGAACTCTGGAAGATGCTTTTCCCTGAAATTACAGAATTATAAGAAGAATTTAGTGGACAGGGTAAAACGTCTCTGGGTTTCTGCAAAAATACACAAAATGTTTCTACATCCATCTCCTCTTCAATGTAACTACACTTCTACCAATTCTGGATTCCAGATATCTGAAGAAACATATATTAGAACAACCGTTATGCTCTTTTCTGGTAATACATCTTACCGGTAGGTGGAGCTAAGTAAGCAAAGGAGACTACAGCTCCACCTGTTGGCAGGGTATGGAAATATAAAATACTAATGTGAAACATTTCTTACGTGAAACGAGAAACAATATAGCTTTGACCATAAAACATAAAGCAACAAAATCACATTGTATTCTATTTATTACAAAATTGTTAATGGGTTATATCTGGAGATCTAATCAGCTCTACCAATAAGAGCAGCAGGAATGGTTCTCCAGTAAACGTATAATTTTATTGATGATAAGAAGGAAAAACTGGTTACACTTGTAGAGGATTCTGATAATTGG
The DNA here is from genome assembly GCF_037356315.1 of Lithobates pipiens. Lineage (NCBI taxonomy): Eukaryota > Metazoa > Chordata > Amphibia > Anura > Ranidae > Lithobates > Lithobates pipiens. Next base: position 1,519,306 of record NW_027507746.1, read on the forward strand.
TGAAAGACTAATGGACACCTGGGGGCAAATGAAGGAAAGGTGGTAGGTGGAAATATTTGAGTTTTACAAAGAAACAATAACAGAACTTACTTGTCTCTTTTATGAAGAGTCCATTGACCTGTTAAACAGAACAAAGATGTGTCAACAGCATATTCCTAGTTACCATAACCAACACTCCCACATTCATCAATACCTCCATGTCTTAGCCCTTGTACACACGGTCGGACATTTCGACAACCAAATCCGTCGGAGTTTGTCCGTCGGATTTTGTCCGTCGGATCTTGTCCGAAACTGTTGCATACACACGGTCGGACTAAGTTGTAAAAAAATCCGATCTTTCAGAATGTGATGGCGTAATTTCGTTACGATGGGACTACGTTCAGGCTAGTAGCCAATAGCTTTGATGTAGGAATATGATCTGAGCATGCGTGGCACTTTGTCCGATCGAAATTCTCTACACATGATCGGAGTATGTCCAGTATGACCAGTTTGTCGGAAAATATTTCCAGCAAGTTTGAAAATTTAGTCCGACGGATATTCCGACGGAAACAGTCCGATGCAGACCACACACAGTCGGATTATCCGACAACACGGTCTGATAGGACACATTCCAATGGATTCTCCGACCGTGTGTACAAGGGCTAACAGGTGTCTGGGGCAAAAAGAGGAGTGCCAAGGAATCCTGGGAAGAGGAGTTACTGGGATGAGTTGATAGATGCCTAGGGTGAATAGATGGGTGCATAGGGAGATTAGATAGAATTCTAGGGTGATGGATGGGTGTCAGAGTTAAGTAGATGGGTGTTTAGGCTGATGGAATGGGAATTTAGGGTGATGGATGGGTGTCAGGGGTGAGTAGATGGGTGTTTAGGCTGATGGAATGGGAATTTGGGGTGATTGATGGGTGTCAGGGGTGAGAGATGGGTGCTGAGGGTATTAGGAGTCTGGGGTGATGGATGTCAGAGTTGTGTAGATGGGTGATGAGGGTGATGGGAGTCTGCCGGTGATGGATGGATGTTAGGGATGAGTAGATGGGTGTTTAGGCTGATGGAATGGGAATTTGGGATGATGGATGGGTGTCAGGGATGAGTAGATGGGTGCTAAGGGTATTGGGAGTCTGGGGTGATGGATGTCAGAGTTGTGTAGATGGGTGATGAGGGTGATGGGAGTCTGCCGGTGATGGATGGGTGTCAGGGATGAGTAGATGGGTGCTGAGGGTATTGGGAGTCTGGGGTGATGGATGGGTGCCAGAGTTGTGTAGATGGGTGATGAGGGTGATGGGAGCCTGCCGGTGATGGATGGGTGTCAGAGTTGAGTAGATGGGTGATGAGGGTGATGGGAGTCCGGGGTGATGGATGGGTGTCAAGGTTGAGTAGATGAGTGCCTTTGGTGATGGAGGAGATGTCTGGGGTGATGGATGGGTGTTAAAGTTGAGTAGTTGGGTACCTAGGGTGATGGAATGAGAGCCTAGGTGGGGAGATAGGTATATGTGGCACGGGGATAGAACGTGGCATGTGGAAGTGGAAGAATTAGAATTCCATTAGTGTCAATAGGTCAAAACTTATAACCCCCGAGTGCTAAAGTCACTAAGAGTCACAACCAATAATAATATCCTGCCTGATAGAGGTACCGACCTTCTCCCACCACATCCAGGTTTGGCTGGAGTTCCACATTAAAGATTTCCTATACAGACCAGCTGTTGCCTCAGATTCAGTGTCTGGGACTGTAAGCTGCCCTCTAGACAGGTACACTTTACATATCTCACCTGCAGAAGATATTCCAGTCCGGGTGGAGCAACAAGACGTCCGGCCATAATATACCCTGCAACATATAATAAAGATCAATCGTTTTAAAGGTTACACTGGCACAGTGTGCCAAAAAGATAAAAAAAATAAATAAAAGAATGGTTAAATTTGGCTCTCTAAATAATAAAGTAGTCTCCCAGTGACGGCCTCTCACAGAAATCCCTGGACAGTGACCAGCTTAAGTTATTAAAGATGAAAGCTTCAACCTGAAGAGGAGATCGGAGGCGGGGATCGGCAACCGGTAATCACAATCTACTCATCAATTGTAGCCGTTTGACAGGTAAATTGTAACCTCCCCACCCACTTCTTCCCTCACCTGATGACCCTCACACCTCACATGAGGCATTGTAGAGCTGGGAAAGGTCCTGGGCTCCTCCATGGCACCAGCTGGCAGAGGACTTTCTTCACAGGTATTGCTGCATCTGAGGTCTGGTGATTTAGTTTTATAGAGAGGAGGGGTATTTGTGCTGTTGGCAATTTAGGGAGGTAGATGTTCATACTGGAAAGGGGGACTTTTGCTTGTAAGGGAAAATGTGTGTTACCCCTGATTCCTGCACTGTGCGGTACATAACACTGACCTCTGTGTTACTTACTGCTGACCTTTGAACTCTGCATTAGGTACACATGACCTATGAATAACGCATTACATACTACTGACTGCCAAGTTTTGCTATAAGGTATGGGATCTGAACTCATGACCTCTGCTGTATCCTGCAGTAGCTCTTCCCGCTGAGCCACCTGAGATGCTGAACAGCATCCTGTCTGATTACTTGGACAATCTTGCCTTGTCTCCTGTTTCTGGTGAAACTTGAACTCCTTGATCCTCCCATGGACTTCCTGATTTAAGCAATGTCTTTCTTTCCTGTTTGTCAGATTGTTGTGCTCTCTCCATCCGATATCTTTTACGCACCTGCAGCTGTCCTCATCTCCACTACCACTCATTACTGACCATTTGGCTTGTTCCTTGACTAAGCTTCTGCTTGATCCCAACCTGCAACAACTCGTTACCGACCTTTGTTTGTTCCTTGACTACGCTTCTGTTTGATCTCTACCTGCTAAATACATTACTGGATTGCTCACCTCCTGGTGGTGAAGATCCTGGAGGAATGTGACCTGGTACTAACATGCAGCAAAACCCATCTCCACCCCAGGAGCTCTAGTGAACCATTGGTTATTGCTTGGACTCGCACCTCTGGTGAGCCTGCCGTATCTCCCCTACCTCCTCTCTCTCCCCCCTTTCCCCTCTCTATCTCCCATCTCTCTCTACCCCTCTATCTCCCCCTCTCTCCCTCTCCCCCCTCTCTCTCTACCCTTCTCTCCCCACTCTTTATCACCCCCTCTCTCTCTCTACTCATCTCTCCCCCATCTCTGCCCCCTCTCTCTCTCTCCCCCTCTCTCTTTCCTTTCTCCCCCCTCTCTCAACCTGCTTTCTCTCTCCCCCTCCCTCTCTCTCTCCCTCTCCCTCTCTCACCTCTCTCCCTCTCTCTCTCCTCTCCCTCTCCCCCCTCTCTCTCTCCCCCTCTCCCCTCTCCCCCTCTCCCCCTCTATCTCCCCCTCTATCTCCCCCTCTCTCTCCCCTCTCCCCCCTCTCTCCCTCCCTCTCCCCTCTCTCTCCCTCCCTATTTCTCCCCCTCTCTCTCCCTTCCTATCCCCTCTCTCTCCCCTCTCTCCCTCCTCTCCTTCCCTCCCCTCCTTTCCTCTCCCCTCTTCCCTTCTCCCTCTTTCTCCCCTCTCTCTCTCCCTCCCCCTCCCCTCTCCCCCCTCTCTCTCCCCTCTTTCTCCCCCCTCTCTCTCCCTCCCTCTCCCCTCTCTCTCCCTCTCCCTCTTTCTCCCCCTCTCTCTCCTCTCTCCCTCTTTCTCCCCCTTCTCCCCTCTTCCTCTCCCTCTCTCCCCTCCTCTCTCTCCCCTCTCCTCCCCTCTCTCTCCATCTTTCTCCCCTCTCTCTCCTCTTTCTCCCCTCCTCTCTCCCCTCTCCCATCTCTCTCCCTCTCTCTCACTCCCTCTCCCTCTTTCTCCCCCCTCTCTCTCTCTCCCTCTTTCTCCCATCTCTCTCCCTCTCTCTCTCCTCCCTCTCCCCTCTCTCTCCCCCTCTCCCTCTCCTCTCTCTCTCCCCTCTCTCTCCTTCTCCCCTCTCTCCCTCCCTCTCCCCTCTCTATCCCCTCTTTCTCTCCCCTCTCTCTCTCCTCCCTCCCTCTCCCTCTCCCCTCTTTCTCTCCTCTCTCTCTCCCCCTCTCTCTCTCCCTCTCTCTCTCCCTCCCTCTCCCCTCTCTCTCCCCTCTGCCTCCCTCTCCCCTCTTTCTTCCCTCTCCCCTCTCCCTCTTCCCTCCCTCTTTCCCCCCTCTCCCCTCTCTCGCCTCTCCCTCCCTCTCCCCTCTCTCGCTCTCCTCCCCTCTCCCCTCTCCCTCTCTCTCTCCCTCCCTCTCCCCTCTCCCTCTCCCCTCTCCCCTCTCTCTCTCCCTCCCTCTCCCCTCTCCCCTCTCCCTCTTTCTCCCCTCTTTCTCCCCTCTCTCTCTCCCTTCCTCTCCCCTCTCTCCCTCCCTCTCCCCTCTCTCTCTCCCTCCCTCTCCCCTCTCCCTCTCCCCTCTCTTTCCCTCTCCCCTCTCTCTCCCTCTCCCTCCCTCTCCCCTCTCTCTCTCCCTCCCTCTCCCTCCCTTTCCCCTCTCTCTCCCCTCTCCCTCCCTCTCCCCTCTCTCTCTCCCTCCCTCTCCCCTCTTTCTCTCCCTCCCTCTCCCCTCTTTCTCCCCTCTCCCCTCTCCCTTCCTCTCCCCTCTCTCTCTCTCCCTCCCTCTCCCCTCCCTCCCTCTTCCCTCTCTCCCTCCCTCTCCCCTCTCTCTCCCTCCCTCCCTCTCCCCCTCTCTCTCCCTCCCTCCCTCTCCCCTCTCTCTCCCTCCCTCCCTCTCCCCTTTTCTCCCCTCTCCCTCTCCCCTCTCTCTCTCCCTCCCTCCCCCCCTCTTTATCACCCCCTCTCTCTACCCCTCTTTCTCCCTCTCTTACCTACCTCCGCTCTCCCCCCTTTCCCTCTCTATCTCCCATCCCTCTCTACCCCTCTTTCTCCCCCTATCGCCCCCTCTTTATCACCCCCCACTCTCTTCCAATCTCTCGCCATCTCTGTCTCCCTCCTCCTCTCTCTCTCTCCTCCCTCCCCTCCCTCTCTCTCTCTCCCCTCTCCCTCTCTCTCCCCTTTCTCCTCTCTCTTTCTCCTTCCTCTCTCTCTCTCTCCCTCCCTCTCCCCATCACCCCTCTTTATCCCCCCTCTCTCTCTACCCATCTCTCCATCTCTATCCCCCCCTCTCCTCCCTCCCCCTCTCTCTCTCCCTCCCTCTCCCCCTCTCTATTTCCCTCCCTCACCCCCTCTTTCTCACCCCCTCTTATCACCCTCTCTCTCTACCCATCTATTCCATCTCTATCTCCCTCTCTCTCCCCCCCCCTCTCTCCCTCCTCCTCTCTCTCCCCTCTATATCCTCCTCTCTCTCCCCCTCTTTATAACCTCCCTCCCTCTCCCCTCTCTCTCCCCTCTCCCTCCCTCTCCCTCCCTCTCCCTCCCCTCTCCCCTCTTTCTCCCCTCTCCCTTCCTCTCCCCTCTCTCTCCCTCCCTCTCCCCCTCCCTCCCTCTTCCCTCTCTCCCTCCCTCTCCCCTCTCTCTCTCCCTCCCTCTCCCCTCTTTCTCCCCTCTCTCTCCCCTCTCCCTCTCCCCCTCTTTCTCCCCTCTCTCTCCCCTCTCTCTCCCCTCTCCCTCCCTCTCCCCTCTCTTTCCCCTCTCCCTCCCTCCCTCCCTCTATCTCCTCCCTCTTTATCACCCCCTCTCTCTACCCCTCTTTCTCCCTCTCTAACCTACCTCCTCTCTCCCCCCTTCCCTCTCTATCTCCCATCCCTCTCTACCCCTCTTTCTCCCCCCTATCTCCCCCTCTATCCTCCTCTCTCCCCTCTCTCTACCCTTCTCTCCCCCTCTTTCTCACCCCCACTCTCTCTTCCAATCTCTCCCCATCTCTCTATCCCTCCCTCCCCCTCCCTCTCTCTATCTCCCCCCTCTCTCTCCCCTCTCCCTCTCTCTCCCCCTTTCTCTCTCTCTTTCTCCTTCCTCTCTCTCTCTCCCTCCCTCTCCCCCTCACCCCTCTTTATCCCCCCTCTCTCTCTACCCATCTCCCCATCTCTATCCCCCCTCTCCCTCCCTCCCCTCTCTCTTTCCCTCCCTCCCCCCTCTTTCTCCCCCCTCTTTATCACCCCCTCTCTCTCTACCCACCTATTCCATCTCTATCTCCCTCTCTCTCCCCCCTCTCTCTCCCTCCTCCTCTCTCTCCCCTCTATATCCTCCTCTCTCTCCCCCTCTTTATAACC
>NW_027507746.1:2877085-2952085 GCF_037356315.1 Lithobates pipiens
GGATTGAACAGAGCTTTGTGAGATGTTCAAACCTTGGGATATTTTTTATAACCTCACCCTGCTTTATACTTCTCCAACACTTGTCTCCCCTTGACTCCCTGGCCTGTCTGGTGTGTTCCTTGGCCTTCATGATGCTGTTTGTTCACTAAGGTTCTCTTTTCACATATTTATTTGTAAAACATTTTGAAAACCATTTATCCTTTTCCTTTAACTTTAAAATTAATGTCCACTTTGTGTTGGTCTATCACAGGGATATGCAATTATCGGACCTCCAGCTGTTGCAAAACTACAAGTCCCATCATGTCTCTGCCTCTGAGTGTCATTCTTGTGGCTGTCAGAGTCTTGCTATGCTTCATGCGAATTGTAGTTCTACAACAGCTGGAGGTCCACCAATTGCAAATCCCTGCTCTATCATAATAAATCCCAATAAAATACATTTATGTTTTTGGCTGTAACATGACAAAATGTGGAAAGTTCAAGGGGTATGAATACTTTTTCAAGGCACTGCAAGTCTGTACTGGCAGCTGGCAATGCTATAAAGAGAATATAGAAGGGAAGGGAAATTAAATTATCCCCCAATATGTCTATATGTACATTATCATATGGATAGATTGGATTCACTGTGGTAATCTCACATGATTGCCTCCATAGTGGTAAATTACATCTCAGATGAATATTGGGTGCCATTTGTTAAAAAAAAAAAAATATTATATAATATATAGATATAGATATAGATATAGATATAGATATTTATTTATATTAGGGGGCTAATAAAATAATTACCTTCATGAATAATTCACATAATGTGTGTAATATGTTTATTTCCTATAATCTTCAGCTCCATCTAGTGGCCATAATGTCATATATTACTGGTTGAGGTATATCAAGAAAATACTGTTTTATAGCCACTAGATGTAGCTGAAGAAGATTATAGGAAGTAAACCTGTTAGACAAAATATGGGGATTATCAGTGATGGTTGTAGAAATGACACAAGCTCATAATATTTTTATGTATATATATATATATATATATATATATATATATATATATATATATAGACCTCCTAATGTATATGTAGGGATTTTAAACATTATGTTTATTGATTGTTTCATAGTTAACTAAAATAAACTATCAATCCTTTAAGAAACCTTCCCCCTGAATAATGATGTGTCTGATCAGTGTGAACTAAGAACTCTGATTACCCCCAAATCTCCCAGCAGTATGTGTCATGTGACACGGGGATGTGTTCTCCTTAGGATTATAGACAAAGGATTCCCCGACCACTACACAAATAACCATAACATTTGGGGTCCTCCAGTCATTATGGATCACTGGACCATCTCAGAAGATCATTTCCATCAATGATAAATAAAATCTGAAGACACGGGAATGTGATGGTGGAATTGATGAAAAGCTCGTGAACTCTTCTAATGGGTGGACTGACCAGATGTCTACAGGAAATGTCCAGACTATGGAGACATAAGATGTCCTATCATCTAATTCCAATCTCTGCAGATGTGAGATGGAGGAAAACATTGGAAAGGATGGTCAGGATCAGCAGTCATACCTTGTGGGGAGGAGGATGAGGAGGAAGAGGTCGCCATGACATCAGGAGATGACCCGAGATGACTTCACCTGGAAAGAGACCAAACAATAGTGCAATGAACAGGAATTTGCTTCCTTATGTGAATAACGATTGGCTGTCTAGGTGTCCAATCTGGGAAGATCTGAAATGGACTTCTGTCATTTACAGCCCATAACTATGAGGGTCAATAAATAACTTAATTCCAGCATTCATCTATTGGTATCTCGAGGGTCACAAAGGAATGTCACCCTGTTTAGGGCCCCAATTTTTACAGGCTCATATATTTAGGTGTCACCTCCACAAATCTGTGCCATTCATAGCCAAGACTGGTACTAACCAGCACCAAAGTATCAGCCAGTAAGATGTCTACAGAGAGGTCAGGTGATAAAAATGAGAAGACCCCAAAATAGAAGCGATGTGTGATCAGCAGAGACCTCCATTCAATAATAAGATGCTTCCAAGTGGATTCTTCAGGAAGGTCGGTATTTATTGTTCATAAAAAGATTAAACACCATTAATGAATTTTGTGTGGCTCTTTAGTGGCCACTTTGTCAGGGAAAGGTGTACAGGACACTTTAATGGGTGGGATCTGTGTGTGTCCTTCAGCCCAGACTATACTGCACAGTATACTGATATGTAAGGTTTTTTTTATATAATTATTCATTACCTATTAATATTCCTGACCAGGGCCGAAACTAGGGGGCAGGGGGGAGGCTGCCTCGGGTGCGGCATTGAGAGGGGTGCTGCAGCTGGTACTGATCCTCCTGCAACAGCTGAAAGGCTGCTTCTCCTCCTTTACCTCCCGCTAGCTTTCAACTGCTGCAGGAGGAAATTTCAGGGAGCGGTACATACCCGTCAAAGCTGACGCAGCTGCCACTCCGGTTCCTGCCCCTTCTTCAGATCATGCCCCCCCTCCACTCCTCTGTCCCCCTCCTCTGGTACCCCTGAATTGCTCACCTCTTCTTCCTGGCTAGTCATGTAGTGCAGGCTGAATAAAAACATGATCCTGAGCACAGAGAAGCCCATAATACAATCAGGAAGACAGCCACACAAAGTTATAACATAACCTTTCCTGGTCTTTCCTTCCCCCACTATCCATCCTGTCTGCTGCTGTAGGTAATCTAGATGGAGAGCGGGGGAAGGAAAGACCAGGAGAATGGGTGCCAAGGAAGAATACGTTATAACTTTGTGTAGCTGCCTTCCAGATCATATTATGAGCTTCTCCATGATGAGGATCATGATTTTATTCAGCCTGCACTGCACAACTAGGGGGAGGTGGTGAGCGCTGTGGGGGTACCAGTGGAGGGGGGCAGAGGAGGGGGAACAGAGGAGCACAGGGGGAACCAGAGGAGCACGGGGGGAAACCAGAGGAGCACGGGGGGGGGAAACCAGAGGAGCACGGGGGGAAACCAGAGGAGCACGGGGGGAAACCAGAGGAACACCGGAGGATCAAAGGAACACCGGAGGATCAGAGGAACACCGGGGGATCAGAGGAACACCGGGGGATCAGAGGAACACCGGGGGATCAGAGGAACACCGGGGCACCAGAGGAACACCGGGGCACCAGAGGAACACCGGGGCACCAGAGGAACACCGGGGCACCAGAGGAACAAGGAAGCCTCCAGGAAGCCCCCATGGCGTCAGAGTGGTGGGGTCACCCGTTTACATCACCGGGTGGCCCCACCCTCAGCTATATAAGAACTGTCACCCAGAAGAAGCGTCACTCGGCAGGAGCCTACTGTCAGAAACACCATGAATCAGACCGAGACAGAAGTACAATTAAATCACACTTGTTTATTAAATAAAAATAAAAAGGTAAATAGAAAAAGCGTAGTCAAAGCATAGCTAGAATCCAGTAACCGGATCGAGTAGTCAGCCAGGCCAGAAGTTAGGGATCCAAGTCAGGGCTGTCTTTAAGGCAGGGCAAAAGGGGAAGCTGCCCAGGGCCCTGTCATTGTTGTGGGGCCCAAAGCAGCTGTCTCATGTCTCATACTTGCCAACTATCCCAGTTTACATTCCCTTGTCCCTTGAAGTTTTAGTCCTGTGCTGCTGCTAATGCTGCCCAGCTCTGCCCTATTGTTGTGTACAGATGACTCACCTGCAGATCTGTGTTTACATGTAAATACTGGAATTCATATGTAAATAGCAGTCACATGCATATGTAAATAGCGGAGACCAATGACATTGATATGTAAATAAAGGCAGCATTCATAGGTATATCATGCCCCCCTGCAGTGAGGAGAAGATGTGCTGTAACCTATCGCAACCAGTGAGCAGTATTACTGTACAGTAATCTCTAGCAGCCAATCAACAAGCAGAAATGTGCTGTAACCTCTAGCAACTAATCAGTGAGCCTTAAGGAGTGCTGTAACCTCTAGCAACCAGTCAGTAAGCAGTAATGATATGCTGTAACCTCTGGCAACCAATTGCAATTGCTGCCTGATCTGATACAGTAAACTGATTTTAAGTCTAGCTGCTATTTATTGTATGTCTCAGAGAAGGTGGAGAGCGAAACTGCATGGGGGGGCTAAGAAAATTTTTGCCCTGGGTCCAATAAATATTAAAGACGGCCCTGATCCAAGTAGAGCAACAGCAAGCAGGATAAGGAGCCAGAAGGGATGTCAGCAAGCCAGTCTTTAAACAGAACCACAGGAGATGGTTTCTTGTGATGTGACCAAGGCGAAGGCAGAGTTGAAGTGAGCTGGACAGCTTTAAGTAGGCAGGTCAGACGAGCATGATCAGGAACAGCTGGTAACTGTGGAGAGAGATGAGAGCTGGCAATTAGCTGACAGCTGAGCAGCCAGCCCAGAGAAGGAAGGGCAAAGCCTGACACCTACCATGTATGTGAAACGGTTGCGTTTTTTTTTCTTTGGTTCGTCGGGCAGCATGGATTTACATTGCGGGACTTTTTTTTATTCTTTAACCACTTGACCACCGGGCACTTAAACACCCTTAATAACCAGACCAATTTTCAGTTTTCGGTGCTCTCGCATTTTGAATGACAATTACTCAGTCATGCAACACTGGACCTATATGAAATTTTTGTCCTTTTTTTCACACAAATAGAGCTTTCTTTTGGTGGTATTTAATCACCGCTGTTTTTTTTTTTTTTTTGTGCTATGAAAGAAAAAATACCGAAAATTCTGTAAAAAAACGAATTTTTCTTTGTTTCTGTTAGAAAATTTAGCAGATTAGTAATTTTTTCTTCATAAATTTTGGCCAAAATTTATACTACTACATATCTTTGGTAAAAATAAGTACAAATTGGTGGATATTATTTGGTCTTTGTGAAAGTTATAGAGTCCACAAGCTATGGTGCCAATATCTGAAAATTGATCACACCTGAAGGACTGACGGCCTATTTCAATTCTTGAGACCCTAACATGCCAGAAAAGTACAAATACCCCCCAAATGACCCCTTTTTGGAAAGAAGACATTCCAAGGTATTTAGTAAGAGGCATGATGAGTTTTTTGAAGTTGTCATTTTTTCCCACAATTCTTTGCAAAATCAAGATTCTTTTTACTTTTTTTTTTTTTTTTCACAAAATTGTCATATTATCAGGTTATTTCTCACACACAGCATATGCATACCACAAATTACACCCCAAAACACATTCTGCTATTACTCCCGAGTACGGCGATACCACATGTGTGAGACTTTTACACAGCGTGGCCACATACAGAGGCCCAACATGCATGGAGCGCCATCAGGTGTTCTGGAGCACCCAGGACAATTCTGACATTTCTCTCCTACATGTAAAAATCATCATTTATTTGCTAGAAAATTACATAGAACTCCAAAACATTATATATGTTTTTTTAGCAAACACCCTGGAGAATACAATGGTGGTCTTTGCAACTTTTTATCTCGCACGGTATCTGCGCAGTAATTTTTCGAATGCTTTTTTTTGGAAAAAAAACAGTTTTGTGCTTAAAAAAAAAAAAACACAGTAAAGTTAGCCCAATTTTTGCATAATGTGAAAGATGAAGTTACGCTGAGTAAATAGATACCTAATATGTCACTCTTCAAAATTGCACACGCTCGTGGAATGGCGGCAAACGTCGCTACTTAAAAATCCCCATAGGCGACGATTTACATTTTTTTTACTGGTTATATGTTTTGAGTTACAGAGGAGGTCTAGGGCTAGAATTATTTCTCTCGCTCTAATGTTCGCAGCGATACCTCACATGTGTGGTTTGAACACCGTTTTCATATGTGGGCGGGACTTACGCATGCGTTTGCTTCTGCATGCGAGCACATGGGGACAGGGGCGCTTTAAAAAAAAACATTTTTTTTATTGTTCATTTTACTTTATTTATTTTAGTTTGACATTTTTTTTCCCCAAAAATAATTTTTTTGATCACTTTTATTCCTATTACAAGGAATGTAAACATCCCTTGTAATAGGAATATGGCATGACAGGTCCTCTTTACAGTGAGATGTGGGGTCAATAAGACCCACATCTCACCTCTAAGCTGGGAAGCCTGAAAAAAAAAAAAGATTCTGGCTTTGATCGTATTAGCGATTCGGTAGAAGCACCGGAGGGCGGAGGGCGGCGGGAGATGTCTATGGCTGGGTATTGCAGGGTATCACCGACTATGGCTGGGTATCTCAGAGCATGGTGTTTCAGAGTACTGCGTTGCAGAGCATTGCAGGGTATTGGCGGGTGTTGCAGAGCATTGCAGAGTGTTGCAGGGTATTGGCGGGTGTTGCAGAGCATTGCAGAGTGTTGCAGGGTATCGGCGGGGGTTGCAGAGCATTGCAGAGTGTTGCAGGGTATCGGCGGGGGTTGCAGAGCATTGCAGAGTGTTGCAGGGTATCGGCGGGGGTTGCAGAGCATTGCAGAGTGTTGCAGGGTATTGGCGGGTGTTGCAGAGTGTTGCAGAGTGTTGCAGGGTATTGCAGAGCGTTGCGGAGTGTTGCAGGGCATTGCGGAGTGTTGCAGGGCATTGCGGAGTGTTGCAGGGCAATGCAGAGTGTTGCAGGGCAATGCAGAGTGTTGCAGGGCAATGCAGAGTGTTGCAGGGCATTGCAGAGTATTTGCAGGGAATTGCAGAGTATTTGCAGGGAATTGCAGAGTAATGCAGAGTATTTGTAGGGAATTGCAGAGTAATGCAGAGTATTTGCAGGGAATTGCAGAGTAATGCAGAGTATTTGCAGGGAATTGCAGAGTAATGCAGAGTATTTGCAGGGAATTGCAGAGTAATGCAGAGTATTTGCAGGGAATTGCAGAGTAATTCAGAGTATTTGCAGGGATTTGAGGGGTTAATTTTTGGTGAGCAGCGATGTGGGCACTGCAGATGCAGCTCACATCGCTGCTGACACCGATCTCTTCCCCCTCCGCTGTACCGATCGGTATGACGCCGGCTTGTTTACAAGTGATCACTCCGTCATTTGACGGAGCGATCACGTGGTAAACGGCCGCGATGAGCGGCCGTTTACCGTGATTTGTGATGCGCCGGGTCCACTGGACCCAGCGGTCACGGATGCTCTCGTGTGCGCGCCCCAGGGGGCGCACGAGAGCAGAATTCTGGGAGGCCGTTAATTAACGGCCTCTCAGAGTTAAACAACCGCCCTGAAGCCGTTAATCGGCAATGGGCGGTTGTTAAGTGGTTAATAAAGGACTTGTCTTTTTTACAATTTTTGACACTTTTTTGTAAAATGGGAGGGGTACAATTTACCCCATTACCAATTTCCATAGGGGGGCCGGGATCTGGGGGTCCCCTTGTTAAAGGGGGCTTCTAGATTCTGATAAGCCGCCCGCATACTCCCACAACCACCGGGCAAGGGTTGTGGGGATGAGGCCCTTGTTTGCATCAACATGGGGACAAGGTGCTTTGGGGGCTATTCCAATGTACCCTCCCCATGTTGAGGGTATGTGGCCTGGTATGGTTCAGGAGGGGGTGCTCTCTCGTCCTCCCTCTTTTCCTGCAGCCTGCCAGGTTGCGTGCTTGGATAAGGGTCTGGTATGGATTTTGGGGGGACCCTACGCCATTTTTTTTTTATTTGGAGCAGGGTTCCCTTAATTTCCATATCAGATCTGAAGGGCCTGGTATGGATTTTAGGGGGACCCCACGCCATTTTGTTTTACAGTTTGGTTTGGGGTTTCTCTTAATATACATACCAGACCCAAAGAGTCTGGTAATGGACTGGGGCAAACCATGCTCTTTTTTTCATGAATTTTATCTATATTGTCGAGACCCGACAATTCATTACAGCCGCGATCAGTTTCAAATGACAATTTTTATCTAGAAATGTAATTTTGCTGTAGGATTGTTCTAAACATGGGAAAACTGCGCCACTTTACAGGCATACGATAGACACCCCCCAGGCACGATATTTGAAGGAATATTTCATTTTTATTGTTTCACTTTAAGCATTAAAAGAATCACTGCTCCCGAAAAAAACCTGACATTTAAAAAAAAAATGTTGTATTGATAACTGTCACCTGGGGCAGGACCCAGGTACACAAACACTTTTTATGACAATAACTTTTAATTTTTCATGTTCCTGTCCCATAGACTTTAACGGTGTTCGTGTGTTCTTCAGAATTTTTTGCCTGTTCGATATGTTCTGGTGTGAACCGAACCCGGGGGTGTTCGGCTCATCCCTAGCTAGGAGGAATAAGGGGTACCAGTGGTTTCCCATATAATCTGACATAGGGGTGTCTGGACTTGAAATGTTACAAATTATCTGAGGAAACTAAATATGTTCATATTATGGCTGTGCTATTATTAATTTGGAAGTTATGAAACATGCTCAAATTTCAGAACTATCCCAACTGTTTAAGATTTATTTGCATTAAGGTATTTACGACTAGACATGTAGACACTGAAATATTTTGTTTTAGAATTTTGTTTTCGTCCAAAATAGGTCTTTATTTATTTTGTTTCGTTAACCACTTAAGGACCGCCGCATGCCAATGTACGTCATCACAATGGCATGTACAGGCACAAGCACGTACATGTACGTGCTTGCCTTCCAGCGGGTGGGGGGTCCGATCGGACCCCCTCCCGCTGGATGCGGCAGTCCATTTCGCTTCAGGAGCAATCCAGGATGAGGGGATGGCCGTTGGTTTCTGGCCATCCCCTCTCGATCGCTCCTGGCGAATGAGAAGCTTCCTCCCGTTGTGTATAGTAAACACAGGCAGGGAGGAAGTGATGTCATTCTCCTCGGGCGGTCTTTTTGACCGGACTACGAGGAGAAGACTGAAAGTAAGTGTGCACCAACACTACACTGACATGTAGGCACACATAGGCACACAAACCCCCCCGTCCCCCCCCTCCCCCTCCCCCTCCCCCTCCCAGTCACAGTGTCACTGATTGCAGTGATCATTTATTTACTGATCACTGCAGTGTCAGTTGTAAAAGTAAAAAGTGTCAGGGCAGTTAGTGTTAGGTCCAGGGTAGCCCCTTACCACCCCCCAATAAAGGTTTAACCCCCTGATTGCCCTTAGAGTTAACCCTTTCACCCCCTTTTGCCAGTGTCACTAAGCGATCATTTTTCTGATCGCTGCATTAGTGTCACTGGTGCCGCTAAGTAGCTAGTTATTTTTTTAGGTTCACCGCCAGGTTTTTGTAGCGCTAGGTACCCCGATATACTACCCAATAATGGTTGTAACCCCCTGATTGCCCCTAGTTAACCCTTTCACCCCCTTTTTCCAGTGTCACTAAGCGATCATTTTTCTGATCGCTGCATTAGTGTCACTAGTGTCACTAATGTCGCTAGGTAGCTAGTTATTTTTTTTAGGTTCACCGCCAGGTTTTTATAGCGCTAGGTACCCCCATATACTACCCAATAATGGTTTTAACCCCCTGATTGCCCCTAGTTAACCCTTTCACCAGCGATCACCGTATAAGTGTCACTGGTGACGCTGGTTAGCCAGTTAGTTATTTAGGTTCCCCATCAGGTTTTTTTATATATAGCGCCAGGGACCCCCCATATATTACCTAATAAAAATTTGAACCCCCTGATTGCCCCTAGTTAACCCTTTCACCATTGATCACCATATAAGTGTTACAGGTGACTCTGGTTAGTTAGTTTGCTTTTTATAGCATCAGGGCACCCACCATTTATTACCCAATAAAGGTTTAACCCCCTGATCACCCGCGGGTGATATCAATTAGGTTTTAGGGTCAGGGTCTGCGTCGCCCCAGGCAGCGCTAGGTTAGTGCCAGTACCGCTAACACCCACGCGCAAAGCATAAACCTCCCGTAGAGGTATAGAATCTAAACAGATCAATATCTGATCTGATCAGATCTATACTAACATCCCCAGCAGTTTAGGGTTCCAAAAAAAGGATTGTTAGCAGGATCAGCCCAGATACCTGCTAGCACCTGCGTTTTGCCCCTCCGCCCAGCCCACCCAAGTGCAGTATCGATCGATCACTGTCACTTACAAAACACTAAACACATAACTGCATCGATTGCAGAGTCAGGCCTGATCCCTGCGATCGCCAACAGTTTTTTTTGGTAGCATTTTATATTTAAATCCGGAAGGCAGTGCTTGGTTTTCGGGGTCCCGTACGTGGCTAGGCTCCCAAAAAGTCCCCCACATGTGGTATCCCCGTACTCGGGAGAAGCAGCAAAATTTATTTTGGGGTGTAATTTGACTTATGCCCATAGCATGTGTGAGCAATATATCATTTAGTGACAACTTTGTGCAAAAAAAAAATAATTTATATTCCTGCAACTTGTGGCAAAATATAAAATATTTCATGGACTCAACATGCCTCTCAGTAAATAGCTTGGGGTGTCTACTTTTCAAAATGGGGTCATTTGGGGGGGGTTTGTGCTATTTTGGCATTTTATGGCCTTCGAAACTGATAGGTAGTGAGGAGGGAAATCAAAAATTTGCACCCTTAGAAATCCTGAAGGCAGTGATTGGTTTTCGGGGTGCCGTACGCAGCTAGACTCCCAAAAAGTCCCACATATGTGGTATCCCCGTACTCAGGAGAAGCAGCAGAATATATTTTGGGGTGCAATTCTACATATAACTATGGCATGTGTGAGCAATATATCATTTAGTGACACCTTTTTGTAAACTTTTTTTTTTTTGTGTCATTTAATCACTTGGGACAAAAAAATAAAAATATTCTATGGGCTCAACATGCTCCTCAGCACTTTCCTTGGGGTATCTACTTTCCAAAATGGGGTCATATGGGGGGGGGGGGGGTTGTACTGCCCTGCCATTTTAGCACCTCAAGAAATGAGATAGGCAGTCATAAATTAAAAGCTGTTTAAATTCCAGAAAATGTACTCTAGTTTGTAGACGTTATAACTTTTGCGCAAACCAATAAATATACGCTTATTGAATTTTTTTTACTAAAGAAATGTGACTGAATAAATTTTGCCCTAAATGTATGACTAAAATTGAGTTTATTTGATTTTTCTTATAACAAAAAGTAGAAAATATATTTTTTTTTGTCAAAATTTTCGGTCTTTTTCCATTTATATCGCAAAAAATAAAAATCGCAGAGGCAATCAAATACCATCAAAATAAATCTCTATTTGTGGGAAGAAAAGGACACAAATTTTGTTTGGGTACAACATTGCATGACCGCGCAATTACCAGTTAAAGCAGTGCAGTGCAAAATTGTAAAAAAAAAAACTCTGGTCCTTAGGCTGAAAATTGGTCCGGGGCTAAAGTGGTTAAAAAATGCATTCGTCCGAAAATCTGAAATAATTAAGGTTGAATCTGTCATTGAAGGCTTATGGCGTCTGTTGAATGTTCTACGATTTGACGGAGCAGCTAAACTGTACGACACCGAAATCGTACATTTCCAGTCGAATGTTCCACCTACAAGCTATAGTAGAATTCTGATGTTGTATGACACTAGTAATAATTATATTTATTCATTATTATTACTAGTCAACCAACATTAGAATTCTTCTATAGCCTATGGGAAGAGCATGTGACCAAAAATGTCCATTTGCGGCGATTGCTTCGTCGAATCTTCATATCAAATCTTTTCTCTCTATGTAGAATAATCTTGAACTAATAGAGTTAAGGTTAGGCACATTCAACCACAGGTTTGATGGACACAGATCGCTATTATCAGCATCATGTCAAATCTCCTATCTATATCGAACTGTTGTAACGAAAATGAAAATAAAGCATTTGTTTATGTTGGATCTTTCAGTTTTCAGATTCTGCATGTTCGTTATTGTTTGTTAAAACGATAACAAAAATACCCGAAATTCGGACAAAAACGACCAGTATCTGTTGGTTCTCTGGATTGAGAGGGTGACAGTTTTACAATAGGCCTGGACATCCTGCCAGGCAGACAGTTGTTTTCACAGGTATAATCCTGGTTCTCTAGGGTGAGATAACAACTCTTTTGAAGTATAAAGCTATGAATTCCTGGGAGGAGGGAGAGGGCTCAGATTTCTACTGCAATGTTTAACTGTTAGCCCTTGTACACACGGTCGGACATTCCGACAATCAAATCCATTGCATAAATTCAGACGGATTTAGTCCGGAAGTGGTCCGGAAGTGGTGTTGCATACACACGGTTGGACTAAGTTGCCGGAATTTCTGGTTGCCAAGAATGCAGTGACGTAAGCCGCGTATGACGCAACTAGAAAAGGGAAGTTCAGCACCACGTCCGGCACCGCTTGGGCTCCTTCTGCTGATCTTGTGTTTATCGCATGTTAGTAGAAGTTTGGTTAGAGACGATGCGCGCTTTTCAGACTTGTGCTTCAGATTGTTACTGATCTTCAGTTTGTGCTTGTCAGTGCGTATCTGATTATCAGTGCGTGTAGTCAGTTAGCATTTGTTGGTCATTGTGGACTATATCTTGGTATATAGTACGCTTTGATTTTCAGTGCTTATTGTCTGCTTGTTTCTGGTTTTTAGTTCGTTCTTTCAGGCCTTGCTGTTTATTGGTGCTTTCTGTTTTCCATTCTGACCAGCCGACCATTTTCAAGCCATGTCGTAGAGTTCGTGTTGTGCAGGGGCTTGGTGTTGGGCTTTTAGCTTTGACACAAGTCCGGTCCATGAACAGGGCGAGGAGGAGTTTGTGGACCAAGAATTGGTTGTGCCAGCGTGACCAGTTCTCGCACATGCCTTTACTTTGTGAGATCTGGGAGAATAATCCTGATGATTTCAGGAATTATCTCCGGATGATGGACCCCATTTTTCCTAGTCTGCTGGCTTTGCTGTCCCCTTATATCAGCAGGCAGGATACCTGCATGCGGCAAGCCATCACTCATGAGCAGAGGCTCATCGCTACCTTGCGCTACTTGGCGACAGGGAGAAGTCTTCAGGACCTCAAGTTCTTGACAGGCATCTCCTCCCAGGCTCTGGGAATGATTATTCCAGAGACCTGTTCTGCCATCATTCAGGTCCTGCAGTAGAACTATATGAAGGTAAGTTTTCTCCTTTAACATCACATTCTATATATTTAATGTTTGCTAATGTGTTGTATTTCTTTCCTCATTCCCTAATTACCATGATTGCAATATGCTCTAATTGATATGCTGTGCCCCTTTGTCCTCTTGCATGCTGGAAGCTTTTCAAGTTCTTTTTTTTCCTTCATGCATATTTTCCCTTACTAACTTCCCCAGCATGCTCTTCTGGGGCCATAAACCTATAGCCTAGTCACTTAGCAATGTATTTTGTCAGCTCCATAATATTGCTTTCCCCTAAACACCAACTAAAATGTGTACAAATGTTATGCGTGTGCTTAAATTCATGCAGAGTGCCAGAATTTTTTTTGGGGTTGGGCCAAACTCATTAGGAACCCCCCTCCCCCCAATTGCTAGGTCAGCTGATAGCAATCCTCTATCTGCTGACTTTGTCAAACCTAATACACACTATACCTACCTTTTTTCTGGTCAGATTTATGGATGAATTCCCCAAAGCATGTAGTGCAAGGGCCTGCCTCAAATACTTTCAAATGCTACAGTTTAAAGTTTTTTTTTGCTCCTATTATTATCTTGATAGGTAATAGCAAAATGTGCTTCCATTTGTTCCTTTTTTGTATTATGACACTTATTACCTGATCGGTGGGCTGCCAATAGTGTAAGTAAGGAGGGGCTGGCCAAAGTATCACACATTATTTATGCATTCAGCTCTCAATGAAGTGGAGAGGGTTACCTGTCCAAAACATCCCCCCTCATTTTTTGCAATGGGCCATCAGATGGGGGGTGGGGGGGAGTGAGGAATCTGATAAGGGGACCTCATACTTTAGGCTTTAAATAGTCATTTCCAAAAATGTTATACTGATATTGTCCAAAAAATGTTTGTGTCTAATCTGCTTGCAATGTTGATGTGCAAAATTACTATTTTTTCTTCTTGTTTCACTCCACAGTTTCCTTCAACACCACAGGAATGGCAGACTGTGGCCTCCCACTTTGCCAGCCGTTGGGACTTTCCCAATTGTGGAGGTGTAATTGATGGGAAACACGTCCGCATCATCCCACCCCCCAGTTCAGGGTCCTACTATTATAATTACAAGGGGTATAATATTATTGTGATGTTGGCGGTGGTGTCAGCGATGTATGTATGTGGACGTGGCGAAAAATGGCCGTATGTCGGATGGTGGAGTGTTCGCATGGACGTAATTCAACTGGCGTCTCCAGAGTGGCAGTCTGGGCTTGCCACCTCCAGAGGAGAATGTAGAAGGACTCCCATTTGTTTTCGTCGCGGATGAGGCATTTGCTCTGCAAACCATCTGATGTGGCCTTTCCCGATGAGGACCCTCACCCTGGATCAGAGGATCTTTAATGTGCGGCTGGCCAGAGCCAGAAGAGTCATGGAGAACACTTTCGGGATAATGGCCAGCTGGTTCCGCCCATTTTTGATGCCAATACACATGGCGGAATATAAACTAAATCACATTGTGCTTGCCTGCTGTGTTCTGCACAATTTTTTCAAAAAACATTCAGCAAACTATGTGGCCTCAGTTGGCCCTGATGCAGACTTGCCGGAAAATGTCAACCTCACGGCCCTTGAAGCTGCTCGTCCTGGCTTGCCCCCCCAAAGCACCCACGAGGTCAGAAACCAATACATGGAGTACTTTGTGGGTAGGGGGACCATTGATATGCTAGACAATGTCTGAGAGGCATTTTTTAAATACATTTTTCTTTGAAACTGCAATAATCTTTTTTTTATCTACTGCTTGGCTTTGTTTTAGGTGTCTCCTAGGTATTTTTGCTGTTTTTTGGCCCTTTTTCTACAACAGTGCAAGCCCAAGTTCTGAGTAAGATGAGGTGACAGTCTCTTCTTCAGATAATCTTATTATGTTGTGGGTCTGCTACACACACACCTCGTTTTTGTTGATAATGTATGTAGTGCATTAATGACAAAAATATTGCTAATTTTCAGCACCATGGCAGAAATATGTGGGGTCATGAAAATGGCATGATTGGGGAAATTTAAACGTCACTGTGGGTGTTATTTACTAAAGGCAAATCCACTATGCACTACAAGTGCACTGCAAAAGTGCACCTGAAACTGCACTTGGAGTGCAAAGTGGATTTGCCTTTAGTAAATAACACCCATTGCCACAGAAAACAACAACTTTACTACAAATATTGCTTTTGCACATTGAAAAAGGAAGCCACACATTGTTGATAATTTAACTTTTCACTCAAAGCACATTCACATGTGCGTTTAGAAAAGGGTTTTACAACAAACCAACATATTTGGTGTATATAACATTATTTTGAGTAAGATTTTTATAACTTGCGTTTTTGTGTAAATAGGCATGTATCAAAGCATAAAATACAGAACACAGGAACTTACAAAGTTCAACTTTGAAAAGTGAAGACAATATCAGACATGAGTATGTACAAACTGTGCTGATATTGCCTTCATCAGATGGGGTGACACCCCTGGAAAAGCCAAATTTGGAAGATGCACACAAATTGAGAATCAAAAAGTGGCCAGTTTCTTCCTGATCCCATGCCTATGGCCGCGTACACACGGGCGGACTGTTCGCCCAACTTTGTTCGTCAAACAGTACGACAAACAGTCCGCTCAAAATTTGCATGAACGGACTTGACCACACACGATGAACGAACAGTCCGCTGAAAGCGTGCGTGATGACGTGTACAGCACGTACGACGGGACTAGAAAAACGACGTCCTATACACTGCAATGCAACCTTCGCCGTGTAAATTCTTTCTGAGCATGCGCGAGACTTAGTTTGTCGAACAAGCCTACACACGAGCGGACTGTCCGCTCAAACCAAGTTTCTGCGGACTGTCTTACGGGAATTCCGAAAAACTTTGTTCGTCAGACTGTCCGCTGAAACTGTCCGCTGAAGCCCACACACGAGCGGACTGTCCGCTGAAACACTGTTCAGTGGACAAAGTTGGGCGAACAGTCCGCCCGTGTGTACGCGGCCTAATGTCAACATGTGCTATCTCCCATCATGGGTTATCAATGTATGTGTTTTGGGGATGCAACCCCTTCATCTCAGCCACTTTAGTAGCAAGGAAGAGGCTGCACCCACAAAACGTGTACATTGATCCCCCATGATGGGAGATAGCACATCTTGACACACTGTGCGCATCTTCCAAATTTGGCTTTTCTAAAAATATAAAAGTGTTTTTGAAAATTTAAAATGGATGCTAGCTAGTTTTGGGAGTTTCAGACTCTCCCTAAAACATCAATGATGTTCTTCATTTTTTGTTGAACATCATTGATGTTTTTCTGGATATTCTCTAAATCGTGATTGCACCCCATTATCTCCCCAATGAGGATCTGGGCACTTTCACTGGTAAAATGCGATTCTTCTTCCACAACATCCACATCACCTAAAAATAAACCAATAAAAACACACCATGTATTATAAATATGCAGACATACATTGATTAGCTTACCTGAAGCTGTGGTCTCCGACACTCACCTGTTGTGGTGACAATTTCGCAAATTTCGACAATCTCTCCTTCCCTGCTTCTGGTGTTGGTATTTCCCCTTCTTTGGGAGGTGTGGGGTCCCTGGTGTCCTCAGACATCCCAAGTCTTCTCTCCCCTATGAGAATGTAAAAAAGGAATACTTAGCACACAGATATTTGAGGGCAGAAATAGGAATATGAAACATTGCTTGGAAGTGTCGTACAATTGTGTTTTTTGGCAGAGTTCAAATGTGAAAACATTATTTTTGACACTTTCTAAAGCTGGAATACTTACCTGCAGTGTGAACAAATATAGTCAAATGCAACTTGGCAAAACACATTATTTTTAGAGTGGGCTAACGAACGATGTTTATTACGAACGATTGAACCCATGAACATGAAAGTGGCCATTTTAAACTGTACAACATTAAATCAAAGCACATGGAGCAGTATGCAAGCAATAATAATAATATGAACACACGACAACTACTTACTTTTTGAAGAACTCGCTTGATCCTTCTGTACTGATCATGCTTCCTCAGTTTCAGGTCTGACCAGCGTTTTCTCAGTTGATCCTTGGATCATCGTACCCCAAAATACTTCTGCAGACTCTTCTCAACTTTAGTCATGATCTTGGCCTTTCTGATATTTGGGTTTGGGTAAGGTTCATACTTCCCATCATAGTCGTTCCTCTTCAATATGTCCACCGTCTCCAACATCTCTCCAAAAGACATATTTGAGGCCTTAAATCTTCTTCTCCAGGATCGGGACGTTTCAGGATCTGGGCTTTCCTCGCCCTCCTCCTCGTTAGTGGAATTATTAGTGTGCACCTGCTGTGTCTCCGCCATGTGCTCTCCCCACTGCGCCAAGAGAGAAGGGGTGGGGAATAGTCTAGAAAGAACATCAGGGGCAGGCAGAGTTTCATACATACACACTGTATATAAAACGCAACATGCGTGTGTTGTACATACGATCTGTGAGCAGAGTTAGGAGCTGACACGCCGATCGTTCACACAAAGGTACAATTTTAACTTGGTACATCACTAACCTATACTGCTTCTATATAGGCCTATGTTGGGACAAGATTAGGAGAGTTTAGCCTGACATTATTAGGGTTTGTCTTGTGTTGTGTCTTGCAGACAAGATGGATCCCTTCAAGGAAACACATTTTATGGAGCTAATTGTTGATATGCTCAGGGAGCTGCCCTGCCTGTGGCAGATGAACAACCCCTTTTATAAGGACCTAAGAAAGAGGAAGGCAGCGCTGGAAAAACTGCTTGGTTTGGTGAAGATCATGGTCCCCATGGCAGACATGACCTATGTTGTAACGGCTCCCCTAATGTAAAGGGGGTTAACGCCGTTTACGATGTTCCCTCTTCTGGACACACATCCACTCGCTACCAATATCCACAGCTAAACGACCCTTTCCTATAGGAGCCGACCCCTCTGGCAAAAAGACGAGACGCACTCTGTCTCTGCTGTAGTAGGAATGAATTTATTAAAGACCAACATTGTAACTTTATACACAATTCAAGGCACATGCTTTAACATGAACAAGAGCCCAGCTCCACCCACACATCCCAAGGCTCAACACCTCACCCTGGCATCTGCTAGGCTTCAAACGATCCCACCCAATACACATCTTTTCACAAAGGGTTAGCAGCCAGTCTGTCTGGCACTTTACAATACACACAAGGACAGACTTAAATGAACAATAGAAATGCAAAACAACTTAATTCCTCACAGCAATGACACTTAACCCCCCCAACACGGTCCGAACGGACATTTTCCATCGGATTTTCTGACCGTGTGTACAAGGGCTTAAAGTGGTTGTAAACCCTTACAAACCACTTTGACCTACAGGTAAGCCTAGATTAAGCCTTACCTGTAGGTCCAAGAAATATCTCCTAAACCTACACGGTTTAGGAAATATTTACTTAAAGACAGTGACAGCTGTCTACGTCATGCCACTGCTAACGGCGATATGCCATTAGTGGCGGCTCCCGTGCACATGTGCGGTAGTGACGTCATCGCTGCTCCGGCGCTTTGAGTGGCCAGAGCAGCGATATCCGAAAGGAAGATGGACGCTCCGGAGTACAGGGGACAGCGGTGACATCGCTGGCTCCTGTGTCAGGTAAGTGACATATAATGGGCTACTATGCGATGCATAGTAGCCCATTATGCTTTTTTTTTTTTTTTTTTTACACAAATTTTATTGAAAAGTAACAGAACATTACAATCAAAATTGAATCGCACATTGATGTTTACATTTCAACACAATATCTTAAATGTAAGCAAAGATATATAAGAGATTGCCAAGTTCACAAGGATTGAACAGTTACAGTATAGGATGTTTTAGACAAAAATGAAGAATTGTATTTGTCAGATAAGGCAAAAAGAGAATCAAAGCTTATATAAAGATAAAATAACAATATCCTTGAGGAGGAAGGGGAAAGGGGGGGGGGGAAGGGAGAAAAAAAAAAAAAAGGGGGGGGGGGAGTTTATAATTAGGCGTAGTGGCAGGAGGGAGGATTAGGCAGTGAGGAAGGGTGGACAGCGGCCTGCGCTGTATGAATATCTCAAGTACAAAAACATAGAACTCTGACAGAAAGTCGGCAGCAGATAATATTTAAATAGACGATTTGTATTCCTGAGTATCTTTAAAAGCTAGCCATTTTGACCAGGTTGAGGTGAATTGTAACATTCTTTCTTGTGAGATACTGATAAGCTCTTCAATAGTTTCAATAGAGGTGATCCTTCTGAACCATTCTTTTTTCGTTGGGATTGAAGTTGACCTCCAATGGGAGGGGATGCAGTGTCTAGCAGCGTTTGTCATTATCATCACTAGGGATTTCAAATATCTTTTTGAGGGGATTGTGTTGTGGTGCAGTAGAAAGTGGGCTGGTTCGAAATCTAACGGTTCTGAGGTTATAGATGTAATGGTTTCATGAACCATTTTCCAAAATGGTTGGATATGAGTGCAAGTCCACCATATGTGGAATAATGATCCCACTTCACCACTGCACCTCCAGCACTTGTTGGAGAACTGGGGGTTGAATTTCTGTATGGTGCTGGGTGTTCTATACCATCTGGTTAGAATCTTAAACCCGCACTCCTGAGTAGCGACATTGAGTGAGCCTTTGTGAGCGTACATGAAAATAGTTTCCCAATTTTTATTAGTGAATGAAAGGTTGAGGTCGTTTTCCCAGGCTAGACAGGATGGGAAAGAGAATTCTAGACCCTTGTCAAATAATGAGTTGTAGATAATTGAAATATTGTGTCTTTGAGGGTGCATACCTGAGCATAGAGTTTCAATGGTCTTGGGGGGTTTGGAACTCAGAGTTGTCAGTACTGCCGTGGAGAGAAAATGTCTTATTTGGAGGTATGTCCAGTGGGAGATTAGTCTCGGGTCGTTGTCTTTATTGATTTCCTCGAGGGGAAGAAGTTTCCCATTGTGTAAGAAATGTTTAATCAGTACATTTTTGTGGGGCCAGTTTTCTAAAAAAGATTTTTGTTTGTTTCCTGGGGGAAAGTCGGGGTTGTCTCTGAGAGGCGTTAGGGAACTGATCCAAGGGGTGGGGTCACTTTTTTTATACGTGTCATGGAATATTGCTAACGTGGGACCGATAATAGGATGAGATCTAATCTCTTTTGAGTGGTATTTGGGGTTTATCCATGGAAGATGACTGAGTGGGAAGGCGAATTGGGCTTGTTCTAGTGATACCCAGTCCTTGATAGGCTGGTGTAGATTCCAGTCCACTATACGTGTGAGTATAGCTGCTTGGTGGTACTTTTTCAGGTCCGGGAGGGCTATTCCACCTTTATTTTTTGGGAGAGTTAATCTTGTGTATTTGATTCTAGGAGGTTTACTCCTCCAAATAAAGGTGGTACACGCTTTGCGAAAGGCGGCAAAGAAGGAAGAAGGTAATCTGATAGGGATCGTTTGCATAGCGTAAAGAAATCTGGGAAGAATAGTCATTTTTATCAAAGAAGCCCTACCAAACCACGAAATGTTGAGGGAGTTCCATCTTATAAGGTCCTCTTGTGAGTCTTTAAGTAAGGGTAAAAAATTGAGTTTGAAAAGGTCAGTTAGATTTGAGGGTATTTCTATCCCAAGATAGGTAATATGTTTAGGGGACCACGTGAATGGGAAATTTTTCTTACATAGTTCAACATCATTGGAGGGTAAGGATATGTTTAGTGCTACCGATTTGGAGTGGTTAATTTTTAAGTTGGATATTGATTGGAACGCCTCAAGTTCTTGAATTATATTAGGCAGTGAAATATGGGGTTGCGATAGGAAGAGTAGCATGTCATCTGCGAAAGCGGCGATTTTATAGGAATGGTCTTTTATTTCTATGCCTTTTATGTCCGGGTTGGCTCTGATTTTATTAAGAAGCGGTTCAAGGGTGAGAACGAATAGAAGCGGGGACAAGGGACAACCTTGACGCGTCCCATTTTTAAGGGTGAAGGCGTTCGACAGGTGGCCGTTGGTGCGGACGCGAGCTGTAGGATTAGAGTAAAGTGCAGAGATGTATGCTCTCATCTTAGGCAGTAAGCCGATGTTTTTAAGGACTGCATCGATAAAGTCCCAGGCCACTCTGTCGAACGCCTTCTCGGCGTCGAGAGAGAGGAAGAATCCCTGTTTCTTTTTGGAAGTCAGCCAATTGTTTATGTTCAGGGCCTTAATGGTATTGTCCCGGCCCTCCCTACCCGGGATGAATCCCACTTGGTCAAGGGAGATTAGTGATGGAAGTAAGGGTAATATTCTATTGGCGAGAATTTTGGCATAAATTTTAATATCCACGTTTATTAAAGAAATTGGGCGGTAATTCGTGACGAGGGTTGGGTCTTTTCCTTCTTTGGGAATGACTGCTATGTGCGCTTCCAGGACCTGTTTGGGGGGGTTTCATTCGGAATGGAGTGATTGGAAAGTTTTCAAGAACCTGGGTTTAAGAATGTCGAGAAAAGTTTTGTAATATTGAAGTGGGAGACCATCTGGACCCGGGGCTTTGCCAGTTTTCATGTCTTTTAAAGCTCTATCAAATTCTACTCCATTAATGGGAGATTCGAGTTCCAGAGCGATATTGTGTGCTATTTTCGGGGGGCTGTGTTTGTCTAAATACTCTTGAATGAGTTTAGTTCTAGCCTCTGAGTTTGGGGGAAACTTGGGATTGGGAGGGATATTATAAAGTGATTGGTAGTACTGCTCAAATTGGTTGGCTATCTCCTCATTCGAGGAATACGACTTTCCTTTGTTGTCTTTTATTTGGTGTATGGTGGAAGCTGCTTTCTTACTCTGAACCGCTCTTGCAAGAACTTTGCCGCTTTTATTGCCTTGTTCGTAGTATATTTTATGACGTAATATATATTGCCTTTTGGCCTTTAGATTCAGTTCGTCGGCAAGCGAGTCTCTAGCTTTAGTCAACTCCTCAAACGCGGAGACAGCCATAGTTTTTTTGTGTAGAAGTTCTAATTTGTGTATGTGATCTACTAGGGATTTGATTCTAGCTTGTTTTTCTTTTTTGAGTTGGGTCAGTTTCCTAATAAATTCGCCTCTGATGACACTTTTGTGGGCTTCCCATTGAATGACGTTGGAGGTATCGTTAGTGTCGTTACGAGTAAAATATTCGGTGAGTATGTCTCTGAAGCGGAGAATATCTATAGGGTCTTTAAGTACAGTGGTGTTCATTCTCCAAGTTTTGGTTTTAGTGATTCTTTCCGGGAAAGTCAAAGTTAGTGTAA
The DNA here is from genome assembly GCF_037356315.1 of Lithobates pipiens. Classification (NCBI taxonomy): domain Eukaryota; kingdom Metazoa; phylum Chordata; class Amphibia; order Anura; family Ranidae; genus Lithobates; species Lithobates pipiens. The sequence continues at coordinate 2,899,263 of NW_027507746.1, forward strand.
TTGGGTGGTGGTCAGACAAAGTCATTGGCTCAATAGTTGTATTCGTCAGGAGTGGTAGGTCTGATTGTGTGATGTAGAAGTAGTCGATTCTGGAATATTTTTGATGGATTGTGGAAAAGTAAGTGTAATCTCTAGATTGAGGGTTGAGAGTTCTCCACGTGTCATGTAGCGTTAGCAACTGCAGCTGTAATTTAATTTGTTTAAGAGCCCTGAAGGGAATGCTCGAAGAGCCATTCGAAGTGTCAGCAATGGGGTTGAGGGGAACATTGAAGTCCCCTCCCAGTATTAGAATACCGGAAGCAAAATTTGTTAGAAGGTCTTTGACCTTACGAAAAAAAGCTACCTGTTTCGTATTGGGGGCGTAAATGTTGGCAATCGTGACCGGGCGTGATGACACCTCTCCCTTAAGGAAGATGTATCTTCCCCCCGGGTCAACCATTGTATCTTGTATCTGCAGTGGGGTGTGTTTCGAGATGAGGATGGATACTCCTTTTGTCTTCCCCTCAGGATTAGTGGAGTGGAAAACAGTGGGGAAACGTCCATCCGAGAGTTTTGGAACATTGTTAGATTTGAAATGAGTCTCTTGGATACATACTATGTTGGCTCTGTATTTGTGAAACTCAGAAAGGAACTTGGTTCTTTTAGTAGGGATATTGAGCCCTTTGGCGTTAATGGATAGTAATTTGAGGGAAAGGGTTGAGGTATGCGATCCCTGAGACGGCATAACTGAATATACCTGCCAACGGTGTTGGGAAAGAAAAAAGAGATGGAAAAATAAAAGAAGAAAGAATAAATAAAATTAGGGGGGGAGGGGTAAAAAAAAAAAAAAAAAAAAGGGGGGGGGGGGATGAAGGGATTACCTAAAACAGGTAGGTAGAACAGATACCGGAGGAAGGATTAGACCAGCTAAGCCAACCTATATGTATATGCCGGTAGGGTCAAGGAGCGATATAGGAGATCACTCCTTGTGTGGGTTCAATGACCAAAAGGGGGGACAAACAAGTGTCAGATGTTGTAACACAAAGTAAGATGTTTGAGATAAGGTAAGGGGGACCGGCGCCCAGGGAGCTCAAGTGCGCATGGAAATTTAAAACTGGACAGGGTTGTGATGCAAGGAGGTGAAAGGGGGGTAGCGCGGCAGCATCGCGTATTGTGATCAGAGCCAGCCAAGCCTATGTTGCAATGAGAAGAAGTGTGAGTAAGTGATCGACCTTGGACCGTGGAAATGCATATCTCTCTATAATGACCAACAAAACAAATTAAGTGAAGACCCTGTGTATATGTTGTGAGGCTAAGCGTCAGGGGGATGAGACCCTTTCACCCTCGGAGGGCATGAGTAAATATGTTGCTTGGTAGTAGTGTGTAGTAAAGGAATCTTCTAAACAACAATCTTAATAGCAATAACAATAATAATAATAACAATAACTTTAACCTTGCACAAAGAAGGAGTAAGGCGAACCGAGAATCCCGCCAGGCATCACCGAGCTCGGAGCCCAGAATTAACAACAAATAATTGTGTCAGTGGATTTGGAGACTAGTGCTGATCCCAGTTAGCAGAAGGGATGTGTCTATACATCGAGCAGGATAGTTAGGATAGGTCTTACTCAGATCCATGGGGGATATGCACTAGCGGGGTTCTCCACTCGCCCAGTTAACAGAAGCTGTTGTAAAAGAGAGAAGGGGTAATACCCCTAACAGAAGCTTCTGACTGGTAACAAACAAAAGTTGAAATCAAGCATACAACTTAAACTTTATGTATATAATGGCAGAGAAGAAGGAAGAACAAAAAATACAGTTTACCTCAATGACCTTAGTGGAATGGGGGTCAAGCCAGACTAAAAGAAACCTTCAAATATGGCAGGTATTGGGATAACCCAGACCCTAGAGACATGAGAGAGACAAACCTAAGGTGATTAGAGCCTTGGGGCTCTTGTATGTTATCATGAGGAAAAAAAAAAGAAAAAACAAAAGAAAACTAGGTAACATCCACATAGTAGACAGTGAGCAACCTAGATAAAAGAAACATACTCAAGGTTAGACTGACCCCCTAGTGTATTCATAAAATAGCCCATTGCAAGGTGGGTATTCAAAATAGTGTTCGCCATCTGATTGTGAGACCACCTGTAGAAGAAGACTTTATTATAACATTCTCAGTTCAGTCTTTACCCCAGAAAACAAAAAGAAAGAAAAAAAAAAGAAGTGCAAAAAAAAGGCAGGAGAAATAAGCATGTTGTGAGTGGGCAACTGTAAGACAATGTGAGTGCAGGCCCAGATGCTAACCAGGTTCCATCTAAGCGATATAGTCTACATTTTGCTCGGAAACCAGAAAAACCTGAATAAGGGCCTTAAAGAACCCCCTGGGGGGGCATACCTTTAGGGGCAAACTTGTTTTACCCATACTTGGATGAGAGTAACGAGCGTTTTCTGGGTGTAGTTTCAAGCTGCAAACAAGGTGTAAGCTGGCTGAGTGAGATCATTGGAAAAGATGATGGTGGGACAGTTGGATCATCAGAGAGACTGCGGAGAGGAGGAACAAAAAGAAAAAAAGGGGGGTCTTGGGGCTTCTACAAGGTAAATGCTTCAGGTAGTTTCAGCGTGCAAGATACGATGGGCTGCGATTTAGGTATCCATGAGATCTGGCCTGTCAATTCGGTCTCGTCTTCTAGGCGGGGAGATGCATGATCTGCTCCCCTTCCATGGTGCGGCGCTGATGGGGACCTTCGTCTGCGGTCTCTGTTTCTCTGCGCTCTGGGAGTCGAGTTATTTGTTACATCGATCCATGTATTGTGAATCTGGAAGGAGTTGTACCAGTCCGGTACCTCTGTCACAGGGAGGTTGAGCGATTCACAGAATGAATGCAAGTCGTCAGGAGTGCGTAGAAGCGCTGTGTGACCTCTCCATGTTGCGGACAAGCAGAATGGAAACTTCCATCTATAGGGAATGCCTCTGGTCCGAAGTTGGTCCAGCAGTGGGCGAAGGGCCCTGCGTTGCTGTAGGGTAATGTTAGAGAGGTCTTGGTACAATTTGATTTCGTGACCGTTGAAAAGCACCCTGTTTTTTTCTCTGGCTTTTTTAAGGATAGCTTCCTTTAGCGGGAAATTTACCAAGCAACAGACAATGTCTCTTGGTGGGTCAGTGTCTCTTCCTCTCGGTCTGAGAGCACGGTGAATTCTTTCAAAGTCAATTGGGGAGTCAGGGGGTCTCTCCAGCAGGTCATTAAAAATGGACGTTGCCGTTTGCATTACAGGGGTTTGGTCTGCTGTCTCGGGGACCCCACGGATTCTGATGTTGTGACGCCTTCCTCTATTGTCGAGGTCTTCAATGTGGCGTTGCATCTCTATAAGGTGACAAAGGTGGTTGTCAGAGGATCTTTGTATTTGCCTCAGGGCATCAGAATGACGAGCTGTGGTTTGTTCAGCTGCTCCAATTCTTGCTGCCATGTGCTGGATGTCAGATTTCAGATCTGTAATGGCTGCTGACAGTGTAGCTTTAATATCTAGAGCTACAGCCTGAAGATCTGCAAGGCTTAGGGCCTGTGTGGCTGGGGCAGCTTGGGGGGATACAGCCTGGGTTAGTGGAGGGAAACTGTCTGTGTTCAGGCCCATCGGACCGTTCGCGCCGCCCGTCGCACCTCCGGAGGTGCCGAGCGGGGAGGATTGCTTAGGCGAGGCCGCGGCTTTGAGGCCTTCCACGTGCGCCGGGCGAAACATCGCCGGTATGCTGGTATGAGGAGACTGACCTGCATCTACAGTCTCCTTGGATCCAGGAGTGTTCCGATCCCCCTTCCCCATGGTCGGATGGCGACGGATTGGCCCAGAAAGATGCGTTTTAGCTCCCTGTTTGCCGGAGGAAAGGGCTCAGGCGTCCATCTCTGTCCCCGGTTAGGCCACGCCCCCCCATTATGCTTTACCTTTGCAGGGAGACAAAGAGGAAGTAACATCCATCAGGGTTTACTTCTTCTTTAACCACTTCAACCCCAGACCAATTTTCAGCCTAAGGACCAGAGGTCTTTTTACAATTTCTCACTGCACCGATTTAACTGGAATTGCGCGGTCATGCAATGTTGTACCTAAACAAAATTTGCGTCATTTTCTTCCCACAAATAGAGCTTTCTTTTGATGGTATTTGATTGCCTCTGCGATTTTTATTTTTTGCAATATAAATGGAAAAAGACCGAAAATTTTGAGAAAAAAAATATATTTTCTACTTTTTGTTATAAGAAAAATCGAATAAACTCAATTTTAGTTATACATTTAGGGCAAAATGAATTCAGCCACATGTCTTTAGTAAAAAAAAAAAGTCAATAAGCGTATATTTATTGGTTTGCGCAAAAGTTATAGCGTCTACAAACTAAGATACATTTTCTGGAATTTACACAGCTTTTAATTTACAACTGCCCATCTCATTTCTTGAGGTGCTAAAATGGCAGGGCAGTACAAACCCCCCCAAATGACCCCATTTTGGAAAGTAGACACCCCAAGGAAATTGCAGAGGGGCATGTTGAGTCCATTGAATATTTTTTCTTGTCCCAAGCGATTGAATAATGACACAAAAAAAAAAAAGTTTACAAAAAGTTGTCACTAAATGATATATTGCTCACACATGCCATAGTTATATGTGGAATTGCACCCCAAAATATATTCTGCTGCTTCTCCTGAGTACGGGGATACAACATATGTGGGACTTTTTGGGAGTCTAGCCGCGTACGGCACCCCGAAATCCAATCACTGCCTTCAGGATTTCTAAGGGTGCAAATTTTTGATTTGACTCCTCACTACCTATCACAGTTTCGAAGGCCATAAAATGCCAAAATAGCACAAACCCCCCCAAATGACCCCATTTTGGAAAGTAGACACCCCAAGCTATTTACTGAGAGGCATGTTGAGTCCATGAAATATTTTATATTTTGCCACAAGTTGCAGGAATATTACAATTTTTTTTTTTTTGCACAAAGTTGTCACTAAATGATATATTGCTCACACATGCTATGGGCATAAGTCAAATTACACCCCAAAATAAATTCTGCTGCTTCTCCTGAGTATGGGGATACCACATGTGGGGGACTTTTTGGGAGCCTAGCCACGTACGGGACCCCGAAAACCAAGCACTGCCATCCGGATTTAAATATAAAACTCTACAAAAAAAACTGTTAGCGATGGCAGGGATCAGGCCTGACTCTGCGATCGCTGCGGTTATGTGTTTAGTGTTTTGTAAGTGACAGTGATCGATCGATACTGCACTTGGGAGGGCTGGGCGGAGGGGCAAAACACAGGTGCCAGCAGGTATCTGGGCTGATCCCGCTAACAATGTGTTTTTTTGGAACCTAAACTGCTGGGGACGCTAGTATAGATCTGATCAGATCAGATATTGATCTGTTCAGATTCTATACCACTACGGGAGGTGTATGCTTTGCGCGTGGGTGTTAGCAGTACTGGCACTAACCTAGCGCTGCCTGGGGCGACGCAGACCCTGACCCTAAAACCTAATTGATATCACCTGCTGGGTGATCAGGGGGTTAAACCTTTATTGGGTAATAAATGGTGGGTGCCCTGATGCTATAAAAAGCAAACTAACCAAAGTCACCCGTAACACTTATACGGTTATCGCTGGTGAAAGGGTTAACTAGGGGCAATCATGGGGTTAAAACCATTATTGGGTAGTATATGGGGGTACCTAGCGATATAAAAACCTGGCGGTGAACCCAAAAAAATAACTAGCTACCTAGCGACACTAATGCAGCGATCAGAAAAATGATCGCTTAGTGACACTGGCAAAAGGGGGTGAAAGGGTTAACTAGGGGCAATCAGGGGGTTAAAACCATTATTGGGTAGTATATCGGGGTACCTAGCGCTATAAAAACCTGTCGGTGAACCTAAAAAAATAACTAGCTACTTAGGCCCACCAGTGACACTAATGCAGCGATCAGAAAAATGACCGCTTAGTGACACTGGCAAAAGGGGGTGAAAGGGTTAACTCTAGGGGCAATCAGGGGGTTAAACCTTTATTGGGGGGTGGTAGGGGGCTACCCTGGACCTAACACTAACTGCCCTGACAGTTTTTACTTTTACAACTGACACTGAATGCAGTGATCAGTAAATAAATGATCACTGCAATCAGTGACACTGTAACTGGGGGGGAATCGGGGGGGCAATTGGGGGGAGGTGATCGGGGGGTTTGTGTACCTATGTGTGCCTATGTGTTAGTGTAGTGTTGGTGCACACTTACTTTCACTTCTCCTCGTAGTCCGGTCAATAAGATCGCCCTGAGGAGAATGACATCACTTCCTCCCTGCCTGTGTTTACTATACACAGCGGGAGGAAGCTTCTCATTCGCCAGGAGCGATCGAGAGGCGATGGCCAGAAACCAAGGCCATCCCCTCATCCCGGATCGCTCCTGCAGCGAAACGGAATGCCGCATCCAGCGGGAGGGGGTCCGATCGGACCCCCCACCCGCTGGAAGGCAAGCACGTATATGTACGTGCTTGTGCCTGTACATGCCATTGTGATGACGTACAATGGCATGCGGTGGTCCTTAAGTGGTTAAGGGGGGCACAAGAGTCACCTGATTTGTCAAGCACTTGGTGACTTTGGAACTCACAGCAAGATAGCAAATTATTTCTATGGGATGATTTATGGTAAAATGTATATCAGTTTATTGATGGACTATTATTTATAGGTCTGTTTACACCGGAATACCAGCATTGTGTTTACATCGTTCACTGCTCACTTTTTCATTTATTTACACAACTTGTTTTTTTGATATTTTTGGTGTCCTCCTTTATTTCACAGGTGGAGTTTAGCTCTTCATGCCGGTTATTAAGTAATAATTAACTGTATTGATATGTGAAGAGAGGTTTCTGGATTGCGTTCCATTTGCACATTGATATATGTCAGAGTTTGGTGGTATATATACTTATAAGATGATCACATACGAGAGCACTAGATTGTTGGGTAGTGCACTATGGTCTCAACCAGGGGTCAAGTCCTGGGAAAAAAAGTGTGGGAACTCCCACCCAAGATCCCCTCCCCCCACCAAAAAAAATAAAAAATGATACGCTCATATGCACAAACGCTTCAAAGGTGGTATTTTTCACCCAATCTTCGTATTGTGTATGAAGCTTAACTGTTAGTACATAAAAAAAAAACAATTCACAATAAACATAAATGCTGTAATTCTCTGAATAATCAGCATTCATTCCATTGTGCTTCCATGTAAATGTGAACATCATGTTCTGATCTTTATTGGGGATGTTATTTTGTATATAGAGTGTTTATGTGGTGAGTTTACACTTTTCATTGAACAGAGTTTGGATAACACAGGGTTAAATGGAAAGGTGATAAATGAAGTGCACATTATCTGGACAGAATGCTTGGGGAGATAGTGATGTGTTCCTGCTTAGGAGATGTATGTTAGCTTGGGGGGGCTGCAAACTCTGCAGGGGCTCCAACACACACTCGCTGCTATTCCAACCCTTCACATATTTCCACATAAACTTCCCTCCTGGCATTAAACTTTGCCAGGTATTGTGCTCAGCTTACCACCCCAAACTGATGTTCCTCCCTCAGCTCACCTCTCTCCCTGCATGTCCTGTGAGCAGAATAGCTGTGCTCCTGCTCTGGATTCTCTCATCATATGGCACTGGAGATAGAGGAGGAGGGGGGATTCAGCAGGACACACAGAGTAAGTATGCAGGAGACTGGGGGGGGGGAGGAGACAGAAAATCAGGAGGGGCCGGCGGGGAGGAGCGCATCATGAGAGGTCTGACTAAATACAATCTCTTAGCAGCAGGGACCTGATCTACCCATCAGCTAGCTGTGATTGACAGGTAGATCGAAGAGGAAGCTGTCATGGGGCCCCCTACTGGCAATGCCTGAATGGTCAGATGTGCGGCACTTACTATTGCGAGCTGTGTCGGCGGCTGCTGGTGTAGCACCTCCCACACACCTCGCATACTTCAAAGTCTTGCAGGACACGGCTGCTAATGGGAACTGAGTTCCTGTTGTGGAAAAAGTACAGGAACTCCGTTCCCGTGAGTTCCCACAGGAATTGAGCCCTGGTCTCAACGCTGAGGGATTGAGATCCCCCTCTCTTCTCTAGGGTAGCGCCGTGTACCCCCTTTAATTTTTTCCAATTTGTCATAGCCCCTTATGGGGGTCTATTAGAGGGCAGCAAACCTTGTTATATCCTGAGAGCGGAGCTTCTCCTAGAACTTTTATAGATCTTCTGCTGCTTTTCCTCTGTATCTGAGATGAATGTTAACGAAGCCAAAACTCTCTGAGCCACGTTCCCCCGATATACAATTAATATCCGCACATGATTACTGTGCATGACTGGGAACCTACCTGTACTAATGTTGAAGTTAAATATAATTTAACGACTTCAGCCCCGGACCTTGTTGCTGGCCAATTACCAGAGCGCTTTTTGCGATTCGGCACTGTGTCGCTTCAACTGACAATTGCGCGGTCGTGCGACGTGGCTCCCAAACAAAACTGACATCCTTTTTCCCCCACAAATAGAGATTTCTTTTGGTGGTATTTGATCACCTCTGCGTTTTTTTTTGCACTATAAACAAAAATAGAGCGACAATTTTGAAAAAAACACATTATTTTTTTACTTTTTGTTATAATAAGGCCGTGTACACACGTGGCAGACTGTCTGGCCAACTAAGTCCGTCAGACAATCCGACAGACAGTCCGTCCTACTTTCGAATGAACGTACTTGCCCACACACGGCACTTTTTGAGCGGACTAATACGGCAGACTAAGTTCGCCATACTATCCGCCCTACTTTTGAAATGAACGGACTCGCCCACACACGCGGAGGAAAGTCCGCTCATTTCGAGCGCGAAGGAGACGTCGCTGACCCGCCGCCTGGAATGGACTTAAAGGGGAACCCCAACGCCGAAAAAAATCGGCGCGGGGGTCCCCCCAAAGTCCACAACAGACCCTTGTCCGAGCACGCTACCCGGCCGGCCAGGAAAGGGGGGCAAGCGAGCGCCCCCCCCCCCCCTCCTGAGCCGTACCAGGCCGCGTGCCCTCAACATGGGGGGTGCCTTGGGGAAGGGGGGGGCCGCGCGGCCCCCCCACCCCAAAGCACCTTGTCCCCATGTTGATGAGGACAAGGGCCTCTTCCCGACAACCCTGGCCGTTGGTTGTCGGGGTCTGCGGGCGGGGGGCTTATCGGAATCCGGGAGCCCCCTTTAATAGGGGGGCCCCCGGATACCGGCCCCCCACCCTATGTGAATGAGTATGGGGTACAATGTACCCCTACCCATTCACCTGTAAAATAAAAGTACCAAAAAAAAAAAAACAACACACGAGATAAAATATTTTATTGCACAGCTCCGGGAGTCTTCCGTCTTCGGGGGTCTTCTCGCCGGACTCCTCCGCTATCTTCTTGTAGCTCTTTTGCTAGCGGAGGAGTCCGGCTTTCTTCCTCGCCGCCGGCCTCTTCTCCCGACTTCGGGGGTCTTATCCCCCTCTTCGGTTCTTCTGCCGGGCCACCGCGCCTTCTTATAGCTCTTTTGCAGGCGGTGGCCCGGTCTTCTGTCGTCGCCGTCGCCGCCGCCTTCCATTCTTCTTCTTCTTCTTCTTCCTCTTCTTCTTCTCCAGGAGATGTTGCCTCGACGATCTCTCCGGCCACAATGCCAGGGCCGCGCTGGGCGGCCACTTATATAGGGACAATGGGGCGGTGTCACATGGCTTTATGTCACATGGGTTGGTCACATGGTGACCCCGCCCCCTTACGATGTCATAGTCCCCATGTGACATCAACCCATGTGACCAACCCATGTGACAAAGCCATGTGACACCGTCCCATTGTCCCTATATAAGTGGCAGCGGAGCACGGCCCTGGCATTGTGGGCGGAGAGATCGTCGAGGCAACATCTCCTGGAGAAGAAGAAGAGAAAGAAGATGAAGAAGAACGGAAGGCGGCGGCGACGGCGGCGACAGAAGACCGGGCCACCGCCTGCAAAAGAGCTATAAGAAGGCGCGGTGGCCAGGCAGAAGAACCGAAGAGGGGGACAAGACCCCCAAAGTCGGGAGAAGAGGCCGGCGGCGAGGAAGAAAGCCCGACTCCTCCGCTAGCAAAAGAGCTACAAGAAGATAGCGGAGGAGTCCGGCGAGAAGACCCCCAAATTATTAAAGGGGGCTCCTGGATTCCGATAAGCCCCCCGCCCGCAGACCCCGACAACCAACGGCCAGGGTTGTCGGGAAGAAGCCCTTGTCCTCATCAACATGGGGACAAGGTGCTTTGGGGTGGGGGGCCCCCCCTTCCCCAAGGCACCCCCCATGTTGAGGGCACGCGGCCTGGTACGGCTCAGGAGGGGGGGGCGCTCGCTCGCTCCCCTTTCCTGGCCGGCCGGGTAGCGTGCTCGGACAAGGGTCTGTTGTGGACTTTGGGGGAACCCCCACGCCGATTTTTTTCGGCGTTGGGGCTCCCCTTTAAGTTTATACCAGGCGGCGGGGCCAGCGACGTCTCCGTCGCGGGCCCCGCCTACCTGAATACCTGCTCGAAACGAGCGGACTTTTCTCCGGGCGGGAAAAGTCCGCTCATTTCAAAAGTAGGGTGGACTGACACACACACGGGCGGATTGTCCGCCGAAATGCGAGTCCAGCGGACAGTCTTTCCAACATTCCGAAAGACTTAGTCCGCCAGACTATCCGCTGAAAAAGTCTGCTCAAGCCCACACACGAGCGGACTGTCCACTGAAATGTGTTTCAGCGGACTAAGTTGGACAGACAGTCCACCCGTGTGTACGCGGCCTAAATATACCTCAGTTTAGGCCGATACGTATTCTTCTACATATTTTTGGTAACAAAAAAATCACAATAAGCGATTATTGATTGGTTTGCGCAAAAGTTAGCGTCTACAAAATAGGGCAGTGTTTCTCAACTCCAGTCCTCAAGGCGCCCCAACAGGTCATGTTTTCAGGATTTCCCTCAGATAAAAGGGCTGTGGTAATTACTAAGGCAGTGAAACCCTGAAATAGGGGATAGTTTTATGGCATTTTTATTAATATTTTTTTTTACTAGTAATGGCGGCAATCTGCGATATTTATTGTGACTGCGACATTATGGCGGACACATCGGACACTTTTGACACATTTTTGGGACCATTGTCATTTATACATTGATTGGTGCTATAAAATTGTATTGATTACTGTTACAATTACACTGGCAGTGAAGGGGTTAACCATTAGGGGCTAGGGAGGGGTTAAGTGTGTCCGGGGGAGTGATTCTAACTGTTAGGGGGGATGGGCTATGAACGACACTGCACAGATCATAGCTCCCGATCACAGGGAACAGCGATCAGTGACACGGTCACTAGGCAGAGTGGGGGGGAAGCTTGTTTACATCGGCATCTCCCCATTCTTCAGCTCCGTGAGATGATCGCAGGTATCCCCGTGGCACTTACATGACCACACAGCGTCAAATTCAAAGGGATGTACCTGTACACTCATTTGCCCAGCCGCACCATTCTGCCGATGTGAATTTACATGCGTTGGTCGGCAAGGGGTTAAATGTTTAAAAAAAAGAAGGAAATAATGTGGTTCAATCATCCTGACACCATAACAACCATGGTGCCGGGATGATTGGAGCACCAACACCAGGTGTTTGGAGTATCTTTATCTGCTGATTGATAAACTTTCTGGAATACATATTTCTATTGTGGTGTAGGAGATACAAGAAATTCTTACCTCTGTGACACGCTCAGACGGATCTCGCAATGTTTCACTTCCTTATACAGTCTCTTGTATATACTCTCCCATCCCCCATATCAGGAAATCCTGTGTTTCCTGAGCTCTCCGAGAGGGATGTGTACAAAGCGGAGGAATAACCTCGCCCTCTCATCTCCTATCACGACTTGTTTACAACAATCAGATCCAACCAAATGTTTTTTTGTTTTTTTTAATGCAGTACAAATCCATATACAAAAAAAAGTTTGTGTATTTCAATAAACCTCATTCATACCATTGTGTTGTCTTTATGTGCGTTTATAAAAAGTACAGCTTGCTGCATTTTGTGTGATTCCATCAAAACAATCAAATCCACAAACAATTGAATAGCCTTAATGTCTCATCCCATCAATTTTGATAGGATTTGATCAAACTGAGTCAATCGGTCAGGGTGGAATATTATAATTTCCAATTAGTCAGCAGCACTGAGAAACACTATATTACCAAAAGTATTAGGACACCTGCCTTTATACACATATAAACATTAACCACTTGACCACCGGGCACTTAAACATCCTTAATAACCAGACCAATTTTCAGCTTTCGGTGCTCTAACATTTTGAATGACAATTACTCAGTCATGCAACACTGGACCTATATGACATTTTTGTCCTTTTTTTTTACACAAATAGAGCTTTCTTTTGGTGGTATTTAATCACCGCTGGGTTTTTTATTTTTTGTGCTATAAAAGAAAAAATACAGAAAATTCTGTAAAAAAATGAATTTTATTTTGTTTATGTTATCAAATATAGCAGATTAGTAATTTTTCTTCATAAATTTTGGCCAAAATTTATACTACTACATATCTTTGGTAAAAATAAGTAAAAATTGGTGGATATTATTTGGTCTCTGTGAAAGTTATAGAGTCCACAAGCTATGGTGCCAATATCTGAAAATTGATCACACCTGAAGGACTGACAGCCTATTTCAATTCTTGAGACCCTAACATGCCAGAAAAGTACAAATACCCCCCAAATTACCCCTTTTTGGAAAGAAGACATTCCAAGGTATTTAGTAAGAGGCATGATGAGTTTTTTGAAGTTGTAATTTTTTCCCACAATTCTTTGCAACATCAAGATTTTTTTCCTTTTTTTTCACAAAATTGTCATATTATCAGTTTATTTCTCACACACAGCATATGCAGACCACAAATTACACCCCAAAACACATTCTGCTATTACTCCCGAGTACGGCGATACCACATGTGTGAGACTTTTACACAGTGTGGCCACATACAGAGGCCCAACATGCAGGGAGCGCCATCAGGCATTCTGGAGCACCCAGGACAATTCTGACATTTCTCTCCTACATGTAAAAATCATCATTTATTTGCTAGAAAATTGCATAGAACCCCAAAACATTATATATTCTTTTTTAGCAAAGACCCTGGAGAGTACAATGGTGGTCGTTGCAACTTTTTATCTCGCACAGTATTTGTGCAGCAATTTTTCAAACGTTTTTTTGGGCGTAAAAAAAACAAAACAGTAAAGTTAACCCAATGTTTTTGCATAATGTGAAAGATGAAGTTACGCTGAGTAAATCGATACCTAACATGTCACTCTTCAAAATTGCACATGCTCGTGGAATGGCGTCAAATGTCGCTACTTAAAAATCCCCATAGGCGACGCTTTACATTTTTTTTTTACTGGTTACATGTTTTGAGTTACAGAGGAGGTCTAGTGCCAGAATTATTGCTCTCACTCCAACGTTCGCAGCAATACCTCACATGTGTAGTTTGAACACCGTTTTTATATGTGGGCGGGACTTACATATGCGTTTGCTTCTGCATGCGAGCACATGGGGACAGGGGCGCTTTAAATGTATTTTTATATTGTTCATTTTACTTTATTTTATTTAGAAAAAAATTTTTCCCCAAAAATATATTTTTTTGTATCACTTTTATTCCTATTACAAGGAATGTAAACATCACTTGTAATAGGAATATAGCATGACAGGTCCTCTTTACAGTGAGATATGGGGTCAATAAGACCCCATATCTCACCTCTAGGCTGGACAGCCTGAAACAAAAAAAAAGAAAAACAAAAAAAAAAAAAGATTCTGGCTTTGATCGTATTGGCTAGTCGGTAGAAGCACCGGAGGGCGGCTGGAGGGGGGCGTCCCCTCTCACCTCCTGTAAGAATGATCAAGCAGTGGAACAGCCGCTATGATTGTTCTTATGGTGTAGGGAATCGCCGGCTGAAAAAGCTGATATCTGAATGATGCCTGTAGCCACACCCATCATTCAGATATCCCCGCACAAAGTCAAGGACATCATATGACGGCTGGCTGGGTATTGCAGGGTATTACAGAGTATGGCTGGGTATTGCAGGGTATCTCTGAGTATGGCTGGGTATTGCAGGGCAACTCCGAGTATGGCTGGGTATTGCAGGGTATCTCCGAGTATGGCTGGGTATTGCAGGGTATCTCCGAGTATGGCTGGGTATGGCAATTTATGGCAGAGTATTGGCAGGGTATTGCAGAGTATTGGCAGGGTACTGAAGAGTATTGGTGGGTTATTGCAGAGTATTGGCGGGCAGAGTATTGGCGGGTATTGCAGAGTATTGGCAGGTAGTGCAGAGTATTGGCGGGTATCCTATGGATGATTGATATTCAAGGTTTTACTTGGTCCCATTGAGCTCATATGTACATGAGGATATCCATTGGTGAAGATGCTAAGAAATTTGGTGCATGGCACAGAGACCCGAGGCCGGGTATTAAGCCACAGGCACATCTGGTCTCCCGTAATAGGGGATCATTCACAGCTGGTAAGCGGCAGTGCCTGCAGAGGTGGAGACACTATCCTATCTATTTCCTCACTTCTTATGGAGTGTTTTGCTTGTGTGTCACCGTAGCTGAACACACTGATGTACTATTCACACTTCTATGGACTATTGATTGATTGATTTGAGGAGAAGGCCTGGCTCAGAGTCTCCACTCTAATTCATCCCAAAGGTGTTCTATCGGGTTGAAGTTAGGACTCTGTGCAGGCCAGTCAGGTTCATCTACTCAAAACTTGTTCATCCACGTCTTTATGGACCTTGCATTGTGCAATGGTCAAAATAATTTGGTGGAGGGGGATTATGATGTGCACTGGGGGCTGGTGTTTTTTTGGGGGGCAAACGACCACCCCCTCTGGTTCAGCTGGTGGCTCCACTACCCCCACTGCTCCCAATCGGTTGGGTCACCCTCCCCCCAGGATTCTTCTCCCTCCTCCTCCTATGCATCCAAAAAGATCCCTTTCAGCCAACTGGGTGACGGGCCTCAGGACCCACTTCCAGATTGGCTGGGAGGAGGATCAGTGTTAGAATAGTGAATATTCGCTATTGTCAAACAAATGGGTGGGCTTGGAGCACAGTGCTCTGCACCCTGAGCCCATCCTATTTTACAGCCTATTAGAGCCTTTCCAAACCCATTGCGTCAGGTGTCCTGCATGTAGATTAGGGGGTTGGGCATATGGATAGGGGGTAGCACCTGTGCACCCCTAATGATCAGACTGCCACTGATGGTGTGGGGTTGTTTTTCAGGGGTTGGGCTTGGCCCCTCTGGGTTAGACTTGGCCCCTCAGGGGTTGGGCTTGGCCCCTTAGTTCCAGTGAAGGGAACTTCTTAACAAAGAATGCAACAAGAAATGTAAGGGTGCAATAAGGGCGTCTAAGATAGAACACAAAAGACACATAGCAGAGGAGAGCAAAGAAAATCCCAAGAAATTCTTTAAGTATATAAACAGTAAAAAAGGGAGGACAGGCCATATTGGCCCCATAAAGAATGAGGAAGGACATCTGGTTACAAAAGATGGAGATCTGGCAAAGGTATTGAATTTATTCTTCACAAGGGAATCGGGGGGCTTCAATAACCAACACTGCAGTGTTTATCCTCATGACACATCACAGGACGCTCCTCCATGGTTAACAGAGGACAGAATTAGAAATAGACTTGGGAAACTTACCATTAATAAATCACCAGGACCAGATGGCTTGCACCCGAGGGTCCTTAGGGAACTCGGTCAAGTAATTGCCAGACCATTGTTCCTAATTTTTTACTGACTGGAATGGTACCAGCTGTTTGGAGAAAAGCGAATGAAGCACCAATATTTCAAAAATGGCCAAGATACATGCCTGGGAATTACAGACCAGTTAGTCTAACGTCAATAGTATGCAAGCTCTTGGAGGGGATGATAAGGGACTATATACATGATTTTAGTAATGAAAACAGTATCATTAGCAGTAATCGGCATGGATTCATGAAGAATCGTTCTTGCCAATAGTGATGGCCGAACGGTTCGCCCGGCGGTCGTTTCGCGGCGAATTTCCGACTTTCGCCGTCCGCGGGTTCGAACGCCTTTTTCCGTCGTTCGCCCCGGCGGACTTACGTGTTTAATGTATACAAGAACTTTAACCTTTCGTGACACGTTTATCATGTGTTACAGGACAACCAATTGAGACATGACAGCTCATGGACACTTGGACATTCCCCCTAACCTATAAATACACCCGATCCGGTGGCCATTTTACATTCTTTCTTCTGTCACTGTAGGGAAAGGATCCTGTGTGGAGTAGGGACAGAGAAAACGCTAGCTATTTGGTACACAAAAGTTCTTTTCAGGACTGGTATAGGTGTTAGGTCAGCAGCCTGAGTTTCTTTTGTCAGTTTAGATAAAGGGACAGAGCGCTGTATGCTGCTATTTTAGGGACAGCTCAGCCAGATTAGTCTTTCTTCATCATCATCATCATCATCATCATTAGCTGTTACTATCAGGTCCACAAAAGAGCTGTTCCAGCTAATCGTTCCAGCCTACTCTTTTTTGCCAATTTGTATAGGGACAGGCAGGAAGCAGTGTGTCAGGCAGTGAGGATAATTTTAAAGACTTGCTGTTACTATTAGTTCCACAAAGGTTCTTTTCAGGACTGGTATCAGTGGTACGGTAATAGGCTTGTACACGTATAATATTCTTTCTTCCAAATATAGAAAGAATATTATACTTGACTGCTGCCCTTCTGCTGCAGTCTGCTAATCATTCACAACTCACTTGTTCCACAAAGCTCTTTATCAGGACTGGTAACTTGGTCTGTCTAGGGTGCTACGGTACATAGGCTTGGGTGCGGTACAGTCTGCTGTTCTGTAAGGACCGCTATCGGTCCACAATACATAGGGTTGCCGTGCACTACTGCTGACCGCTGCCCTATACTGCAGCAGTCCTTCATTGGTATAGGGACTGACGTACAGTCTGCTAATCACTAACACACAACCTGCTTGGTCCACAAAAGTTCTTATAAGGACTGGTAACTTGGTATAGGGTGCTACGGTACATAGGCCTGAGTGCGTTACAGTCTGCTGTTCTGTAAGGACCGCTATCGGTCCACAATACATAGGGTTGCCGTGCACTACTGCTGACCGCTGCCCTATACTGCAGCAGTCCTTCAGCGGTATAGGGACTGACGCACAGTCTGCTAAACACTAACACACAACCTGCTTGGTCCACAAAAGTTTTTATAAGGACTGGTAACTTGGTATAGGGTGCTACGGTACATAGGCCTGAGTGCAGTACAGTCTGCTGTTCTGTAAGGACCGCTATCGGTCCACAATACATAGGGTTGCCGTGCACTACTGCTGACCGCTGCCCTATACTGCAGCAGTCCTTCATTGGTATAGGGACTGACGTACAGTCTGCTAATCACTAACACACAACCTGCTTGGTCCACAAAAGTTCTTATAAGGACTGGTAACTTGGTATAGGGTGCTACGGTACATAGGCCTGAGTGCGTTACAGTCTGCTGTTCTGTAAGGACCGCTATCGGTCCACAATACATAGGGTTGACGTGCACCACTGCTGACCGCTGCCCTATACTGCAGCAGTCCTTCATTGGTATAGGGACTGACGTACAGTCTGCTAATCACTAACACACAACCTGCTTGGTCCACAAAAGTTCTTATAAGGACTGGTAACTTGGTATAGGGTGCTACGGTACATAGGCCTGAGTGCGTTACAGTCTGCTGTTCTGTAAGGACCGCTATCGGTCCACAATACATAGGGTTGCCGTGCACTACTGCTGACCGCTGCCCTATACTGCAGCAGTCCTTCAGCGGTATAGGGACTGACGCACAGTCTGCTAAACACTAACACACAACCTGCTTGGTCCACAAAAGTTCTTATAAGGACTGGTAACTTGGTATAGGGTGCTACGGTACATAGGCCTGAGTGCAGTACAGTCTGCTGTTCTGTAAGGACCGCTATCGGTCCACAATACATAGGGTTGCCGTGCACTACTGCTGACCGCTGCCCTATACTGCAGCAGTCCTTCATTGGTATAGGGACTGACGTACAGTCTGCTAATCACTAACACACAACCTGCTTGTTCCACAAAAGTTCTTATAAGGACTGGTAACTTGGTATAGGGTGCTACGGTACATAGGCTTGAGTGCGGTACAGTCTGCTGTTCTGTAAGGACCGCTATCGGTCCACAATAGATAGGGTTGACGTGCACCACTGCTGACCGCTGCCCTATACTGCAGCAGTCCTTCAGCGGTATAGGGACTGACGTACAGTCTGCTAAACACTAATACACAACCTGCTTGGTCCACAAAAGTTCTTATAAGGACTGGTAACTTGGTATAGGGTGCTACGGTACATAGGCTTGAGTGCGGTACAGTCTGCTGTTCTGTAAGGACCGCTATCGGTCCACAATAGATAGGGTTGACGTGCACCACTGCTGACCGCTGCCCTATACTGCAGCAGTCCTTCAGCGGTATAGGGACTGACGTACAGTCTGCTAAACACTAATACACAACCTGCTTGGTCCACAAAAGTTCTTATAAGGACTGGTAACTTGGTATAGGGTGCTACGGTACATAGGCTTGAGTGCGGTACAGTCTGCTGTTCTGTAAGGACCGCTATAGGTCCACAATAGATAGGGTTGACGTGCACCACTGCTGACCGCTCACCTATACTGCAGCAGTCCTTCAGCGGTATAGGGACTAAGAGTTTTGTCACAGGGTCATTTAAAAAATGACATGCAGAGGAAGAGGCAGGCCCTTCCGCAGGGGTGGTAGGGGTAGGGCAGGAGCAACAGGCTTGAGCCAAAGTGGGAAGTTGCAGAAGGTGCGTTCAATTACTTTAAAGGATGCACCAGACTTGGTTGAGTGGCTCGCTCAGCCTTACTCTTCTGCACCCTCCTCATCCTCTCGATCTGCACCCTCTTCTTCACTCTCTGCTATGTGCACCCCCAAAGACACTACCACCAACAACACGACCACCACCACCACCACCACATACCTTCCGCTTGAGTCACTGGAATTATTTTCCGATCCATATCAAGAGGACATTTCTGATGCGCAGCCACTCTTGGTATTGGATCAGGAAGAGGAGGTAGCAACAAGCGCTACTCAGCAGTCTGACGCCAGTACCCAGATCAGCCCAAGGAGGAGGTTGGTCCCCGGTGTTGCTGCCTACTCTACTTATAGCGGTGGGGAAGGTGACGTTGATGATGACGTGTCTAGTGATGTCACGTGGGTGCCCACAAGAGAGGAAGAGGAGGGGAGTTCAGAGGGAGATATGGACCAGCAGATAGGGAGGAGAAGCAGCAATGACTTACATTGCACAGCAGGGACAAAGCAGACTGCAAATGTATCAGGAGCGAGTCATCGACCATGTACGGTCACATCTGGCGCTCCCAGGACACCGGCACATGGCTCCGCAGTGTGGGCTTTTTTTAACGTGTCCGCTGCTGACAATAGCGTTGCCATCTGCAATCTTTGCAGTCAACGCGTTAGTCGCGGTAAGCCCAATACTCACCTAGGGACGACCGCCTTAAGAAGGCACATGAGCAGCCATCACCGAGCCCAGTGGGAGCAACGGAACACACAAAGCCACACTGCAGGCTCTCACCGTCCAGCCTCGTCTTCTACTTCTCCTTCTCCTCTCTCCTCACAATTGTCCTCCACTCCACCTTCCATCACGCCAAGCTCACATTTTTCTGCAAAAAGGCAGGCTTCCGTGGGCCTAATGTTTGAGCGTAAAAAAATGATGACGCCGGATAACCCTCTTGCCCAACGGTTGGCGGCTGGCTTGTCAGAACTCATAGCCCGCCAACTACTGCCATATAAACTGGTGGACTCGGAGGCCTTTCGCAAATTTGTGGCCATTGGAACACCACAATGGAAGGTCCCAGGAAGGAAGTATTTCTCAGAGAAGGGCATCCCAGAGCTATATGGCCATGTTCAGCGGCAAGTGAATGTATCTCTGGCACACAGTGTCGGTGCCAAGATACATCTGACCACAGACACGTGGTCTAGCAAACACGGGCAGGGAAGGTATATCAGTTTTACTGCCCACTGGGTGAACCTTCTGACGGCCGTCAAGCATGTAACCCGTGGCACCCGTGTAGATTTGGTTTTACCGCCACGGATTGCATGCAGGCCTGACTCTTCTTCTCCTCCTCCTACTCCATCCTCCTCCCTCTCCTCCTCAGCTGCCTCCTCCTTTTCCGCTGCTAGCGTCTCTTCCACTGCACCGCCCAAGCTCCCCAGAACCTATTCCACATGCCAGGTGAGACGTTGCCATGCCGTGCTGCGTCTGTTGTGCCTGGAAGCAAAGAGCCACACTGGCCCGGCACTCCTTTCAGCTTTGCGTTCACAGGCAGATGAGTGGCTAACACCGCTCAATTTGACAGTTGGTAAAGTGGTGTGTGACAACGGTGCCAATCTGCTTAGCGCATTGAAACAGGGCAAAATCACGCACGTGCCGTGCATGGCACACGTCTTAAACTTGGTCGTGCAGCGATTCCTTGTCAAATACCCTGGGGTCCAGGACATCTTGCGGCAGGCAAGGAAAATCTCGGCCCATTTCAGAAGATCTTACACGGCCATGGCTCGCCTTGCTGACATTCAGCGGCGACACCATCTGCCGGTCAGACGTCTTATTTGCGATTGCCCGACGCGATGGAACTCAACCTTCTATATGCTTGATAGGCTGCTCCAGCAGAAACGTGCAGTTAACGTCTACCTGTATGAACTCTGCGAAAGAAACGGTTCTGGGGAGCTGGGTTTTTTTTCACCGCGCCAGTGGCTGCTCATGCGCGACACATGCAGACTTCTGCGGCCATTTGAGGAGATCACCAAACTGGTCAGTCGCAGCCATGGCGCCATCAGTGACATGGTACCTTATGCCTTCTTTCTGGAGCGTGCATTGCGTCGTGTCATTGATCAGGCTGTGGAGGAGCAGGAGCGGGAAGATGAGGAAGTCGCAATGCTGGATGAATTCCCAGGGGGGGCTACTCTATCTGAGACAAGTCAACAACAGGAGTCTGATGAGGAGTCAGAGGAGGATGGTGCCGGGGCGGATGAGCAGGAGCAAGAAGAGCATGCTTTAAACCTTTCTGGGATCCCTGTTGTGCGAGGATGGGGAGAGGAGAATGAAGAGGACGACATTATCCTGGATGATGAGCAGGAGCCAGGCCACCACACCGCTTCCACTTTAGTGCAAATGGGGGCCTTCATGCTCCAGTGTTTTAATAGGGACCCCCGTATAAAAAGCATGAGGGTCAAGGACCAGTACTGGGTGGCAACGTACTTAGACCCCCGGTACAAACACAAAATGGCGGAAATGTTACCGCCGTCGCAGAGGGCTGTCAGAATGCAGCACTTCCAGGCCTTGCTTCGAGAAATGCTGCATTCTGCTTTTGCGTGCGCTGGCAGAGGAGCAATTCCCACTCCCAGAGAAGGATTTGCGGGTACCAATCCAACAGCGCCTGCAAGAAGAGGCCGGTTTGAAGATGTGTTGGTGACTTCGGATATGAGGTCATTCTTTCAGCCGACCCATCGACAGGTGTCATCCGGATCCAGCATCAGGGAACGCCTAGACCGTCAGGTGTCCGACTACATTGGGTTAACGGCCGATGTGGACGCTCTGAGGAGTGATGAACCCCTAGACTACTGGGTGGGCAGGCTTGACCTCTGGCCAGAGCTTGCCCAATTTGCAATCGAACTGTTGGCTTGCCCCTCATCCAGTGTCCTGTCCGAAAGGACGTTCAGCGCAGCAGGGGGGATTGTGACCGATAAGCGTACTCGCCTAGCTCACCACAGTGTTAACTACCTCACATTTCTAAAAATGAATGAGGCATGGATCTCGGAGGAATTCAACACATGTGATCAGTAGACCATGTATATGTCTATAAACAATTTTTGGAATCAAGCACACAGACCTTCTTAATTCATTTGGCTCACTTCCCTGACCCAAAAAAGCACACCGTACTATATGCCCCTACCCTCCTCTTTGAAGAGGTTGAGCGGTGTCATATTTCTACTGGGGCTGCTTATTATGAGGGGTTCCCACCATCCCTGTGCTGTGCTGACTTCCTCCTGGGTGTTCTTATTATGAGGGGCTCCCACCATCCCTGTGCTGTGCTGACTTCCTCCTGGGGGTTCTTATTATGAGGGGATCACACCATCCCTGTGCTGTGCTGACTTCCTCCTGGGGCTGCTTACGGTGCTGCTGTCAGCGCTGTATGTCACGGAGCTGCTGTCAGCGCTGTATGTCACGGAGCTGCTGTCAGCGCTGTATGTCACGGAGCTGCTGTCAGCGCTGTATGTCACGGAGCTGCTGTCAGCGCTGTATGTCACGGAGCTGCTGTCAGCGCTGTATGTCACGGAGCTGCTGTCAGCGCTGTATGTCACGGAGCTGCTGTCAGCGCTGTATGTCACGGAGCTGCTGTCAGCGCTGTATGTCACGGAGCTGCTGTCAGCGCTGTATGTCACGGAGCTGCTGTCAGCGCTGTATGTCACGGAGCTGCTGTCAGCGCTGTATGTCACGGTGCTGCTGTCAGCGCTGTATGTCACGGAGCTGCTGTCAGCGCTGTATGTCACGGAGCTGCTGTCAGTGCTGTATGTCACGGAGCTGCTGTCAGCGCTGTATGTCACGGAGCTGCTGTCAGCGCTGTATGTCACGGAGCTGCTGTCAGCGCTGTATGTCACGGTGCTGCTGTCAGCGCTGTATGTCACGGAGCTGCTGTCAGCGCTGTATGTCACGGAGCTGCTGTCAGCGCTGTATGTCACGGAGCTGCTGTCAGCGCTGTATGTCACGGAGCTGCTGTCAGCGCTGTATGTCACGGAGCTGCTGTCAGCGCTGTATGTCACGGTGCTGATGTCAGCGCTGTATGTCACGGAGCTGCTGTCAGCGCTGTATGTCACGGAGCTGCTGTCAGCGCTGTATGTCACGGAGCTGCTGTCAGCGCTGTATGTCACGGAGCTGCTGTCAGCGCTGTATGTCACGGAGCTGCTGTCAGCGCTGTATGTCACGGAGCTGCTGTCAGCGCTGTATGTCACGGAGCTGCTGTCAGCGCTGTATGTCACGGTGCTGCTGTCAGCGCTGTATGTCACGGAGCTGCTGTCAGCGCTGTATGTCACGGAGCTGCTGTCAGCGCTGTATGTCACGGAGCTGCTGTCAGCGCTGTATGTCACGGAGCTGCTGTCAGCGCTGTATGTCACGGAGCTGCTGTCAGCGCTGTATGTCACGGAGCTGCTGTCAGCGCTGTATGTCACGGAGCTGCTGTCAGCGCTGTATGTCACGGTGCTGCTGTCAGCGCTGTATGTCACGGAGCTGCTGTCAGCGCTGTATGTCACGGAGCTGCTGTCAGTGCTGTATGTCACGGAGCTGCTGTCAGCGCTGTATGTCACGGAGCTGCTGTCAGCGCTGTATGTCACGGAGCTGCTGTCAGCGCTGTATGTCACGGTGCTGCTGTCAGCGCTGTATGTCACGGAGCTGCTGTCAGCGCTGTATGTCACGGAGCTGCTGTCAGCGCTGTATGTCACGGAGCTGCTGTCAGCGCTGTATGTCACGGAGCTGCTGTCAGCGCTGTATGTCACGGAGCTGCTGTCAGCGCTGTATGTCACGGTGCTGCTGTCAGCGCTGTATGTCACGGAGCTGCTGTCAGCGCTGTATGTCACGGAGCTGCTGTCAGTGCTGTATGTCACGGAGCTGCTGTCAGCGCTGTATGTCACGGAGCTGCTGTCAGCGCTGTATGTCACGGAGCTGCTGTCAGCGCTGTATGTCACGGTGCTGCTGTCAGCGCTGTATGTCACGGAGCTGCTGTCAGCGCTGTATGTCACGGAGCTGCTGTCAGCGCTGTATGTCACGGAGCTGCTGTCAGCGCTGTATGTCACGGAGCTGCTGTCAGCGCTGTATGTCACGGAGCTGCTGTCAGCGCTGTATGTCACGGTGCTGATGTCAGTGCTCTGTATTACGGTGCTGCTGTCAGTGCTCTGTATCTCCTGCACCCTCTTGTTTGCCTACCCTGGTCCCTGACCTTCCCTCTCCTCCATTGCCTTCATTAGCTCCATAGTCCTGAATTGTCAGAACAATTTCCCAAATAAAAAAAAAATGCTTGTAGTTATCGATCCCAAATTCACCTCATACATGTATTATGCTATTGTCCAGGTGGTGGGACTACGTGCTACCCCCTAATAATTACCCCGTGGCCGCAAATTCGACCTAAAGGTTTGCGAAATTCGCCTCCCATTGAAGTCAATGGAGCCCGCGGCGAACGGTCGTTTTCGCGAACGTTTGTGTCCGTTCGCGTTTCGCGTTCGCGAAACGTCCCGTCGGAAGTTCGTCCATCACTACTTGCCAAACCAATCTATTAACCTTCTATGAGGTGGTGAGCTGCCATCTAGATAAAGGAAGGCCCGTAGATGTGGTGTATCTGGATTTTGCAAAAGCATTTAACAATTACCCTTTGCCCCTTTGGGTCTTGTATGGATATTAAGGGGA
The DNA here is from genome assembly GCF_037356315.1 of Lithobates pipiens. Lineage (NCBI taxonomy): Eukaryota > Metazoa > Chordata > Amphibia > Anura > Ranidae > Lithobates > Lithobates pipiens. The sequence continues at coordinate 2,923,762 of NW_027507746.1, forward strand.
ACCCTGTACCCATATTAAAAAAAAGGAAAGACGTGGGGCCCCCAGGCCCTATATACTCAGAACATCAGTATACAGGCGGTGCAAACAAGACAGGGACTGTGTAGGTTTGTTGTGTTAAGTAGAATCTGTTTGTAATTTTGAACTGGTATATTTTTAATGTGTAGCTCCAGTCAAAAAATCTATTTTTAACCATTCTCTATGTTTTCCAAAAACGTATCACCCCTGTATAATTTGTTTTGCCGTCCATCTCACTTCATGTTGTCTCCTTCCGTTTGCAAGTAGGAGACGTTTGTAAGTTGGATGTTTGAAAGTAGGGGCCTGTCCTATATGCTCTGCAGAAATGGCGGAACAAGGTGTTGGTGTTGCCACAACATTGTAAGCTCTCAAAGTGACTCTTGGTGGGCGCTGGAGCGCCCTGCTGTGAACAATTATATCAAGATCTATAATCACATGCCATGTTGAACAGTGGTAGAAAAATTGGGCCTTTGGTGGTTGTGGTGCTGGTGTTGGGGCCACAACACTATAAGTCCTCACAGTTACTCTCGGTGGGCACAGGAATGGGCCCTGCTGTGAAATATTATATCATGAATTGTAATTACATGCCCCTGTTGAACAGGGGCTGAAAAATTGGGCCTTAGGCACTGGTGCCACGACACTGCAACCTCTCCCATATACTCTAGTTGTAGTGCAGGAATAAGCCCTGCTGCAAAGCATTGCATCAACAATTGCAATTAAACGCCCCTGTTAAACAGGGGCAGAAAAATTGGGCTGGTGGCATCACCCAGAACCAAAAATGTTCTTCCAAGATATCGGCGGAGGAGGAAGAGGATAGACAGTCAACATAACAGGACAGTCACTCAGCATAGGCAGTCTTGAAGGGATGTGATATTTAAAAAACAATTAATCGGTTACATCAGCTTCAGGTGCTTGGTAGCTGTGGGTGATCCAAGACTGATTCATCTTTATGAAGGTCAGTCAATCAACTGATTCGGTGGAGAGGCGCACCCTGTGATCGGTAACAAAGCCACCAGCAGCACTGAAGGTGCGTTCCGAAAGAACGCTGGATGCAGGACAGGCCAGTAGCTCAATTGCATACTGTGCAAGCTCTGGCCAGTGATCCATCCTCAAGACCCAGTAAGCCAGAGGATTTTCGGTGGGAAAGGTGTCCAAGTCTGACCTTGCCCCTAGGTATTCCTGCACAATGTAAATCAGACGCTGGTGATGGTTGCTGGAACCGATCATACCACGTTGTCCAGGACCAGGAGTTTGTAACCTCCCAGTCTCTGGGAACGCGTTGCACAGACCTTTCTGCAAGGCCTCGCGTAGATGTCTCACCATCTGCGACGGCAAGATAATGTCGGCAACCTTACCCTCTTCCTCCTCCTCCTTCTCGCCCCACTGGTGTGGTGAGAAAAAACCGAGCTCCCCTGACCCTGTCCTGGTGCCGTAGTTGCACAGGTACTCATTTATGGCCCTCTGTGCAGCCGCTGCAACATGGCCAACGTTGAGTTCCACTTGGTGGGCATGTCACATATAAGGCGGTTCTTGGGCAGGTTCAACTCCTTTTGGAGCTCAGCCAGCCGAGCACAGGCATTAAACAATTGGTGGAAATGCACACAGACTTTTCTGGCCTGCTTCAGGACATCCTGTAAGCCCGGGTACCTGCCCAAGAACCGCTGCACCACCAGGTTAAGGACGTGAGCCACACAGGGCACATGGGTCAGTTGTCCTTGTCGGAGGGCGGAGAGGAGGTTGGTGCCATTGTCGCAAACCACCAATCCTGGCTTAAGCTGGCGTGGCGTCAACCACCTCAAGGTCTGCCCCTGCAGAGCTGACAATATATCTGCCCCAGTGTGGCTCCTGTCCCCCAAACAAACCAGCGCAAGCACGGCATGGCATCGTTTTGCCTGCGTACTTGTGTAGCCGCTTGAACGCCTATGGAGCACCGCTGGTTCTGAGGACAGAGCACTGGAAGAGGCCATGGAGGAAGAAGAAGAGGAGGGGGTAGAGGAGAGAGGTGTGTCACAAGCAGTAGTAGCATTTTGGAGGCGTGGTGGCAGAACAACCTCCAACACTACTGCACCTTGTCCTGCATCCTTCCCAGCTGCCAGAAGAGTGACCCAATGGGCCGTGAAAGACAGGTAACGTCCCTGTCCATGCCTGCTGGACCATGAGTCAGCGGTAATATGCACCTTACCGCTGACTGCCCTGTCCAGCGAGGCAAGGACATTGCCTTCCACATGCCGGTAGAGAGCCGGAATCGCCTTCCGAGAGAAAAAGTGGCGTTTGGGGACCTGCCACTGAGGAACCGCACATTGTACAAGCTCACGGAAGGGGGCCGAGTCTACCAACTGAAAAGGCAGCAGTTGAAGTGCTAGCAATTTAGCCAAGCTAGCATTCAACCGCTGGGCATGTGGATGGCTGGGAGTGAACTTCTTTTGCCGGTCCAGCAGCTGGGGCAGGGACATTTGCCTGCTATAATCGGACGTGGGTGTACTGCTAGCAGAGTGCCCGGAAGCACTTGGCTGTGACACACCTAATTCTACACCTTCATTCCTCTCAGAGCAGGTTTCAGAGAGGACTGAAGGTCTAGTGGGGTTGGAGATGCCAGCTGATGAGGAGCAAGGAGAGGTCCGCTTTGTTCTTTGGTGTGGGTCTTTGAGGTACGCTTGCCAATGAGCTACATGGCAGGTCAACATATGTCTGGTCAAGCATGTGGTGCCCAAGCGGCTGATGTTTTGGCCACGCGAGATACGCTTGAGACATATGTTGCAATCTGATGCACTCGTCTCAAAAAAGGCCCACACCAAAGAACTTTGAGAATAACGCGCAGAGGCAGCGCCCTGCACAGGCGGAGCTCTGCGGTGTGATTCAGTCAGTGTGCTGCCCCTAAGCTGGCCCCCGGAGGGCATCCTGCCTCATTGGACATGTGCCTCCTCCTCCTCCTCTCTCCTACCAGGCACCCACTTGGAGTCAGTGCCCTCATCATCCCCTCCCTCTTCATTGCAGGAGCAAACCTGGCAGTATGCTGCAGCTTGTGGAACATGACTGCCAGATTGCTGTCCTTCTTGAGCATCCCTTCTCTCTGCATTCATGCTACTGCCTTCCTCTAGCTGAGTATCATCATCAGAGCCTACAAAACACTGGGCATCCTCCTGGAGCATGTACCCAACACTGTGCTCAAAGAGTTCAGGTGACTCCTCAGGAGGACGTGGTGGGTCTAGGGAAGGAGTCACTGATGATGACATTGAGAGGAGGGAAGACAATGCGTTGGCAGCTGCTTTGCTAGTACCCTGAGACTGGGTGAGAGAGGATGAGGAGGATGAAGAGGGCTTAGTCATCCACTCTACCAGGGCTCGACAAAATCCGGGCGCCAGGTCACATTTGTGACTAGAATTAGCGACCTGGTGCCTGGGGCAGCACAGCTGGGGGTATCCTGTCTCCGTGGACCCCCCGGCGTGATCGCGTCGGGACGCGACGCCGGCGGCCAGTATTGAGCCCCCGGCTTTGAGGCCTTCTGCGGTCCTATGGTTCCTTCTGGAATCTGGCACCCTCTTGTGGTGGCCGTTGGAATTACAAACCAGCAATACTAATGGAGCTTCCACTGCCTGCCAGCCTAAAATAAATAAATATTTTATATAATTATTCTAACACCCTAGAGAATAAAATGGTGGTCGTTGCAATACTGTCTGTCACACCGTATTTGCACAGCGGACTTACAAGCACACTTTTTTGGAGAAAAAGAATTTAATAAAAAAAAAATAAGACAACAGTAAAGTTAGCCCAATTTTTTTTTATATTGTGAAAGATAATGTTACGCCGAGTAAATCGATACCCAACATGTCATGCTTCAAAATTGTGCCCGCTCATGGAATGGCGACAAACATTTACCCTTTAAAATCTCCCTAGGCGACATTTAAAAAATTCTACAGGTTGCACATTTTAAGTTACAGAGAAGGTCTATGGCTAGAATTATTGCTCTCACTCTACCGATCGGGAGGACGGCTGTTTAGTTGAAACGCGTCGGGTGGACCCCCTTACAGACATCGCTACTTTCTGACTATGTTATTACGATTGAACCAAATGTGAGTGTAATTTTATTATTATTTTTTAATAAATTGGATGTTAAAATGGTATCACGCTATGCTAGTTTTCTACTTCCATGGTTTTTGATACCTGAGCCCCCTATGAGCACTATAGGAGGATCACTACGGATGATTTCATGACCTGAAGACTTGCGGGAGATTACATACTAGATGTATGACTATCTGGTTTGCTAACCTACAGGCCCATATGACTCGAGAGGCGTAAGCCTTCCTCTGAGTCCACGTCATTTGGTAAGCCTCCTCTCCCCTTCTTTATCACGGTGGTGGTGGTATTATTCTACACATCAGAAGTTGAATTTCACCTTTTTTCACGTCACCTCAAGTTTGGAATTGTGATTGATATTACACATTTCAAGGACTGTTAGACGTTCACTTGATGGACTGTATATGTTAAATTTATTTTATTTACCTTAACCTTTTGTGTGCATGAGGTTCATGCACTCTTCCACCTGGGAGTAAGATCTCTTAATATACAACAGAATTTACACATAATTTCTTTTTTTTGAAGTGTATGTAATTTTCTTTGCTTGAATTAGTGCTTTACTGTTTCATGTGGTTTGTTGCCACCTAAGCGCAACACTTTTTTGTTTTAATCACTCTACCGATCGCAGCGATACCTCACATGTGTGGTTTGAACAATGCTTTCATATATGCGTTCGCTTCTGCACGCAAGCTTGGCGGGACAGGGGGCGTTTAAAATTTTTTTTTTTTTCTTATTTTAACGTTTTATTTTTATTTTTTTCACTGTTCTTTAAAAAAAACAAAAAAACAAATGTGTGTCACTTTTATTACTATTACAAGGAATGTAAAAATCCCTTGTAATGGAAAAACGCATGACGGGTCCTCTTATATATGAGATCCGGGGGGTCAGAGAGACCTCACATCTCATATTTACACTAAAATGCAATTTAAAAAAAAATTGGCATTTGAAAACAATAAAATGTCCCTCTAAGAGCTATGGGCAATGACTTGGAGACAGGTGGGGGGCTGGGCGCTATCTTCCCCTCACTCGTCTCCATGTCAGGCCAGGGACAGGTCCAGATCGCCGTCACGGACCTGGCTCCTAACTTTTTTGGCTGGCTCCTAGATTCCAATCAAATTTGTCAACCCCTGCACTCTACCAAGTCTTCGGCATGATGCGGCTCAACATGTCCAGCTGCCGAAAAGAAGGACAAGCGTGTCCCATTGCCACATTCTGATGATGACGATGCACCACGTCCACGACCAGCACTGTTGTCTCTAGACACAGAGCCTGCTTGCCCTCTTTTATCGGCTCGCGCCTGTCTGCCTCTCCTTGCTGGCCTTCCAGACATGGTAATGGCCTGAAGGGAGTTTGGAAAACCAGCAATTGGGTAGTGTATATTGTGCTGGAGGCACACAACACCCACTAACTCCCGCAGATGGCAGATGGCTCAAATAGAGAAGAGCTATGTAGGTGGATATAGCGGTGTATACTGTGTTCAGAGCACGCAGACAGCACGCACAAGCTCCTACCGCTGACTGCAAGCTCTATTTAAAACGAGCAAGATAGTTAGCTATATAGGTGGATATAGCGGTGTGTACTGGGTTCAGGGCACGCAGACAGCACGCACAATCTCCTACAACTGACTGCAAGCTCTATTATAAAAGATAGATATATCGCTAGCTATATAGGTGAATATAGCGGTGTATACTGCGGTCAGGGCATGCAGACAACAACCACTACAGAAGAGCAAGAACGCAAAATTGTCCGATAACGATCGGTGTGTACTGTGTTGAAGGTACACATAACACCCACTAACTGCTACAGACGCCAACACACTACACAAGGCCACCCCGCTGGCAGCCTTATATAGTGTGGGGTGTGTACTACACAGCCTGAGCTATGATTGGCCACAGGCATCCTGCCTATGGCCAATCATGGCTCTCCTCGCTGCCGGCGCTGTGATTGGCCAAGCATGCGGGGTCACAGTGCATGCTTGGCCAATCATCCATCGCAGTGCATTGTGGGCCGTGAGCGCCACACGAATTTGGCGCGAACGGCCCATAACGTTCAGAATTCGCCGAACGGGCGAACAGCCGATGTTCGAGTCGAACACGAAAGCTCATCCCTACTGTGGAATGACTTGAAGACTGCAGTCCACAAACGGTCAGCATGAAATGTAAGTGAACTTGAGCAGTCCTTGCAGTGGAATGAGGTCCTTACAGGATTCTCCATCTTACAAGCCGCCCTCAATGCTCTGTTTTATTGGGGCGACTATGTGGTAAAATGAGGTTTGATGTTGATAAATGAAGAGTTGTGCACTTGGGTGTAAGAATTTGCACACATGATAAATAGTAGATCAGCTGGGGGATTAATGGGGGTGAAGGGTCTGGTGTATCAGAAGATTAATAATAGCGTGCAATGCAGGGGGGGTTTGATTTCAATCCACTCGATAGAAATCATCATTTGTAAAGAGCAGCTGTCATCTCCGTCCCCCACCAGCTCCTCCTCCGACTACCCGACAGTCCCATTCACTTTAATGGGAAGGCTGGTGATTGGGCGGTGACACAACAAGGGGAGGGGCGTGGCGGCAGCGGGCGAGTGGACGCCGCTAACAGGCGCCGCCATGATGGATGTGAAATGACCGGCGCTCTTTTCATGGAAGGACTTGTTCTCGCTGGTAGTGAGAATCTTTAATATTTGCAAACAAAATGATTTCCTCTTTAGAATAATAATCTGTCAGGTTTAGTAAATCAGCGATATGAGAAGAGATTCAGTCGTACAGTTTGTAGTGCACAGAGATTTGTAGAACAAGGAGATAAAAGAATATTCCTGAGCTTTGTTTTCTCTCCTGGGTCCTGTGACATTGTGTGATCATCAATGCAGGGCGTGTGATCTCAGCTTTCACAGCTTGGATGTATTGAGCCTGGCTTCATACATATGGAAACACAGACTGTGCATGCGATTCGCACTGCACTGATGGCGCGGATCACATGCGATTTCTGTGCAATGCAAATCCAGACATACAGTTGTACGGCTGAACTCACATTGGATTCACACAAGAAAAAGGTGTAGCGACTTTATTTCTCCCCCACAATGAAATTGGATTGCATGGATGGAACTCAGAGTTGTCCCTGCGATCTGTGATCTGATCTGGGGGTGTCATTAACAGGGTACTGACCCCTGCATCGGTCTGCAGAATGGGGGAGGGGTGCGATGAGGGAACCGGCACTGCGATTGTGCCGCTTCCTGCATTGCTGTAGTGTGATCCCGGGCTAAATGAGTTTACCGAAAATGTAAATATTGCAGAATATACAGCCTCATGTTACAGAACTCAACTCCATTCCATGCCGAATAAACTCCATTATTCATCTTCTATACACAATTATCTTCACAGCCATTTTTACTACAAGAGCATTTTATTACAATACATCCGATACAAATCAAACAAATATTTATTTTATTTTCTATTATAAATGATTGATTTCTATCCCCCCTGATGCAATGCCAAGCAGCGGTTTCCAGACAGAACATAATGATTTTTTGTATTGCGCCCCCGGCCAGATCATGGTGTATTTGTGCCCTGCATACTGCAGCTGTGAGAAGAGGGGAGGGAGTGAGTTTCAGTATTACTGACGGGCGCACTGCCCATATAAAATGATATATACGCGGCACTCAGCGCTGACAACCCCCACCACTTCTTATATAAAGCCTAGAAAATGCCCCGACAAGACGCAATGTTTACTAACAATGTGACAGAAACTATTCACAGCCATTTCCCTTTACACTATATGGAAAGCGTTTCCATGTAAACATTATCAATACCTATACAGTGATCAATAATCTGCCGGCTTTACACTCGGAAAGTCAGCTTGATAAAAAGTGGAGCCACTAAAATGATGGAAAACCAGGAAAAATCCTGGATGGGGGAGGGGAACACATGGAAAGATTCGTATAGCGCACTGTGAAAAAGTGTTATTGTGGTCAGAACTTGGGCCTAGTCACTTTATACACTGCACTCCTATGTCATATTTACCCCCCACATTCTCCTAATTACTGTGCCACTGCTGACAGCCCCACCCCCACACACACACACACACACACACACACACACACACACACACCCGGGCAGGGCTGCTGTTAGAAATCATGGGGCCCCGTACAGCTTACCTGACAGGGTCCCCCTAAAAAAATATAAAAACTAAATGTTTTCTAAAAATACACAAAAATCATCATTAGTGGATACAAACACAACATAACTTATAAACTTATGGGGGGAACAGGAAGGCACGGTACAGCAGTTAGGAGGGTACAGTACAGGGAGCCACAGAAGAAGGGGGACTGGAAAGTACAGTACGGGGGGGGGCAGAGTACAGTGGTTAGGAGGGTACAGTACAGGGATCCACAGAAGAAGGGGGGCTGGAAGGTACAGTACGGGGGGGCAGGAGGGCACAGTACAGTGGTTAGGAGGGTACAGTACAGGGGGAGGGTAAGTGGACACAGTACAGGGGGCCGGAGGGTACAGTATAGGGGCAGTAATGTATTATACAGATACGGCCTCCTGAAGAGCTGTGCAGGGAAGCTGACATTGCATATTCTGACAGGCTGCCACTGGGCTAAATCTACAAATGGAAGAGCAATTCCCCCTCTACCTTCCCCTCCAGAGTTTCTGGTTTCTTCTGGTGCTTTGCCGGGGTTATGGAAGAACTCCAAGGTGGAGCATCTCATTACTGCTGCTACTTGTGTGGGTGAGATATGTACTGTGCCAATCACATGGATGAATAGGAGGGGAGGGTCAGCAGGGATTGGGTGAGATATGTACTGTGCCAATCACATGGGATGAATAGGAGGGGAGGGTCAGCAGGGATTGGGTGAGATATGTACTGTGCCAATCACATGGGATGAATAGGAGGGGAGGGTCAGCAGGGATTGGGTGAGATATGTACTGTGCCAATCACATGGGATGAATAGGAGGGGAGGGTCAGCAGGGATTGGGTGAGATATGTACTGTGCCAATCACATGGGATGAATAGGAGGGGAGGGTCAGCAGGGATTGGGTGAGATATGTACTGTGCCAATCACATGGGATGAATAGGAGAGGAGGGTCAGCAGGGATCGGGTGAGATATGTACTGTGCCAATCACATGGGATGAATAGGAGAGGAGGGTCAGCAGGGATCGGGTGAGATATGTACTGTGCCAATCACATGGGATGAATAGGAGAGGAGGGTCAGCAGGGATCGGGTGAGATATGTACTGTGCCAATCACATGGGATGAATAGGAGAGGAGGGTCAGCAGGGATCGGGTGAGATATGTACTGTGCCAATCACATGGGATGAATAGGAGAGGAGGGTCAGCAGGGATCGGGTGAGATATGTACTGTGCCAATCACATGGGATGAATAGGAGAGGAGGGTCAGCAGGGATCGGGTGAGATATGTACTGTGCCAATCACATGGGATGAATAGGAGAGGAGGGTCAGCAGGGATCGGGTGAGATATGTACTGTGCCAATCACATGGGATGAATAGGAGGGGAGGGTCAGCAGGGATTGGGTGAGATATGTACTGTGCCAATCACATGGGATGAATAGGAGAGGAGGGTCAGCAGGGATCGGGTGAGATATGTACTGTGCCAATCACATGGGATGAATAGGAGAGGAGGGTCAGCAGGGATCGGGTGAGATATGTACTGTGCCAATCACATGGGATGAATAGGAGAGGAGGGTCAGCAGGGATCGGGTGAGATGTGTACTGTGCCAATCACATGGGATGAATAGGAGGGGAGGGTCAGCAGGGATTGGGTGAGATATGTACTGTGCCAATCACATGGGATGAATAGGAGGGGAGGGTCAGCAGGGATCGGGTGAGATATGTACTGTGCCAATCACATGGGATGAATAGGAGAGGAGGGTCAGCAGGGATCGGGTGAGATATGTACTGTGCCAATCACATGGGATGAATAGGAGGGGAGGGTCAGCAGGGATCGGGTGAGATATGTACTGTGCCAATCACATGGGATGAATAGGAGAGGAGGGTCAGCAGGGATCGGGTGAGATATGTACTGTGCCAATCACATGGGATGAATAGGAGGGGAGGGTCAGCAGGGATCGGGTGAGATATGTACTGTGCCAATCACATGGGATGAATAGGAGAGGAGGGTCAGCAGGGATTGGGTGAGATATGTACTGTGCCAATCACATGGGATGAATAGGAGAGGAGGGTCAGCAGGGATTGGGTGAGATATGTACTGTGCCAATCACATGGGATGAATAGGAGAGGAGGGTCAGCAGGGATTGGGTGAGATATGTACTGTGCCAATCACATGGGATGAATAGGAGAGGAGGGTCAGCAGGGATTGGATGAGATGTGTACTGTGCCAATCACATGGGATGAATAGGAGAGGAGGGTCAGCAGGGATTGGATGAGATGTGTACTGTGCCAATCACATGGGATGAATAGGAGGGGAGGGTCAGCAGGGATTGGGTGAGATATGTACTGTGCCAATCACATGGGATGAATAGGAGAGGAGGGTCAGCAGGGATTGGGTGAGATGTGTACTGTGCCAATCACATGGGATGAATAGGAGGGGAGGGTCAGCAGGGATTGGGTGAGATGTGTACTGTGCCAATCACATGGGATGAATAGGAGGGGAGGGTCAGCAGGGATTGGGTGAGATATGTACTGTGCCAATCACATGGGATGAATAGGAGGGGAGGGTCAGCAGGGATTGGGTGAGATATGTACTGTGCCAATCACATGGGATGAATAGGAGAGGAGGGTCAGCAGGGATCGGGTGAGATATGTACTGTGCCAATCACATGGGATGAATAGGAGAGGAGGGTCAGCAGGGATCGGGTGAGATATGTACTGTGCCAATCACATGGGATGAATAGGAGAGGAGGGTCAGCAGGGATCGGGTGAGATATGTACTGTGCCAATCACATGGGATGAATAGGAGAGGAGGGTCAGCAGGGATCGGGTGAGATATGTACTGTGCCAATCACATGGGATGAATAGGAGAGGAGGGTCAGCAGGGATCGGGTGAGATATGTACTGTGCCAATCACATGGGATGAATAGGAGAGGAGGGTCAGCAGGGATTGGGTGAGATATGTACTGTGCCAATCACATGGGATGAATAGGAGAGGAGGGTCAGCAGGGATTGGCACAGAACACATCCCACCCACACAAGCAGCAGCAGTAATAAGATGCTCCACTTTGGGGTTCTTCCTTAACCACTTGCCGACCGCCGCACGCCGATGTACGTCGGCAGAATGGCACGGGCAGGCATAAGGGCTTACATGTACGTCCCTTGCCTCCCGCGGGTCGGGGGCCCGATCGGGCCCCCGCCCGGTGCCTGCGGCGGTCGGTATTCGTTCGGGAGCGATCCCGGACGAGGGGACGGCCATTCATTCATGGCCACCCTCTCGCGATCGCTCCCGGCGAATGAAATTGTCCGGTGACATCACTTCCTCTCCTGTAATGTAAACACAGGATAGGAAGTGATGTATTCTCTCCTCCGTGTCGGTAGTTTTCGTTCCGGCACCGAGGAGAGAGCATCGGTGAGTTGCACAAGCACTACACTACACAGTAGAACATGCCAGGCACACTCACACCCCCCCTTTACCCCCCGATCACCCCCCAATTACCCCTGCCCCCCCAGTCACAGTGACACCAATTGCTTTTTTTTTTTTTTTTTTTTTTTTTTTTTTTGCATTTGTGACTGTAATAACTGTTAGGGCAGTTAGGGTTAGCCCCCTTTAGTTCTAATGTGCCCCCCTAACCCCCCCAATAAAGGTTTAACCCCGTGATCACCCCCCGTCGCCAGTGTCACTAAGGCAGGGTTCACATTGCAGCGGTTTATGAGAACGAATGTGATTCGCACCGCACTGCAGTGCAAATCACATCCGATCTCTGTGCGATTCGAGTTCAACCATTCGCCGCACCCGCCACACCCGCCGTAAATTCGCATGGGACCCTTTTTTTGGCCCGCAGCAGAATCGGATCGCATGGGTGTTCACACCATGCGATCCGAGTTTGCAGATCGCACTGCGATATGCGAACTGATCTGGGGGTGTCATTAACATTTCACTGACACTCCCAGCAGTTCGCATAGGGCAGTGTGAACTGCCGCCGGGAGGCATGCGATGCGGGAACCCGCCGCGGATTCGTGGCGTTCCCGCATCGCTCCAGTGTGAACCCAGCCTAATAAGCGATTGTTTTCTGTATTAGTGTCACAGGTGACGCTAGTTAGGCAGGTAGGTATTTAGGTTCGCTGCAGCTTTTTATAGCGCCAGGGACCCCCATATACTACCGCATAAAGCCCCCTGATTGCCCCCTAGTTAACCCTTTCACCAGTGATCATCATATAACTGTTACAGGTGACGCTGATTGGTTAGTTATTTTTTTTATAGTTTCAGGGCACCCGCCATTTATTACCTAGTCTCACTAGTGTACCCCTAAATTTAGGGGTGTCTACTTTCCAAAATGGGGTCATTTGGGGGGGGTTTGTGCCATCTTGGCATTTTATGGCCTTCAAAACTGTAACGCCCTTAGAAAGCCTGAAGGCGGTGCTTGGTTTTATTTTGGGGTGTCATTTCACATATGCCCATGGCATGCGTGAGCAATATATCATTTAGTGACAACTTTGTGAAAAAAAAAAAAAAAGTTTGTAATTTTCCCGCAACTTGTGGCAAAATATAAAATATTCCATGGACTCAACATGCCTCTCAGCAAATAGCTTGGGGTGTCTACTTTCTAAAATAGGGTCATTTGTGGGGGTTTTGTGCCATGTTGGCATTTTATGGCCTTCAAAACTGTAATAGGTAGTGAGGCGTGAAATCAAAAATTTACGCCCTTAGAAAGCCTGAAGGCGGTGCTTGGTTTTCGGGGCCCCGTACGCGGCTAGGCTCCCAAAAAGTCCCACATATGTGGTATCCCCATACTCAGGAGAAGCAGCAGAATTTATTTTGGGGTGTCATTTCACATATGCCCATAGCATGTGTGAGCAATATATCATTTAGTGACAACTTTGTGTAAAAAAAAAAAAAAAAAAAAATTTTTGTCATTATTCAATCGCTTGAGGCAAAAAAATAAAATATTCAATGGGCTCAACATGCCACTTATCAATTTCCTTAGGGGGTCTACTTTCCAAAATGGGGTCATTTGGGGGGGTTTTGTACTGCCCTGCCATTTTAGCACCTCAAGAAATGAGATAGGCAGTCGTAAACTAAAAGCTGCGTAAATTCCAGAAAACGTACCTTAGTTTGTAGATGTGACAACTTTTGCGCAAACCAATAAATATACAATTATTGACTTTTTTTTTACCAAAGACATGTGGCTGAATACATTTTGGCCTAAATGTATGACTAAAATTGAGTTTATTGGATTTTTCTAATAACAAAAAGTAGAAAATATCATTTTTTTTCAAAATTTGCGGTCTTTTTACGTTTATATCGCAAAAAATAAAAATCGCAGAGGCAATCAAATACCATCAAAAGAAAGCTCTATTTGTGGGAAGAAAAGGACGCAAATTTTGTTTGGGTACAACATTGCATGACCGCGCAATTACCAGTTAAAGCAGCGCAGTGCCGAATTGTAAAAAGACCTCTGGTCATTTACCAGCAAAATGGTCCGGTCTGAAGGTGGTTAACCCTGAAAAAATGGTGGGGGGAGGGATAGAGATGGGAACCATTGGGTAAGGGCAAATGAGGAGAGTTGGGTGGAGGTGGGTGGAGGTGGGTAGGGGATGGGTAGAGAAGAACTGGAGTGAGACTGGGGGGGATTCTGGGCTGTATAGGGATACAAAAGGAGGATTTGTGATAGGATATGGGAATGGGGGGGCATATAGATGGGGTGGAGGGGACTGGATGGTCAGGGATGGGCATGGGGAATACTGTTGGCTGGTGAGGAATTGCCCCAGTATAATAAAAGCAAATTGTGTGTCTGTCAAGGAGGGGTAGAGGGGGAGATTCCATAACTAATAAAGGTTCAGTGTTGGGGGTGTGCAGGCTGGGGGATTCCAGCAAGTTATAGTGTTTGTGTGTGGGGCGTGGACCCCTGTGTGAAGGTGGGGGGCGTGGACCCCTGTGTGAAGGTGGGGGGCACGGACCCGTGTGAAGGTGGGGGGCACAGGCACCCGTGTGAACGTGGGGGGCACAGGCACCCGTGTGAACGTGGGGGGCACAGGCACCCGTGTGAACCTGGGGGGCACAGGCACCCGTGTGAACCTGGGGGGCACAGGCACCCGTGTGAACCTGGGGGGCACAGGCACCCGTGTGAACCTGGGGGGCACAGGCACCCGCGTGAACCTGGGGGGCACAGGCACCCGCGTGAACATGGGGGACACCTGTGTGAAGGTGGGGGGGCACCTTTGTGAAGGTGGGGGGGGGCACATGAACCTGTGTGAAGGTGGGGGGGGGCACAGGCACCTGTGTGAAGGTGGGGGGCACATGTGTGAAGGAGGGGGGTACATGTGTGAAGGAGGGGGGTACATGTGTGAAGGTGGGGGGTACATGTGTGAAGGTGGGGGGCACCTGTGTGAAGGTGGGGGGCACCTGTGTGAAGGTGGGAGCACATGTGTGAAGGTGGGGGCACCTGTGTGAAGGTGGGGGCATCTGTGTGAAGGTGGGGGGCACCTGAGTGAAGGTGGGGGCACAGGCACCTGTGTGTGCGCGGGCCCCGTACAGAAGGACCGGTGTCCCCCCTATCAGCAGGCCTGCACCCGGGGCCACACACATGCACCCGGGGGCCCCACACATGCACCCGGGGCCACACACATGCACCCGGGGCCCCACAATCATTTTATACAACATTTTCAGTAACATTTGTAGAGAATGATATGATTTCTCTGAGTCCACCTTACAGAAGATCTTTGTTACAATCAGTAACTGGTGAGAGAATGAAGACTTTGGTCAGGACTGTATAACATACAGCATGGACTATGGGAACGAGAGAGGGGGGAGGGGAGAGATCTATGTATTATGTGATATGACACTCCCGAGTCTGGGGAGGACATGTGTGCCACCAGCGCCCCCCTCCCGGGGTGATTACACACAGTGGGATCTGATCTGCGGGTAACACAGACTCGATGCCAACCACAAAGCGCGGATCATTAGGCAGAGAGGCAGAATGGCGTTCTGTGTATGTAAACAAGGCAGACCACCATTCTGTCTGCAAGAACACAGGATCCATTCCTTCCCCTAGTAAAAGCACTTCCCACAAAGTGCACAAGAAACAGCGAGGCACACAGCTAACCCTTTAATCACCCCTTTTTGTTAACCCCTTCCCAGCCAGTGTCATTAGTACAGTGACAGTGCATATTTTTAGCACTGATCACTGTATTAGTGTCGGAGAAGGGATCTCACCGCTCCGGGAGCTCACATGCAGGCTGTAAACTGTCTCTTCGGATGGGAAGTCACAGGCGCCGGCTATTACCACTACCAACAGACGAGAAACAAGCTCTGGAGTGCCGCACTCTTCAGAAGATCACTTTCTTATATTGGAAAATCACATCAAAGCTCAACAAACACAGCGAACAAGGAAACATTTCACCATCGGGGGCTTCATTATGGAGATCTGGCCTGGGGGGGTCTTCATCCTGAAGCCTTTTTGTTGCTTCACCTTTTGGGCCAGGTTGTCGTGTTTCTCCCTTTTTGTGTTGTGAACACTTAGGGCCCTTTCACACTGAGGCGCCGGCGGCTTTTCAGCCCCCAGTGGGGTGATTTTAGCAGCCAAAAAAAGGTTTAAAAGTGCCGGAAAAGCACCGCTGCTGATTTCAATGGCGGGGGCACTTTAGGAGTGGTGTATACACTGCTCCTCAGTGGCGGTGCGTCCATTAAGGGCGCACGGGTGCCGCCCCTCTCTCCAGCCACCCCTTTTGTGTATAATGCATAGAATCTATCCATGGACGCTGTAGCCACCCCCTATTCAGGCACCTGGCCTCCTTTTTGGATGCCGGGCTACAGAATTACAACAGCGGCGGGGGTGGGGTGTTTTTAAAGCACATGATTAGAGCCATAGGCTCTAATAGCAAGTGCAAAGCAGTTCACTCAGGTGAGTTAGAAAAGCAAATGAATATTCACTTTCCTAACACTTTACCGCCTCTCAGGCAATCAGGTGCGCGGATTACCCATCACCTGATTGGCTGAAATGGCAGGAGCTACAATTGGATGCCTATCGGGAGGAGACGCATGGAGCAAAGAGAGCCACTGTCTGACATGCTGCAAAGTCCCACCGCTTGCCGCCGTCACCTGCCACCACCGAGACAGGGTAAGTGCCGGGCGGACGGCGAGTGGGCATAGTGGAACAATTTGATGGGCACAGTGGCTGCGGTGATGGGCACAGTGGCTGCATTTGATGGGCACAGTGGCTGCATTTGATGGGCACAGTGGCTGCGGTGATGGGCACAGTGGCTGCTTTTAGGCAGGACATAGCGGCTGCATTTGATGGGCACAGTATCGGCCTTTGATGATAGTAAATAGTTATTCCTAATAAGGGATATTTCTATGAAGAGCTGTATACACCGATATGGACCAAGCCGTGTCCAGTAGGGAAATATGCGAGGAAAGTTGATGTGGCGCTATTCTCACTCTATTGGGGGTTGGGGGCCGTTACACCTTCTACTTTATTTAGTAATGTATAAATGACTCTCATAACGTATATATTGGGATATACGATATCCTCTAAGTGGTTCTATATGATTAAACATTCATTATAGTGCGGGGATTTTATAGAAAAAAAACTATAAAATAAGGTGCCAAGAAAAGGACTAGATTATTGAAATTGCTCTCTAAAAAACTGTAAACACACTTGCAAAGATGCTAACACCCAGTAATGTTGGGTGTATATAAAACTAGCGGGAGTGTGTTAGGCCGCGTACACACGCGCGGACTGTTCGCCCAACCTTGTTCGGCAAACAGTTTGTCAAACAGTCCGCTCAAAATTTGCATGAGCGGACTTGCCCACACACGAGCGGACTGTTTGACGAACAAGGTTGGGCAAACAGTTCGCTCAACTTTTGAAATGAACGGACTCGCCCACGTAAGGAGGAGGCAAATCCGCCCATTTCAAGCGCGTGTACAGGTAGGCGGGGCCCGCGAAGGAGACGTCGCGGGCTCCGCCGCCTGGAATGGGCTTAAAGGGGAACCCCAACGCCGTGTGACATATACCATGTGACCCCGCCCCATTGTCACTATATAAGTCACAGCGCAGGGCGGCTCTGGCATTCCGGCCGGAGGGAGCGACGTGTCAACATCTCCTGGAGAAGAACAAGAAGAACAAGAAGAAGAACGGAAGGCGACAGCGGCGACAGAAGACCGGGCCACCGCCTGTAAAAGAGCTACAAGAAGGCGCGGTGGCCCGGCAGAAGAACCGAAGGCGGCGACAGAAGACGGCGACAGAAGACCGGGCCACCGGACCAGGCGCGGTGGCCCGGCAGAAGAACCGAAGAGGGGGACAAGACCCCCGAAGTCGGGAGAAGAGGCCGGCGGCGGGGAGGAAGAAAGCCGGACTCCTCCGCTGGCAAAAGAGCTACACACACATAGCGGAGGAGTCCGGCGAGAAGACCCCCGAAGACGGAAGACCCCCGGCTGTGCAATAAAATACTTTTTCTCTGTGTTGTGTGTTTTATTGTACTTTATTTCACAGGTGAATGGGTAGGGGTACATTGTACCCCATACTCATTCACATAGGGTGGGGGGCCGGTATCCGGGGGCCCCCTTCTTAAAGGGGGCTCCCGGATTCCGATAAGCCCCCCGCCCGCAGACCCCGACAACCAACGGCCAGGGTTGTCGGGAAGAGGCCCTTGTCCTCATCAACATGGGGACAAGGTGCTTTGGGGTGGGGGGGCCGCGCGGCCCCCTCTTCCCCAAGGCACCCCCCCATGTTGAGGGCACGCGGCCTGGTACGGCTCAGGAGGGGGGGGGGCGCGCTCGCTCGCCCCCCTTTCCTGGCCGGCCGGGTAGCGTGCTCGGACAAGGGTCTGGTGTGGACTTGGGGGGGACCCCACGCCGATTTTTTTCGGCGTTGGGGTTCCCCTTTAAGCCCATTCCAGGCGGCGGAGCCCGCGCCGTTTCCTTCGCGGGCCCCGCCTACCTGTACACGCGCTCGAAATGGGCGGACTTTCCGAGCGGGAACAGTCCGCTCATTTCGAAAGTACAGCGGACAAGCCCACACACGGGCGGACTGTTCGCTCAAACACAGTTTCAGCGGACAGTTTTTCGGAATTTCCGAAAGACTTTGTCCGTCCAACTGTCCGCTGAAACTGTCCGCTGAAAGCCCACACACGAGCGGACTGTCCGCCCAAACACTGTTCAGCGGACAAGGTTGGGCGAACAGTCCGCCCGTGTGTACGCGGCCTTAGTGTTGGATGTTACCGCATTATAATCAAATATGATACCAAAAACAAAAACAAAAAAACAATATAAATAATATAAAATAAATAAACGCACCACAGAGGCAACTATTATATGCATATAACTTTTCACCTGTTGAACTATATGTGTATAAATGACATGAATATTACGTGGAAGAAAGTGCCACGTGCTCATAAGAGAAGTGCAACTACTTCCATATACTAAACACAACTAGAAGCTGTCTGATTGCATCATATATTGCCCAGTGTTGGCTGGGATTGTAATCAGTCGTAATAACCGTGTTAAATATAGTAAGATATAAAAAAGTGTCAAAATAAATAGAAAGTGCAAAGTGACAAAATGTAAACACCCTACAGAGGTGTTAACACACAAAAGTATAAATGATCAAAAAAAATATATTAATGTGTCATAATAGGTATCACACTCAGACTTGAAGTCCTAAAAACAATAAATATAAAGTGCAAATTGACAAAATGTAAACACCCTGCAGAGGTGTTAACCCACAAAAGTGTAGATGATCCAGAAAAAATAAAAGTATTAATGTGGAGTAATGGGTATCACACTCAGACTTAAAGTCCTATAAAGTGCAAGGGTGTGTAAAATAATATCCCAAAAAAAAAAAAGTGAGTAAAAGTGAATGGTTTGAAAGAGAAAATGTGGGTGTGGAAGTTGAGTGGGGAGTGTAAACCGGTCCCATCCACTGACCACAAAGACTGCAAAGTATCTAATAATAAAAGATCTCTAAGGAGTCCAAACAATAGTCATTTGTAGTGAACAATGAATAAATGAACAAAACATTTATATAAGTAAACACCCTACAGAGCTAATAGAAAGCAGGGTGGGTAAAAAAAAAAATATATAAAAAAAATATATAAAAAAGAGAAAGAAACCAAAAGTTCAACAAGGAAGAGAAAAAAAAAATCATCCTGACCCCCGACTGATCCATCTCACATCATCCTGACCCCCGACTGATCCACCTCACATCATCCTGACCCCCGACTGATCCACCTCACATCATCCTGACCCCCGACTGATCCACCTCACATCATCCTGACCCCCGACTGATCCACCTCACATCATCCTGACCCCTGACTGATCCACCTCACATCATCCTGACCCCTGACTGATCCACCTCACATCATCCTGACCCCTGACTGATCCATCTTACATCATCCTGACCCCCGACTGATCCATCTCACATCATACTGACCCCCGACTGATCCATCTTACATCATCCTGACCCCCGACTGATCCATCTCACATCATCCTGACCCCCGACTGATCCATCTTACATCATCCTGACCCCGACTGATCCATCTCACATCATCCTGACCCCGACTGATCCATCTCACATCATCCTGACTAGGGCTGAAACGATTAATCGACATCATCGATAATAATCGATAATGAAAATCGTTGTCAACGATTTTCATTATCGATTAGTTGGTCCGCACCATGCGATCCGCGGAGCGGTCCGTGGCTGCGGCCTTAGGAAAGGCCGCGGCTTTGGCCTAGCTCCGGAGCTGGCGGCCATCTTGGCAAACCCGGCGGCGGTGTTGTAAATTGTAACCCCGTCACTTCCGGTGCGGCTCCGTTGTAGTGTCATATTTTGCTGCCTATCCCAGAATGCTACGGAAGTGACGTTGCCGCCAGAAATTGCGTACTGCGCATGCGCATAGCGTTCCAAACACTCGCACCGTGCGTTCCCACATAGTTTCGGCAATACTGTTCAGAGAAACCATCACATAATGTTACGGAAGTGACGTTACAGACAACACAAACACTGGGCCGTGCGTCACAACACTAATACTTCCCTTGTTACCTCGTATCATTATTTACCAACCATGCTGAGCTACGTGCCGTGTTAGGTTCTGCATTGCTGGGACTTGTAGTGCCTATCCTGAGCTACATGCTTCAATGTTCAGTGTCCTCATCCTTATCCCTGTGCTTCAATGTTCAGTGTCCTCATCCTTATCCCTGTGCTTCAATGTTCAGTGTCCTCATCCCCATCCCCGAGCTTCAATGTTCAGTGTCCTCATCCCCGAGCTTCAATGTTCAGTGTCCTCATCCCTATCCCCAGGCTTCAATGTTCAGTGTCCTCATCCCTATCCCCAGGCTTCAATGTTCAGTGTCCTCATCCTTATCCCCTGCTTCAACATTCAGTGTCCTCATCCCTATCCCCGAGCTTTAATGTTCAGTGTCCTCATCGAAGCAGGGGGATAAGGATGAGGACAATAAACATTGAAGCCCAGGGATAGGGATGAGGACACTGAACATTGAAGCACAGGGATAAGGATGAGGACACTGAACATTGAAGCAGGGGGATAGGGATGAGGACACTGAACATTGAAGCACGGGGATAAGGATGAGGACACTGAACATTGAAGCAGGGGGGTAAGGATGAGGACACTGAACATTGAAGCAGGGGGATAGGGATGAGGACACTGAACATTGAAGCAGGGGGATAGGGATGAGGACACTGAACATTGAAGCCTGGGGATAGGGATGAGGACACTGAACATTGAAGCAGGGGGATAGGGATGAGGACACTGAACATTGAAGCCTGAGGATAGGGATGAGGACACTGAACATTGAAGCAGGGGGATAAGGATGAGGACACTGAACATTGAAGCAGGGGGATAAGGATGAGGACACTGAACATTGAAGCAGGGGGATAAGGATGAGGACACTGAACATTGAAGCACAGGGATAAGGATGAGGACACTGAACATTGAAGCAGGGGGATAAGGATGAGGACACTGAACATTGAAGCTCGGGGATAAGGATGAGGACACTGAACATTGAAGCTCGGGGATAAGGATGAGGACACTGAACATTGAAGCTCGGGATAAGGATGAGGACACTGAACATTGAAGCAGGGGGATAAGGATGAGGACACTGAACATTGAAGCAGGGGGATAAGGATGAGGACACTGAACATTGAAGCAGGGGGATAAGGATGAGGACACTGAACATTGAAGCACAGGGATAAGGATGAGGACACTGAACATTGAAGCAGGGGGATAAGGATGAGGACACTGAACATTGAAGCTCGGGGATAAGGATGAGGACACTGAACATTGAAGCTCGGGGATAAGGATGAGGACACTGAACATTGAAGCTCGGGATAAGGATGAGGACACTGAACATTGAAGCTCGGGGATAAGGATGAGGACACTGAACATTGAAGCTCGGGGATAGGGATGAGGACACTGAACATTGAAGCTCGGGGATAGGGATGAGGACACTGAACATTGAAGCACAGGGATAAGGATGAGGACACTGAACATTGAAGCACAGGGATAATGATGAGGACACTGAACATTGAAGCATGTAGCTCAGGATAGGCACTACAAGTCCCAGCAATGCAGAACCTAACACCGCACGTAGCTCAGCATAGTTGGTAAATAATGATACGAGGTAACAAGGGAAGTATTAGTGTTGTGACGCACGACCCAGTGTTTGTGTTGTCTGTAACATTATGTGATGGTTTCGCTGAACCGCATTGCCGAAACTATGTTGGAACGCACGGCGCGAGTGTTTGGAACGCTATGCGCATGTGCAGTACGCAATTTCTGGCGGCAACGTCACTTCCATAGCATTCTGTGATAGGCAGCAAAATATGACACTACACCGTCACTGAAACAGCTGACGGCGGCCCTTTACCGCGCATGCGCCACTTCAATGCTATTAACAGCGCATGCGCAGGATATTTCTTTAGCGGCAGAGAAAAAGTATGGACTGAAGTGGGCGGAGACTTGCGGGCGGAGTTGGACAGATAACAGAAAAAAGGGGGTTTGCGCTATGGATAAGCTGCAAAAGAACAGTGGATATAAGAGGGCTGCCACTACCCCATCCTCGCAACAAAAAGTTGGAACAGTATACCAATGTTATATATACAGGTAGTAAAAGCGCTCTACTCTGATGTTTTATAACCCCAGGAAATGTAAAATATACAAAAATTAAAATGAAATTAGTGGGTGTGTTTTTGTAAAATCTGTGCAAAGTGAAAATCGTGTTAATTATTGTATCTGCACAATTTAAATTCAATTGTGACAAGCGTTCTTTCATATATATATATATATATATATTTAATAGTATTGTCTTTTTTATTTAGTCATTGTGCACTCTGAGATATATATTCATCACGTGATATAATTTATAGATCAACATTTCATAATTGATTCATTTTTACATTGTGCGTTTATTTTTCATATTGTGCAGTTTTTTTTTTTAAATATGATTTTATCCGATTAATCGAAAAAATAATCAGCCGATTAATCGATTATGGAAATAATCGTTAGTTACAGCCCTACTGAAGATCAGCCGTTATCTGGAGATAGATATAGATATATAGAGAGATAGATTATATATATATCCCAACAAATCCCAGAGACTTCCGATCAGGGAAAGGAGGAGCTTGTTTTTATATTATTTCTGCCCCCACTTGTAATCTCCCCCCCAGGATCAGATCAGGGTAAGGAGGAGCTTGTTTTCTGATGTGTATATAAAATAATATAGAATTGTGTACTGCTGACTTCTCTTTCTCTGTATCTTTCTCTCCCGGAGCGCCTCTCACTCTCACTATCAGGAAGCTGACAGCGCGCGGCGCCGCCGCCAATCCCTGCCAGCCAATCCCCGCCAGCCAATCACAGGCACTGAGAGAGGTGCAGCTGCTGCAGGGACAGCTCAGTGTCTGCTATTGGCGGCGTGTGCCGTCATCTTCCCGGAGGCCTTGGACCTCCCCCACCCCCAGCTTGTCAGTGAGAGGCACTCGCAGCCAATCACCGCCGCCAATCCCTGCCGGAATCGCAGGCTCTGGAAGCTGCCGCACACCCCCCGGCTTGTCAGCGAGGTGCTCGGGGTGGGCGGAGCCAGGCGGGCCACAACACTAGGAGAAGCTGGGGGCAAGGTGGGGGCCATAAAATAAAAACAGGCCGGACTTTGGACATGACTGTTCTAGACTATTGAAGCCGCCATTCATCATACACAAAGCTGGTTTGGTGAGTTAGCGATGGCGGGTTGTTTGGTGATCTCTTCAGAGTGCGGTGAGATTGGTTTTGCCGGTCATATACATAGCGATTGTATCCAGCTAGATGCTTGTCCTATCAAACGTTGGTCCATGTCCCATGCAGTGTGTCAGTATATCCAAGAGATGGCGCTCCAAGGACTGATCTCCCATCATATCCATAGTTGTAGTGTCCGCACTAATAGAGGCTTTTCCACAAATCCATCATTTCATCCTTTTCACCAACACCCATCACTTCACACAGTCCTCAGAGCCATAGACAGGGGTGTTGGCGGGGGGGGGGGGGGGGTCTGTGGATAATGGGGGGTCACCCAGCATGACACACTTACATGTTCCCCACAAAGTCCTCACAGCCATAGACAGGGGTGTTGGGGGGGGGGGGCGTCTGTGGATAATGGGGGGGTCACCCAGCATGACACACTTACATGTTCCCCACAAAGTCCTCACAGCCATAGACAGGGGTG
Source organism: Lithobates pipiens (assembly GCF_037356315.1). Classification (NCBI taxonomy): domain Eukaryota; kingdom Metazoa; phylum Chordata; class Amphibia; order Anura; family Ranidae; genus Lithobates; species Lithobates pipiens. The sequence continues at coordinate 2,947,697 of NW_027507746.1, forward strand.
TTGGGGGGGGGGGGCGTCTGTGGATAATGGGGGGGTCACCCAGCATGACACACTTACATGTTCCCCACAAAGTCCTCAAAGCCATAGACAGGGGTGTTGGGGGGGGGGGGGCGTCTGTGGATAATGGGGGGGTCACCCAGCATGATACACTTACATGTTCCCCACAAAGTCCTCAGAGCCATAGACAGGGGTGTTGGCGGGGGAGGGGTCTGTGGATAATGGGGGGGTCACCCAGCATGACACACTTACATGTTCCTCACAAAGTCCTCAGAGCCATAGACAGGGGTGTTGGCGGGGGAGGGGTCTGTGGATAATGGGGGGGTCACCCAGCATGACACACTTACATGTTCCTCACAAAGTCCTCACAGCCATAGACAGGGGTGTTGGCGGGGGAGGGGTCTGTGGATAATGGGGGGGTCACCCAGCATGACACACTTACATGTTCCTCACAAAGTCCTCACAGCCATAGACAGGGGTGTTGGCGGGGGGGGGGGGTCTGTGGATAATGGGGGGGTCACCCAGTATGAAACACTTACATGTTTCCCACAAAGTCCTCACAGCCATAGACAGGGGTGTTGGCGGGGGAGGGGTCTGTGGATAATGGGGGGTCACCCAGCATGACACACTTACATGTTCCTCACAAAGTCCTCAGAGCCATAGAGGGGGGCAGGGCTGCTGCAAGAATTATTGACAAACCATTGGCTCCGCCCATGACCCCACCCCTTTGCAATATGTAACCCATCTGACCATTACACATACTGACCCACCTACCTGACACATTGACCTACCTAATAATTACACATATACTGACCTACCTGATCATTACACATAAGCTGACCTACCTACCTGATATTACACACACACTGACCCACCTACCTGATAATTACACATATACTGACCCACCTACCTGACACACACAGACCTACCTGACCATTACGCACACAATGACCTACCTACCTGACCATTACGCACACAATGACCTACCTACCTGACCATTACACGCACACACACTGACCCACCGACCTACCTGACCATTACACACACACACACACACACTGACCTACCTACCTGACACAAACACTCTGACCTACCTAGCTGACACACACACTGACTTACCTGACCATTACACATACACTGACCTACCTACCTGACCAACACACACACACACACACACACACACACACAGACCTACCTGACCATTACACACACACACACTGACCCACCTACCTGACACATTGACCTACCCAATTACACATACACTGACCTACCTACCTGACATTACACACGCACTGACCCACCTACCTGACACACTGACCTACCTGATCATTACACATATACTGACCTACCTACCTGACACACACACTGACCCACCTGACCATTACACACACACACACACACACACACACACACACCTACCTATCAGACCATTACACACAAACACTGACCTACCTGACCTTTACACATACACTGACCTACCCACCTGACCATTAAACACATACACACCCTGACCTACCTAGCTGACACACACACTGACCTACCTGACCATTACACATACACTGACCTACCTGACACACACACACTGACCTGCCTGACCATTACACACACTAACCTACCTACCTGACACACACACACACACACACTGACCTACCTGACCATTACACACACACACACTGACCTACCTACCTGACCCACATACACACCTACCTACCTGACCATTACACACACACTTACCTACCTACCTGACACACACACTGACCCACCTACCTGACACACACACACTGACCCAACTACCTGACACACACACACTGACCCACCTGACCATTACACACACACACACACACTGACCTACTTACCTGACACAATACACTGACCCACCTACCTGACACACACACACTGACCCACCTACCTGACACACTGACCTACCTGACCATTACACACACACACACACACACACACACACACACACTGACCTACCTACCTGACAATACACTGACCCACCTACCTGACACACACTGACCTACCTGTCACAAACACACACACACACACACATTGACCTACCTGACACACACTGACCTATCTGACATCACACACACACACACCCTACCTGACACACTGACCTACCTGACTATTACACACACACTGACCTACCCATCTGACCATCACACACACACACACACACACTTACCTACCACAAACACACACACTGACCTACCTACCTGACACACTGACCTACCTGACCATCACACACACACTGACCTACCTACCTGACACACACACTGACCTACCTAGCTGACACATATACTAACCTACTTGATCATCACACACACACACACACAGCCCTACCTACCTGACACAATACACTGACCCCCCCTACCTGACCATCAAACACACACTGACCCAGCTACCTGACACAATACACTGACCCACCTACCTGACCATTACACACACACACACACACACACAAACACACACACACTGACCTACCTATCTGACACACTGACCTACCTGACCATCACACACACACACACACACAGCCCTACCTACCTGACACAATACACTGACCCCCCTACCTGGCACACACCTACCTGACCATCAAACACACACTGACCCAGCTACCTGACACAATACACTGACCCACCTACCCGACCATTACACACACTGGCCTACCTGACCATTACAAACATGGGCCTACCTACCTGGCACAATACACTGACCTACCTACCTGACCATTACACACACTGACCTACCTACCTGACACAAACACACACACACACACACACACACACACACACACACACACACTCTGCCCTACCTACCTGACACACACCTACCTGACCATCAAAAACACTGACCCACCTACCTGACCATTACACACAGACACACTGGCCTACCTACCTGACACATATACTGACCTACCTGACCATCACACACACACCTACCATTACACACAGACACACTGGCCTACCTACCTGACACATATACTGACCTACCTGACCATCACACACACACCTACCATTACACACAGACACACACACACTGACCTACCTACCTGACACACACACCTACCTGACCATCAAACATACACTGACCTGACAATACACTTACCCACCTACCTGACCATTACGCACACTGACCCACCTACCTGACACACACTGACCTACCTGTCACAAACACATTGACCTACCTGACACACACTGACCTATCTGACATCACACACACACACACCCTACCTGACACACTGACCTACCTGACCATTACACACACACACACTGACCCACCTACCTGACACATTGACCTACCCAATTACACATACACTGACCTACCTACCTGACATTACACACGCACTGACCCACCTACCTGACACACTGACCTACCTGATCATTACACATATACTGACCTACCTACCTGACACACACACTGACCCACCTACCTGACACACTGACCTACCTGATCATTACACATATACTGACCTACCTACCTGACACACACACTGACCCACCTGACCATTACACACACACACACACACACCTACCTATCAGACCATTACACACAAACACTGACCTACCTGACCTTTACACATACACTGACCTACCCACCTGACCATTAAACACATACACACACTGACCTACCTACCTGACAAACACTCTGACCTACCTGACCTTTACACATACACTGACCTACCCACCTGACCATTAAACACATACACACCCTGACCTACCTAGCTGACACACACACTGACCTACCTGACCATTACACATACACTGACCTACCTGACACACACCCTGACCTGCCTGACCATTACACACACTAACCTACCTACCTGACACACACACACACACACACACACACACTGACCTACCTGACCATTACACACACACACACTGACCTACCTACCTGACCCACATACACACCTACCTACCTGACCATTACACACACACTTACCTACCTACCTGACACACACACTGACCCACCTACCTGACACACACACACTGACCCAACTACCTGACACACACACACTGACCCAACTACCTGACACACACACACTGACCCACCTGACCATTACACACACACACACACTGACCTACTTACCTGACACAATACACTGACCCACCTACCTGACACACACACACACTGACCCACCTACCTGACACACTGACCTACCTGACCATTACACACACACACACACACACACACACACACACACACACACTGACCTACCTACCTGACAATACACTGACCCACCTACCTGACACACACTGACCTACCTGTCACAAACACACACACACACACACACATTGACCTACCTGACACACACTGACCTATCTGACATCACACACACACACACCCTACCTGACACACTGACCTACCTGACTATTACACACACACTGA